>NC_047135.1:12278960-12598501 GCF_009829125.3 Periophthalmus magnuspinnatus | reverse complement strand
ATCAACTTTAAAATGTATGTTGTACAAGTCCCCAGGCCCTACTTTGCACAGCAAGAATTAAGTTGATATGTATTGTGGATTTTTCACAATTTCACTTTTCAAGTTCAGGGTGCCTATGGGAAATTGCATTGAATTCCGCCTAAAGTCATATGAGTGCCCTTCACAAACCAACTTACTTATGAGTGAGTTTGCTGCTGGATTATACTCATTTTTACTTGAGAAGCACCCACAATGTATGAAAGCACAGTTCTGATCACTTATATCAGAGTACTGTGAAGTTGGTGAAAATGAGCTTTTCAGCGCCATGAAAATGCGAATGCATCAATAAAAGATGAAAACGCCTATAACTTTAGTTTGAAAGGTGATAAACCCAAACTTTAAAATGTATGTTGTACAAGTCCCCAGGCCCTACTTTGCACAGCAAGAATTAAGTTGATATGTATTGTGGATTTTTCACAATTTCACTTTTCAAGTTCAGGGTGCCTATGGGAAATTGCATTGAATTCCGCCTAAAGTCATATGAGTGCCCTGCACAAACCAACTTACTTATGAGTGAGTTTGCTGCTGGATTCTACTCATTTTTACTTGAGAAGCACCCACAATGTATGAAAGCACAGTTCTGATCACTTATATCAGAGTACTGTGAAGTTGGTGAAAATGAGCTTTTCAGCGCCTGAAAATGCGAATGCATCAATAAAAGATGAAAACGCCTATAACTTTAGTTTGCAAGGTGATAAACCCAAACTTTAAAATGTATGTTGTACAAGTCCCCAGGCCCTACTTTGCACAGCAAGAATTAAGTTGATATGTATTGTGGATTTTTCACAATTTCACTTTTCAAGTTCAGGGTGCCTATGGGAAATTGCATTGAATTCCGCCTAAAGTCATATGAGTGCCCTGCACAAACCAACTTACTTATGAGTGAGTTTGCTGCTGTATTCTACTCATTTTTACTTGAGAAGCACCCACAATGTATGAAAGCACAGTTCTGATCACTTATATCAGAGTATTATGAAGTTGGGGAAAAGGAGCTGTCCAGCGCCTGAAAATGCGAATGCATCAATAAAAGATGAAAACGCCTATAACTTTAGTTTGCAAGGTGATAAACCCAAACTTTAAAATGTATGTTGTACAAGTCCCCATGCCCTACTTTGCACAGCAAGAATTAAGTTGATATGTATTGTGGATTTTTCACAATTTCACTTTTCAAGTTCAGGGTGCCTATGGGAAATTGCATTGAATTCCGCCTAAAGTCATATGAGTGCCCTGCACAAACCAACTTACTTATGAGTGAGTTTGCTGCTGGATTCTACTCATTTTTTACTTGAGAAGCACCCACAATGTATTAAAGCACAGTTCTGATCACTTATATCAGAGTACTGTGATGTTGGTGAAAATGAGCTTTTCAGCGCCTGAAAATGCGAATGCATCAATAAAAGATGAAAACGCCTATAACTTTAGTTTGCAAGGTGATAAACCCAAACTTTAAAATGTATGTTGTACAAGTCCCAAGGCCCTACTTTGCACAGCAAGAATTAAAGTTGATATGTATTGTGGATTTTTCACAATTTCACTTTTCAAGTTCAGGGTGCCTATGGGAAATTGCATTGAATTCCGCCTAAAGTCATATGAGTGCCCTTCACAAACCAACTTACTTATGAGTGAGTTTGCTGCTGGATTATACTCATTTTTACTTGAGAAGCACCCACAATGTATGAAAGCACAGTTCTGATCACTTATATCAGAGTACTGTGAAGTTGGTGAAAATGAGCTTTTCAGCGCCAGAAAATGCGAATGCATCAATAAAAGATGAAAACGCCTATAACTTTAGTTTGCAAGGTGATAAACCCAAACTTTAAAATGTATGTTGTACAAGTCCCCAGGCCCTACTTTGCACAGCAAGAATTAAGTTGATATGTATTGTGGATTTTTCACAATTTCACTTTTCAAGTTCAGGGTGCCTATGGGAAATTGCATTGAATTCCGCCTAAAGTCATATGAGTGCCCTTCACAAACCAACTTACTTATGAGTGAGTTTGCTGCTGGATTATACTCATTTTTACTTGAGAAGCACCCACTAATGTATGAAAGCACAGTTCTGATCACTTATATCAGAGTACTGTGAAGTTGGTGAAAATGAGCTTTTCAGCGCCTGAAAATGCGAATGCATCAATAAAAGATGAAAACGCCTATAACTTTAGTTTGCAAGGTGATAAACCCAAACTTTAAAATGTATGTTGTACAAGTCCCCAGGCCCTACTTTGCACAGCAAGAATTAAGTTGATATGTATTGTGGATTTTTCACAATTTCACTTTTCAAGTTCATGGTGCCTATGGGAAATTGCATTGAATTCCGCCTAAAGTCATATGAGTGCCCTGCACAAACCAACTTACTTATGAGTGAGTTTGCTGCTGGATTCTACTCATTTTTACTTGAGAAGCACCCACAATGTATGAAAGCACAGTTCTGATCACTTATATCAGAGTACTGTGAAGTTGGTGAAAATGAGCTTTTCAGCGCCTGAAAATGCGAATGCATCAATAAAAGATGAAAACGCCTATAACTTTAGTTTGCAAGGTGATAAACCCAAACTTTAAAATGTATGTTGTACAAGTCCCCAGGCCCTACTTTGCACAGCAAGAATTAAGTTGATATGTATTGTGGATTTTTCACAATTTCACTTTTCAAGTTCAGGGTGCCTATGGGAAATTGCATTGAATTCCGCCTAAAGTCATATGAGTGCCCTTCACAAACCAACTTACTTATGAGTGAGTTTGCTGCTGGATTATACTCATTTTTACTTGAGAAGCACCCACAATGTATGAAAGCACAGTTCTGATCACTTATATCAGAGTACTGTGAAGTTGGTGAAAATGAGCTTTTCAGCGCCTGAAAATGCGAATGCATCAATAAAAGATGAAAACGCCTATAACTTTAGTTTGCAAGGTGATAAACCCAAACTTTAAAATGTATGTTGTACAAGTCCCCAGGCCCTACTTTGCACAGCAAGAATTAAGTTGATATGTATTGTGGATTTTTCACAATTTCACTTTTCAAGTTCAGGGTGCCTATGGGAAATTGCATTGAATTCCGCCTAAAGTCATATGAGTGCCCTTCACAAACCAACTTACTTATGAGTGAGTTTGCTGCTGGATTCTACTCATTTTTACTTGAGAAGCACCCACAATGTATGAAAGCACAGTTCTGATCACTTATATCAGAGTACTGTGAAGTTGGTGAAAATGAGCTTTTCAGCGCCTGAAAATGCGAATGCATCAATAAAAGATGAAAACGCCTATAACTTTAGTTTGCAAGGTGATAAACCCAAACTTTAAAATGTATGTTGTACAAGTCCCCAGGCCCTACTTTGCACAGCAAGAATTAAGTTGATATGTATTGTGGATTTTTCACAATTTCACTTTTCAAGTTCAGGGTGCCTATGGGAAATTGCATTGAATTCCGCCTAAAGTCATATGAGTGCCCTGCACAAACCAACTTACTTATGAGTGAGTTTGCTGCTGGATTCTACTCATTTTTACTTGAGAAGCACCCACAATGTATGAAAGCACAGTTCTGATCACTTATATCAGAGTACTGTGATGTTGGTGAAAATGAGCTTTTCAGCGCCTGAAAATGCGAATGCATCAATAAAAGATGAAAACGCCTATAACTTTAGTTTGCAAGGTGATAAACCCAAACTTTAAAATGTATGTTGTACAAGTCCCCAGGCCCTACTTTGCACAGCAAGAATTAAGTTGATATGTATTGTGGATTTTTCACAATTTCACTTTTCAAGTTCAGGGTGCCTATGGGAAATTGCATTGAATTCCGCCTAAAGTCATATGAGTGCCCTTCACAAACCAACTTACTTATGAGTGAGTTTGCTGCTGGATTATACTCATTTTTACTTGAGAAGCACCCACAATGTATGAAAGCACAGTTCTGATCACTTATATCAGAGTACTGTGAAGTTGGTGAAAATGAGCTTTTCAGCGCCTGAAAATGCGAATGCATCAATAAAAGATGAAAACGCCTATAACTTTAGTTTGCAAGGTGATAAACCCAAACTTTAAAATGTATGTTGTACAAGTCCCCAGGCCCTACTTTGCACAGCAAGAATTAAGTTGATATGTATTGTGGATTTTTCACAATTTCACTTTTCAAGTTCAGGGTGCCTATGGGAAATTGCATTGAATTCCGCCTAAAGTCATATGAGTGCCCTTCACAAACCAACTTACTTATGAGTGAGTTTGCTGCTGGATTCTACTCATTTTTACTTGAGAAGCACCCACAATGTATGAAAGCACAGTTCTGATCACTTATATCAGAGTACTGTGAAGTTGGTGAAAATGAGCTTTTCAGCGCCTGAAAATGCGAATGCATCAATAAAAGATGAAAACGCCTATAACTTTAGTTTGCAAGGTGATAAACCCAAACTTTAAAATGTATGTTGTACAAGTCCCCAGGCCCTACTTTGCACAGCAAGAATTAAGTTGATATGTATTGTGGATTTTTCACAATTTCACTTTTCAAGTTCAGGGTGCCTATGGGAAATTGCATTGAATTCCGCCTAAAGTCATATGAGTGCCCTGCACAAACCAACTTACTTATGAGTGAGTTTGCTGCTGGATTCTACTCATTTTTACTTGAGAAGCACCCACAATGTATTAAAGCACAGTTCTGATCACTTATATCAGAGTACTGTGATGTTGGTGAAAATGAGCTTTTCAGCGCCTGAAAATGCGAATGCATCAATAAAAGATGAAAACGCCTATAACTTTAGTTTGCAAGGTGATAAACCCAAACTTTAAAATGTATGTTGTACAAGTCCCCAGGCCCTACTTTGCACAGCAAGAATTAAGTTGATATGTATTGTGGATTTTTCACAATTTCACTTTTCAAGTTCAGGGTGCCTATGGGAAATTGCATTGAATTCCGCCTAAAGTCATATGAGTGCCCTTCACAAACCAACTTACTTATGAGTGAGTTTGCTGCTGGATTCTACTCATTTTTACTTGAGAAGCACCCACAATGTATGAAAGCACAGTTCTGATCACTTATATCAGAGTACTGTGAAGTTGGTGAAAATGAGCTTTTCAGCGCCTGAAAATGCGAATGCATCAATAAAAGATGAAAACGCCTATAACTTTAGTTTGCAAGGTGATAAACCCAAACTTTAAAATGTATGTTGTACAAGTCCCCAGGCCCTACTTTGCACAGCAAGAATTAAGTTGATATGTATTGTGGATTTTTCACAATTTCACTTTTCAAGTTCAGGGTGCCTATGGGAAATTGCATTGAATTCCGCCTAAAGTCATATGAGTGCCCTGCACAAACCAACTTACTTATGAGTGAGTTTGCTGCTGGATTCTACTCATTTTTACTTGAGAAGCACCCACAATGTATTAAAGCACAGTTCTGATCACTTATATCAGAGTACTGTGATGTTGGTGAAAATGAGCTTTTCAGCGCCTGAAAATGCGAATGCATCAATAAAAGATGAAAACGCCTATAACTTTAGTTTGCAAGGTGATAAACCCAAACTTTAAAATGTATGTTGTACAAGTCCCCAGGCCCTACTTTGCACAGCAAGAATTAAGTTGATATGTATTGTGGATTTTTCACAATTTCACTTTTCAAGTTCAGGGTGCCTATGGGAAATTGCATTGAATTCCGCCTAAAGTCATATGAGTGCCCTGCACAAACCAACTTACTTATGAGTGAGTTTGCTGCTGGATTCTACTCATTTTTACTTGAGAAGCACCCACAATGTATTAAAGCACAGTTCTGATCACTTATATCAGAGTACTGTGATGTTGGTGAAAATGAGCTTTTCAGCGCCTGAAAATGCGAATGCATCAATAAAAGATGAAAACGCCTATAACTTTAGTTTGCAAGGTGATAAACCCAAACTTTAAAATGTATGTTGTACAAGTCCCAAGGCCCTACTTTGCACAGCAAGAATTAAGTTGATATGTATTGTGGATTTTTCACAATTTCACTTTTCAAGTTCAGGGTGCCTATGGGAAATTGCATTGAATTCCGCCTAAAGTCATATGAGTGCCCTTCACAAACCAACTTACTTATGAGTGAGTTTGCTGCTGGATTCTACTCATTTTTACTTGAGAAGCACCCACAATGTATGAAAGCACAGTTCTGATCACTTATATCAGAGTACTGTGATGTTGGTGAAAATGAGCTTTTCAGCGCCTGAAAATGCGAATGCATCAATAAAAGATGAAAACGCCTATAACTTTAGTTTGCAAGGTGATAAACCCAAACTTTAAAATGTATGTTGTACAAGTCCCCAGGCCCTACGTTGCACAGCAAGAATTAAGTTGATATGTATTGTGGATTTTTCACAATTTCACTTTTCAAGTTCAGGGTGCCTATGGGAAATTGCATTGAATTCCGCCTAAAGTCATATGAGTGCCCTGCACAAACCAACTTACTTATGAGTGAGTTTGCTGCTGGATTATACTCATTTTTACTTGAGAAGCACCCACAATGTATGAAAGCACAGTTCTGATCACTTATATCAGAGTACTGTGAAGTTGGTGAAAATGAGCTTTTCAGCGCCAGAAAATGCGAATGCATCAATAAAAGATGAAAACGCCTATAACTTTAGTTTGCAAGGTGATAAACCCAAACTTTAAAATGTATGTTGTACAAGTCCCCAGGCCCTACTTTGCACAGCAAGAATTAAGTTGATATGTATTGTGGATTTTTCACAATTTCACTTTTCAAGTTCAGGGTGCCTATGGGATATTGCATTGAATTCCGCCTAAAGTCATATGAGTGCCCTTCACAAACCAACCTACTTATGAGTGAGTTTGCTGCTGGATTATACTCATTTTTACTTGAGAAGCACCCACAATGTATGAAAGCACAGTTCTGATCACTTATATCAGAGTACTGTGAAGTTGGTGAAAATGAGCTTTTCAGCGCCTGAAAATGCGAATGCATCAATAAAAGATGAAAACGCCTATAACTTTAGTTTGCAAGGTGATAAACCCAAACTTTAAAATGTATGTTGTACAAGTCCCCAGGCCCTACTTTGCACAGCAAGAATTAAGTTGATATGTATTGTGGATTTTTCACAATTTCACTTTTCAAGTTCAGGGTGCCTATGGGAAATTGCATTGAATTCCGCCTAAAGTCATATGAGTGCCCTGCACAAACCAACTTACTTATGAGTGAGTTTGCTGCTGGATTCTACTCATTTTTACTTGAGAAGCACCCACAATGTATGAAAGCACAGTTCTGATCACTTATATCAGAGTACTGTGATGTTGGTGAAAATGAGCTTTTCAGCGCCTGAAAATGCGAATGCATCAATAAAAGATGAAAACGCCTATAACTTTAGTTTGCAAGGTGATAAACCCAAACTTTAAAATGTATGTTGTACAAGTCCCCAGGCCCTACTTTGCACAGCAAGAATTAAAGTTGATATGTATTGTGGATTTTTCACAATTTCACTTTTCAAGTTCAGGGTGCCTATGGGAAATTGCATTGAATTCCGCCTAAAGTCATATGAGTGCCCTTCACAAACCAACTTACTTATGAGTGAGTTTTTCTGCTGGATTATACTCATTTTTACTTGAGAAGCACCCACAATGTATGAAAGCACAGTTCTGATCACTTATATCAGAGTACTGTGATGTTGGTGAAAATGAGCTTTTCAGCGCCTGAAAATGCGAATGCATCAATAAAAGATGAAAACGCCTATAACTTTAGTTTGCAAGGTGATAAACCCAAACTTTAAAATGTATGTTGTACAAGTCCCCAGGCCCTACTTTGCACAGCAAGAATTAAGTTGATATGTATTGTGGATTTTTCACAATTTCACTTTTCAAGTTCAGGGTGCCTATGGGAAATTGCATTGAATTCCGCCTAAAGTCATATGAGTGCCCTTCACAAACCAACTTACTTATGAGTGAGTTTGCTGCTGGATTCTACTCATTTTTACTTGAGAAGCACCCACAATGTATGAAAGCACAGTTCTGATCACTTATATCAGAGTATTATGAAGTTGGTGAAAAGGAGCTGTCCAGCGCCTGAAAATGCGAATTGCATCAATAAAAGATGAAAACGCCTATAACTTTAGTTTGCAAGGTGATAAACCCAAACTTTAAAATGTATGTTGTACAAGTCCCCACGCCCTACTTTGCACAGTAAGAATTAAGTTGATATGTATTGTGGATTTTTCACAATTTCACTTTTCAAGTTCAGGGTGCCTATGGGAAATTGCATTGAATTCCGCCTAAAGTCATATGAGTGCCCTGCACAAACCAACTTACTTATGAGTGAGTTTGCTGAAGGATTCTACTCATTTTTACTTGAGAAGCACCCACAATTTATTAAAGCACAGTTCTGATCACTTATATCAGAGTACTGTGATGTTGGTGAAAATGAGCTTTTCAGCGCCTGAAAATGCGAATGCATCAATAAAAGATGAAAACGCCTATAACTTTAGTTTGCAAGGTGATAAACCCAAACTTTAAAATGTATGTTGTACAAGTCCCCAGGCCCTACTTTGCACAGCAAGAATTAAGTTGATATGTATTGTGGATTTTTCACAATTTCACTTTTCAAGTTCAGGGTGCCTATGGGAAATTGCATTGAATTCCGCCTAAAGTCATATGAGTGCCCTTCACAAACCAACTTACTTATGAGTGAGTTTGCTGCTGGATTATACTCATTTTTACTTGAGAAGCACCCACAATGTATGAAAGCACAGTTCTGATCACTTATATCAGAGTACTGTGAAGTTGGTGAAAATGAGCTTTTCAGCGCCTGAAAATGCGAATGCATCAATAAAAGATGAAAACGCCTATAACTTTAGTTTGCAAGGTGATAAACCCAAACTTTAAAATGTATGTTGTACAAGTCCCCAGGCCCTACTTTGCACAGCAAGAATTAAGTTGATATGTATTGTGGATTTTTCACAATTTCACTTTTCAAGTTCAGGGTGCCTATGGGAAATTGCATTGAATTCCGCCTAAAGTCATATGAGTGCCCTGCACAAACCAACTTACTTATGAGTGAGTTTGCTGCTGGATTCTACTCATTTTTACTTGAGAAGCACCCACAATGTATGAAAGCACAGTTCTGATCACTTATATCAGAGTACTGTGAAGTTGGTGAAAATGAGCTTTTCAGCGCCTGAAAATGCGAATGCATCAATAAAAGATGAAAACGCCTATAACTTTAGTTTGCAAGGTGATAAACCCAAACTTTAAAATGTATGTTGTACAAGTCCCCAGGCCCTACTTTGCACAGCAAGAATTAAGTTGATATGTATTGTGGATTTTTCACAATTTCACTTTTCAAGTTCAGGGTGCCTATGGGAAATTGCATTGAATTCCGCCTAAAGTCATATGAGTGCCCTTCACAAACCAACTTACTTATGAGTGAGTTTGCTGCTGGATTATACTCATTTTTACTTGAGAAGCACTCACAATGTATGAAAGCACTGTTCTGATCACTTATATCAGGGTACTGTGATGTTGGTGAAAATGAGCTTTTCAGCGCCTGAAAATGCGAATGCATCAATAAAAGATGAAAACGCCTATAACTTTAGTTTGCAAGGTGATAAACCCAAACTTTAAAATGTATGTTGTACAAGTCCCCAGGCCCTACTTTGCACAGCAAGAATTAAGTTGATATGTATTGTGGATTTTTCACAATTTCACTTTTCAAGTTCAGGGTGCCTATGGGAAATTGCATTGAATTCCGCCTAAAGTCATATGAGTGCCCTTCACAAACCAACCTACTTATGAGTGAGTTTGCTGCTGGATTCTACTCATTTTTACTTGAGAAGCACCCACAATGTATAAAAGCACAGTTCTGATCACTTATATCAGAGTACTGTGAAGTTGGTGAAAATGAGCTTTTTCAGCGCCTGAAAATGCGAATGCATCAATAAAAGATGAAAACGCCTATAACTTTAGTTTGCAAGGTGATAAACCCAAACTTTAAAATGTATGTTGTACAAGTCCCCAGGCCCTACGTTGCACAGCAAGAATTAAGTTGATATGTATTGTGGATTTTTCACAATTTCACTTTTCAAGTTCAGGGTGCCTATGGGAAATTGCATTGAATTCCGCCTAAAGTCATATGAGTGCCCTGCACAAACCAACTTACTTATGAGTGAGTTTGCTGCTGGATTATACTCATTTTTACTTGAGAAGCACCCACAATGTATGAAAGCACAGTTCTGATCACTTATATCAGAGTACTGTGAAGTTGGTGAAAATGAGCTTTTCAGCGCCTATAAAATGCGAATGCATCAATAAAAGATGAAAACGCCTATAACTTTAGTTTGAAAGGTGATAAACCCAAACTTTAAAATGTATGTTGTACAAGTCCCCAGGCCCTACTTTGCACAGCAAGAATTAAGTTGATATGTATTGTGGATTTTTCACAATTTCACTTTTGCAAGTTCAGGGTGCCTATGGGAAATTGCATTGAATTCCGCCTAAAGTCATATGAGTGCCCTTCACAAACCAACCTACTTATGAGTGAGTTTGCTGCTGGATTATACTCATTTTTACTTGAGAAGAACCCACAATGTATGAAAGCACAGTTCTGATCACTTATATCAGAGTACTGTGAAGTTGGTGAAAATGAGCTTTTTAGCGCCTGAAAATGCGAATGCATCAATAAAAGATGAAAACGCCTATAACTTTAGTTTGCAAGGTGATAAACCCAAACTTTAAAATGTATGTTGTACAAGTCCCAAAGTCCTACTTTGCACAGCAAGAATTAAATTGATATGTATTGTGGATTTTTCACAATTTCACTTTTCAAGTTCAGGGAGCCTATGAAAAATTGCATTGAATTCCGCCTAAAGTCATATGAGTGCCCTTCACAAAGCAACTTACTTATGAGTGAGTTTGCTGCTGGATTCTACTCATTTTTACTTGAGAAGCACCCACAATGTATGAAAGCACAGTTCTGATCACTTATATCAGAGTACTGTGAAGTTGGTGAAAATGAGCTTGTCAGCGCCTGAAAATGTGAATGCATCAATAAAAGATGAAAACGCCTATAACTTTAGTTTGCAAGGTGATAAACCCAAACTTTAAAATGTATGTTGTACAAGTCCCCAGGCCCTACTTTGCACAGCAAGAATTAAATTGATATGTATTGTGGATTTTTCACAATTTCACTTTTCAAGTTCAGGGTGCCTATGGGAAATTGCATTGAATTCCGCCTAAAGTCATATGAGTGCCCTTCACAAAGCAACTTACTTATGAGTGAGTTTGCTGCTGGATTATACTCATTTTTACTTGAGAATCACCCACAATGTATGAAAGCACAGTTCTGATCACTTATATCAGAGTACTGTGATGTTGGTGAAAATGAGCTTTTCAGCGCCTGAAAATGCGAATGCATCAATAAAAGATGAAAACGCCTATAACTTTAGTTTGCAAGGTGATAAAACCAAATTTTAAAATCTATGTTGTACAAGTCCCCAAGACCTACTTTGCACATCATGAATTAAGTTGATATGTATTGTGGATTTTTCACAATTTCACTTTTCAAGTTCAGGGTGCCTATGGGAAATTGCATTGAATTCCGACTAAAAGTCATATGAGTGCCCTTCACAAACCAACTTACTTATGAGTGAGTTTGCTGCTGGATTCTACTCATTTTTACTTGAGAAGCACCCACAATGTATGAAAGCACAGTTCTGATCACTTATATCAGAGTACTGTGATGTATGTGAAAATGAGCTTTTCAGCGCCTGAAAATGCGAATGCATCAATAAAAGATGAAAACGCCTATAACTTTAGTTTGCAAGGTGATAAACCCAAACTTTGAAATGTATGTTGTACAAGTCCTCAGGCCCTACGTTGCACAGCAAGAATTAAGTTGATATGTATTGTGGATTTTTCAAATTTTCACTTTTCAAGTTCAGGGTGCCTATGGGAAATTGCATTGAATTCCGCCTAAAGTCATATGAGTGCCCTTCACAAACCAACTTACTCGTGAGTGAGTTTGCTGCTGGATTATACTCATTTTTACTTGAGAAGCACCCACAATGTATGAAAGCACAGTTCTGATCACTTATATCAGAGTACTGTGATGTATGTGAAAATGACCTTTTCAGCGCCTGAAAATGCGAATGCATCAATAAAAGATGAAAACGCCTATAACTTTAGTTTGCAAGGCGATAAACCCAAACTTTAAAATGTATGTTGTACGAGTCCCCAAGCCCTACTTTGCACAGCAAGAATTAAGTTGATATGTATTGTGGATTTTTCACAATTTCACTTTTCAAGTTCAGGGTGCCTATGGGAAATTGCATTGAATTCCGCCTAAAGTCATATGAGTGCCCTGCACAAACCAACTTACTTATGAGTGAGTTTGCTGCTAGAATCTCATTTTTACTTGAGAAGCAGCCACAATGTATGAAAGCACTGTTCTGATCACTTATATCAGAGTACTATGAAGTTGGTGAAAGGAGCTTTTCAGCGCCTGAAAATGCGAATGCATTAATAAAAGATGAAAAAGCCTATAACTTTAGTTTGCAAGGTGATGAACCCAAACTTTAAAATGTATGTTGTACAAGTCCCCACGCCCTACTTTGCAAATCAAGAATTCTGTTGATATGTATTGTGGATTTTTCACAATTTCACTTTTCAAGTTCAGGGTGACTATGGGAAATTGCATTGAATTCCGCCTAAAGTCATATGAGTGCCCTTTACAAACCAACTTACTTATGAGTGAGTTTGCTGCTGGATTATACTCATTTTTACTTGAGAAGCACCCACAATGTATGAAAGCACTGTTCTGATCACTTATATCAGAGTACTATGAAGTTGGTGAAAAGGAGCTGTCCAGCGACTGAAAATGCGAATGCATCAATAAAAGATGAAAACGCCTATAACTTTAATTTGCAAGGTGATAAACCCAAATTTTAAAATGTATGTTGTACAAATCCCCAAGCCCTACTTTGCACATCAAGAATTAAGTTGATATGTATTGTGGATTTTTCACAATTTCACTTTTCAAGTTCAGGGTGCCTATGGGAAATTGCATTGAATTCCGCCTAAAGTCATATGAGTGCCCTGCACAAACCTACTTAGTTATGAGTGAGTTTGCTGCTGGATTATATTCATTTTTTACTGGAGAAGCACCCACAATGTATGAAAGCACAGTTCTGATCACTTATATCAGAGTACTGTGATGTTGGTGAAAATGAGCTTTTCAGCGCCTGAAAATGCGAATGCATCAATAAAAGATGAAAACGCCTATAACTTTAGTGTGCAAGGTGATAAACCCAAACTTTAAAATGTTTGTTGTACGAGTCCCCAAACCCTACTTTGCACAGCAAGAATTAAGTTGATATGTATTGTGGATTTTTCACAATTTCACTTTTCAAGTTCAGGGTGCCTATGGGAAATTGCATTGAATTCCGACTAAAGTCATATGAGTGCCCTGCACAAACCAACTTACTTATGAGTGAGTTTGCTGCTGGATTCTACTCATTTTTACTTGAGAAGCACCCACAATGTATGAAAGCACAGTTCTGATCACTTATATCAGAGTACTGTGATGTTGGTGAAAATGAGCTTTTCAGCGCCTGAAAATGCGAATGCATCAATAAAAGATGAAAACGCCTATAACTTTAGTGTGCAAGGTGATAAACCCAAACTTTAAAATGTTTGTTGTACGAGTCCCCAAACCCTACTTTGCACAGCAAGAATTAAGTTGATATGTATTGTGGATTTTTCACAATTTCACTTTTCAAGTTCAGGGTGCCTATGGGAAATTGCATTGAATTCCGCCTAAAGTCATATGAGTGCCCTGCACAAACCAACTTAGTTATGAGTGAGTTTGCTGCTAGAATCTCATTTTTACTTGAGAAGCAGCCACAATGTATGAAAGCACTGTTCTGATCACTTATATCAGAGTATTATGAAGTTGGTGAAAAGGAGCTGTCCAGCTCCTGAAAATGCGAATGCATCAATAAAAGATGAAAACGCCTATAACTTTAGTTTGCAAGGTGATAAACCCAAACTTTAAAATGTATGTTGTACAATTCCCCAGGCCCTACTTTGCACAGCAAGAATTAAGTTGATATGTATTGTGGATTTTTCACAATTTCACTTTTCAAGTTCAGGGTGCCTATGGGAAATTGCATTGAATTCCGCCTAAAGTCATATGAGTGCCCTGCACACACCAACTTAGTTATGAGTGAGTTTGCTACTGGATTCTACTCATTGTTACTTGAGAAGCACCCACAATGTATGAAAGCACTGTTTTGGAAAAATGACTAAGTCCAACAAGTGACCCTGCTACTACAGATGGAAATTTTTCTAAGCCCAGCGTGTGACCCTGGTCCTCCGGATGAATTTATTTCAGCTTTTTTTTTTTTTTTTTTTTTGTCTTTTTTCTCTGATTTAAGTGATCAAAACAGTGCTTTTCTTACATTATGGGTGCTTCATACACTATCCACTGGCTCTGAGCCTGGAAACCCACACTCTCCCACACTGGAGCCATGAACCTGGGCCTAGACACCCACACTGATGCTGCCTCTCCCAAACTCCCACACGTCCAGCGGATGACCCCTGGAGCACAGGAGGCCTGCCTGGTCACATGTGCCCTTGGATAGAGCCTTCTGTGCGGATCCCAGAGAACCATGATTTTTGCCATTTCATGTTTTGAAATGTGTCTTTCCCCAAATCTGACAAGTACTCCCTTGCAGCTGGGGCAAATTGCAACCTGACTGTGGAGCAGCATGAGCGATTTCATGTGAGCAGCGTAGTTCAGTCCGGGACACCTGAGGGTGACTTAGAAAAATTTCTAAGTCCAGCAAGTGACCCTGGTACTACAGATGTATGCATGTGCCCGTGGATAGACGCTGCCACTCTCCAGGCCAACACTGGAGCCCTGAATCTGAGCCTCAACACCCACGCTGATGCTGCCTCTCCCAGGCCCCCACAAGTCCAGCGGATGACCCTCACCCTAACCCTCCAGGCCTGGACACCCAGACAGAGGCTCCAGACCTCCAGGCCTCCGGCGCTAACCCTCACCCTCCAGGCCTGGACACCCAGACAGAGGCTCCAGACCTCCAGGCCTCCCGCTCTAACCCTAACCCTCACCCTCCATGCCTCAACACCCAGACAGAGGCTCCAAGCCTCCAGGCCTCCGGCGCTAACCCTCACCCTAACCCGGCCCTGGCTTCCGCTCCCCGGTCCCCACTGGTGACCTTGCACTCCATCCGAACCTGTTCACCCACTCTTAAGCCCCCCTCCCCAGTTACAAAGCACAGGGCGCCCCGTTAAAAGTAAGTGACCGTGGTACTCCGTTTTGAAGTTCACGACCCTGGTACTCCGACAGATACTTAGTTTTTTTTTGTTTTTTTTTCGGACCGGGCCCCCGCGACCCGGGTACTATGGACTCCTTGTGGGAAGGGAGGACCCAGAGGCCGGCTGACAAAAGCCTGGATCAAGGGATGACTTTCAATAGATTGCAGCGAAGGAGCTGCTCTGCTACACACGAAACCTTGACCCAGAATCAGGTCGTCTGCAAGTGATTTAGCACCAGGTTCTCCACAAACATGAAGTGAGAGTTAGGAGAGGGGCAACCCGTGTTGGCCGCGCCCCAGCCCTGTCATGAATGACTCTGCTCACCGACCCCCGCGGGCCGGCTATCCTTGACCACTCAAAGATCGACAGCGCTATGGTATCATCTGAAAATGCGCCCTATTTTGCACAGCAAGACTTGAGTTTATATCTATTGTGGATTTTTCACAATTTCACTTTTCAAGTTCAGGGTGCCTATGGGAAATTGCATTGAATTCCGCCTAAAGTCATATGAGTCCCTTGCACACAGTGCAGTAGTTATGAGAAAGTTTGCTGCTGGATTCTACTCATTGTTACTTAAGAAAAACCCACAATGTATGAAAGCACTGTTCTGATCACTTATATCAGAGTACTATGAAGTTGGTGAAAAGGAGCTTTTCAGCACCTGAAAATGCGAATGCACCAATAAAAGATGAAAACTCCTATAACTTTAGTTTGCAAGGTGATTGTCATGATGTCAGTTTTCCCTGTCCTCCCGTGCTCTCTCCCCCTCCCCTACCTGTGTGTCTGGAGCTGGGTGGAGTGCCTGACTCCTCCCGTGCACACCTGGGGTGCATCAGCCTAATCACCACCACCTGCTGCTGAGTACAAGAAGGCTTGGCAGTCTACACTTGGTGCCAGACCGTCCGCGTGTAAAACGTGAATGTTTCTAGCTAAGCTTTGTTATTTGGTACTTTCCTGCAAATGCTCATTTGGATTTATGCACCCTCCAGATTCCTGCCTCCACTCGCCCAGCTCCTGCCGCCACGTTCCAGTCCCGGTATCGCCTCCAGCTCGTCTTGTCTCCTGCTCGTCTCGTCTCCTGCTCGTCTCGTCTCCGGCTCGTCTCGTCTCCTGCTCGTCTCGTCTCCTGCTCGTTTCGTCTCCTGCTCGTCTCGTCTCCTGTCCGGTCCTGGTCCCTGGTTTGTCACCCGCTCCCCGCTCTGGTCTTCGTCTGCTCTGCCTGCCCTGGTACCGCACCTGCTTCTATCCCCGCCCTGGTCCTGTCCTGCCCGCCTCTACCTGCACCGCACCCGCCTGGCCCGCTTCCCGTTCCCCGGTTCCCGTGCCCGCCTGTGAACTATCACAATTATAAATAAACACTGTTAAAACTGCTCTGGTCTGCATCTTTTGGTCCTACCCGCACCGTTACGACAGAACGGTCTGGCCACTATGGACCAAGCAGGCTCAGACCCGGACCAGACGCGCCGCCTCACGCACTCTCACCCCGAGGCGGTGCTGGGTCAGCATGAACAATCCATTCGAACTCTATTGGAGCTAAATCAGACATTGTCCCAGCAGGTGGCACAGCTTAACCACCAGGTGGCCACGCTCCTCGTCACCCCGCCTGCTGCAGCTGGAGCGCCGCCACGCCTCCCGGAGCCGAGAGGCACGGATCCGGAGCCGTATGCTGGACAACCTCACCTCTGTCGCGGATTCCTGTTCCAGTGCGAGTTCATGTTCCAGCAATGCCCTTCTCGTTTCAGCTCGGGGGCCACCAAGATCCGGTATATATGTGGATTACTCCGGGGCAGAGCTCTCCAGTGGGCAGAGGCGCGCCTAATGAAGACGTCTGTGGATAGCCTGGATTTTAATGAATTTGTGTCCACGTTTAAGCTGGTGTTTGACCACCCGCACTACCAGGACAATGCTGCCTCCCGGTTATTGACTCTCAGCCAGGGCTCCAGGACGGTAGCGGATTATTCCATTGAATTCTGGACACATGCGGCGGAGCTGGACTGGACGGACAGCGCGCTGCGGGCTGTGTTTGTGCGGGGCCTGAACGAGACTTTGAAAGATGAATTGGTTTCCCGGGACGAACCCCCCGACCTGCGGACCCTCATCTCCCTCACTCACCGTATAGACAACCGGCTACGGGCTCGTCGCCGAGAGAGACGCCGGTCACCGGTCCCGCCGGAGCCACGCGCTGCCCCGCCCCCGCCGGATGAGCCCATGCAACTCGACAGGACCCTTGTGTCGGCCGAGGAGCGTCAACGGAGGCGTCGCCTGGCCGGGGCTTGCCTCTACTGCGGTGAGCGCGGACATTATGTGGTCACTTGCCCAGTTCGGCCAAAAGGGGGGGCCCACCAGTAGCGCTGGGAGTACTGGTGGGCGAGCAACACATCCTGGACTCTACTAATAGACTGCGGCTCAGCGCCACCCTGTGCGTTCGCACAGAGACTTTATGCGTTTCCGCCCTTATGCGTTTCCGCCCCCGGGGCTGAGAAGGACTTTATTGATGCCCAAGTCGCGGAGCAGCTCGGGGTCTACCTGGAGCCCCTCGAACGCCCCTTAAATGCCCAGGGGCTCAATGGACGTTTTCTGGGGCACATCACCCACATCACAGAACCTGTCACCGTGATTCTGTCCCGCAACCACCAAGAGAACCGTCAGTTTCATGTCCTGTCCTCCTCCGCTTCTCCTCTGGTCCTTGGTTACCCCTGGCTACGCGCCCACAACCCTGTTTTCGATTGGGCCAGGGGCGGAGTTTCGGGCTGGAGTCCCGATTGCCACGCCAAGTGCCTTCGGTCCGCCCTCCCTCCGGCCGGGAGGTCCGTTCCTGTCGCCGATCCGTCCCCAGACACCCCCAATCTGTCCTCGGTGCCTGCTGAATATCACGACCTGGGGGAGGTTTTTAGCAAGAGCAAGGCCCTCTCTTTACCGCCCCACCGCCCATATGACTGCGCCATTGACCTCCTGCCGGGTGCCCCACTACCATCTAGCAGGCTATATAACCTGTCTAAACCTGAACGCGAGTCAATGGAGGACTATATCCGTGGGTCCCTTGCTGCCGGAATCATCCGCCCGTCCACTTCACCCGTGGGAGCGGGGTTCTTCTTTGTGGCCAAGAAGGACAAATCCCTGCGGCCTTGCATTGATTATCGGGGTCTGAACAATATAACTGTAAAGAATAAATACCCGCTTCCCCTACTGGACTCGGCATTTACGCCCCTCCACGGTGCGACCATCTTTTCCAAGTTGGATTTGCGGAATGCGTACCACCTGGTGCGCATCAGGGAGGGAGACGAATGGAAGACGGCCTTCAAGACACCCCTGGGACATTTCGAATACTTGGTTATGCCCTTCGGTCTCACCAACGCCCCTGCCGTATTCCAAGCCCTCATCAACGATGTGCTCCGTGATTACCTTAACCGATTCGTCTTTGTTTACTTGGATGACATCTTGATTTTCTCGCGGTCCCCCCAGGAGCATCACCAGCACATTCGCCAGGTTCTCCAGCGCCTCCTCGAGAATAAACTGTTCGTGAAAGCTGAGAAATGCGAGTTTCACGCAGAGGAGGTCAGCTTTTTGGGCTTCATTGTGGGGCGGGGCCAAGTAAGAGCTGATCCTGAAAAGATCCAGGCTGTCACTGAGTGGCCCGTTCCTACCAACCGGAGACAGCTCCAGAGATTTATCGGCTTTGCCAATTTTTATAGACGTTTCATCCGGGATTTTAGTAGGGTTATCTCGCCCTTAACTAAACTCACCTCTCCTGCTTTGCAGTTTGCCTGGTCCCCTGAGGCGCAGACAGCCTTCGAGAAGCTTAAGAGACTATTTACCTCCGCTCCCATCCTGCACCAGCCCGACCCTTCACGGCAATTCATCGTGGAGGTCGACGCCTCCGACTCGGGAGTGGGGGCCGTGCTTTCGCAGAGGTTCGACCCCCACAACCGCCTCTGTCCCTGCGCCTTCTTTTCCCGGCGATTGTCCTCGGCCGAGGTCAATTATGACGTGGGGGATCAGGAGCTCCTTGCCGTAAAGCTGGCCTTGGAGGAGTGGCGCCACTGGCTCGAAGGGGCGGAGCAACCATTCATCGTCTGGACCGACCATAAAAACTTGGAGTACATCCAGTCCGCCAGGCGCCTCAATCCCCGTCAAGCTCGTTGGTCCCTCTTCTTCAGCCGCTTCAACTTTCTCCTCACCTACCGCCCCGGATCTCGGAACGTCAAACCAGATGCCCTCTCCCGCCAGTTCGCCCTGGAGGATAGCCCGGTCACCGCAGAAACAATTATCCCCTCCTCGTGTGTGGTGGCCGCGGTCCATTGGGAAATCGAGGACACCGTCCAAGAGGCCCAGACCAACGACCCCGACCCAGGTAACGGCCCTCCAGATAAACTGTTTGTTCCCGATTCTGTCCGGTCTCAGGTGCTCCAGTGGGTCCACGCCTCCCGTTTCGCCTGCCATCCTGGTGCCGGTCGCTCTCTCTCCCTCCTCAGGAGACGCTTCTGGTGGCCCACGATGGACACAGACACCCGGGCTTATGTCGCCGCCTGCCAGGTATGTGCTCGGGCCAAGGCCTCCCACTCACCCCCTTCTGGTCTCTTGCATCCTCTCCCAGTTCCTCGTCGCCCTTGGTCCCACATCGCCTTGGACTTCGTGACGGGCCTTCCCCCTTCCCAGGGGAACACGGTGGTTCTCACCATTGTGGACCGCTTCTCCAAGGCCGCCCATTTCGTTGCCCTGCCTAAGCTCCCCACAGCCAAAGAAACTGCCGACCAGCTGACCAGTCATGTCTTCCGACTCCACGGCATCCCGGTGGACATCGTGTCCGACAGAGGGACCCAATTCACCTCTCAGGTATGGCGGTCTTTCTGCGACAGTTTGGGGGCCACGGTCAGCCTCACGTCCGGGTTCCACCCACAATCTAATGGGCAGACGGAGCGGGCCAACCAAGACCTGGAGTCGGCTCTACGGTGCACAGCCTCCGCCAACCCCGCGACCTGGAGTACTCACCTGCCCTGGATAGAGTACGCTCACAACTCCCTCGTGAGTTCCGCCACTGGTATGTCCCCCTTCGAGGCATCGCTGGGATACCAACCCCCTCTCTTCCCCACGGAGGAGAGGGACCTCGCTGTCCCGTCTGTTCAGCGCCATCTCCAGCGCTGTCGCCGGATCTGGAAGAAGGCCAGGGCGGCCCTTCTTCGGGCTGGAGCGCGCACTAAGGCGACGGCCGATCGCCACCGTGTCCCGGCGCCCGTATACCAACCTGGCCAGATGGTTTGGCTCTCCGCCAAGACGGTCCCGCTGAAGACGGACTCCCGTAAGCTGTCCCCCCGATTCCTGGGACCGTTTAAGATCGTGAGGATCATAAATCCATCGGCGGTGCGCCTCCAGTTACCCCCGTCTCTCCGGATTCATCCGACCTTTCACGTCTCCCAGGTTAAACCAGTCCGGACCAGCGACCTGTGCCCTCCGGCCGATCCCCCACCGCCCGCCCGAGTCATTGACGGCCACCCGGCGTTCACCGTCCGCCGCCTGATTGACGTTCGTCGCCGTGGTAGGGGCCTCCAGTACCTCGTCGATTGGGAGGGTTACGGTCCGGAGGAGCGATCCTGGGTGCCCAGGGCACGCATTCTGGACCCCGACATGGTGAGAGACTTCCACCGCGCTCATCCTGACAAGCCTGGGGGTCCACCAGGAGGTGGACCTTAGGGGGGGGGGTACTGTCATGATGTCAGTTTTCCCTGTCCTCCCGTGCTCTCTCCCCCTCCCCTACCTGTGTGTCTGGAGCTGGGTGGAGTGCCTGACTCCTCCCGTGCACACCTGGGGTGCATCAGCCTAATCACCACCACCTGCTGCTGAGTACAAGAAGGCTTGGCAGTCTACACTCGGTGCCAGACCGTCCGCGTGTAAAACGTGAATGTTTCTAGCTAAGCTTTGTTATTTGGTACTTTCCTGCAAATGCTCATTTGGATTTATGCACCCTCCAGATTCCTGCCTCCACTCGCCCAGCTCCTGCCGCCACGTTCCAGTCCCGGTATCGCCTCCAGCTCGTCTTGTCTCCTGCTCGTCTCGTCTCCTGCTCGTCTCGTCTCCTGCTCGTCTCGTCTCCTGCTCGTCTCGTCTCCTGCTCGTCTCGTCTCCTGCTCGTCTCGTCTCCTGCTCGTCTCGTCTCCTGTCCGGTCCTGGTCCCTGGTTTGTCACCCGCTCCCCGCTCTGGTCTTCGTCTGCTCTGCCTGCCCTGGTACCGCACCTGCTTCTATCCCCGCCCTGGTCCTGTCCTGCCCGCCTCTACCTGCACCGCACCCGCCTGGCCCGCTTCCCGTTCCCCGGTTCCCGTGCCCGCCTGTGAACTATCACAATTATAAATAAACACTGTTAAAACTGCTCTGGTCTGCATCTTTTGGTCCTACCCGCACCGTTACGACAGTGATAGAACCAAACTTTAAAATGTATGTTGTACTCTACAACATACATTGTCATCACAGTCATGTGATTTATGGTAAGCCTGTTCCTTGTGAGATGACATTTACACATCTCATTCGCCCCGCCCCTTTTCTCTGTGACAATCATATGGTTCACGCTAAGACCCTCCCCTTTTCTCCGTGACAGTCATGTAATTTATTTTAAGCCCCTCCCCTTTTCTCTGCGACAGTTGTGCAAATCATGCTAAGCCCCACCCGTTCATGTCTGCGACAGTCGAACACTTTACGCAAAGCCACACCTTTTCATTGCGATAGTTGCGCACTTTACACTAGTCCCACCTCTTTTCTGGTATGATTCATGCTAAGCGCCACCCCTTTTCTCTATGACAGTCATGTGACTCATTCTAACACTGTTCTCTGATATCATTAACGTTAAGCCCTGCCCTTTTTTCCTCTGTGACAGTTGTGGGATTCACACTAAGATCCACCCCTTGCTCACTGTACTAGCCTCGTAGAACCCCGTTTCTACTATCCAGGAGTTAAACACCTCCACAGAATAAGTCACTGATGCCAGGATGGGTTTAGACTGTCTTAAGGTGTGAAACTGTAACAACATAATACAGTGTACATTAGCGAGTTAACATGGAAAACAGCAAATAGCAAATATGCTAATGTGCCAAATTCATGTTAGTAATGCAACATAAGGAGCATGTAAATTAGCTTGTAAATAGTTCATTTTTTATACCTTTTTAACTACTTAAACACATTTTATTTATGAATATATTTAACTTTTAGACTTTTATACTTACAGGGAATGCCTTCATGAACTACAGCGTGACTAAAACATGTCAGCCGAACAAGACCTTTCTGTTACACTGCGCGCATTACCGCACGTGACCTGTAGGGACAACATCCTGATTTTTATTAAAGGGCCAGCGCACTTGGCCAAACTAACACAGAAAATAGGCAAAATAGACTGGTCAGAACACTCCCCGCCTGGTATCTTAGGGATACCACAACTATGAACTTAAACATCACTAGATAATAAGAAAACCATCTCAGAGAGGGGTCTATAATAAGGTTTAACAGTCCCTTGGGAACCAACTCTAACTTCAGCCTTTCTTATGATACCATCTTCACTCGGAACTGTCTTTATGATCACACCCATTGGCCACTCGTTTCTTCTTGCTTGTTTATCCTTAAGGAGCACAACATCCCCTTGCTTGACGTTGATTTTCTTATGAAGCCACTTTTGACGAAGTTGAAGGCTATTGAGATACCCCTTGTGCCATCTGCTCCAGAAATTGTCCACAAGGAACTGGACTCGCTTCCAGTGGCTTTTGAGCATATCTTTGGGGTTCATATACTCACAGATGGAAGACACAACATGTGTTTTTTTTGCGTTAGCAACATAGCAGGTGAGAGAATGTGAGGATGCTCAGAGTCTGATGATACTGGCAACAACGGGCACGCATTTATTACAGCCACGACTTCTGCAAGGAATGTGGTTAAGATTTTGTGGGTGAGTGGAACACGACCAGCTTGCAGCATCATGTTATCAAGAATCCGGCGTGCCAATCCAATCATTCGTTCCCATACTCCCCCCACATGAGAAGAGTGGGCTGGGTTGAAGATCCAGGTACACTTCTGATGCAGCAAAAAGTGTCGCATTTTCTCCTTTTCTGGTGTGTTTGCAATCATTTCCTTGTGGGCACCAATGAAGTTAGTGCCACAATCCGAGCGCAGTTGTTTTGCCGGACCTCGCAAGGCAAAGAAACATCTCAGCGCATTAATGAAACTCGACGAGCTCATCTCCTCCACTACTTCAATGTGGACAGCTCTTGTGCATAAACATGTGAATAGTATTGCCCACCGCTTACTGTTGGCCTGTCCCCCTCTTGTTCGCCTTGTGGTTACCTCCCATGGGCCGAACATGTCCATACCCACGTAAGAAAAAGGGGGCTGTATTTGAAGTCTGTCTACAGGCAAGTCGCTCATCAATTGCACCTCAAATTTCTCTCTCAGTTTTTTAAACGTCATACATTTGCTTATGACCTTTCCAATGCATCTTTTTGCTCCTATAATCCACAGGCCACTCTCTCGGACAGCACCCTCGGTAAAATGCGTGCCTTGATGATTAACTTTTTCATGGTGGTGGCGCACAAGGAGGGTAGTGATGTGGTGGCTGCCTGGTAAGATTATAAGGTTAGTTTCTTTCACACCCAGCCCAGTGCGGCTAATACTGCCACCGACTCTCAACAACTTGTCCTCTCCAATGAAGGGGTTGAGCTTTATGATTGAGCTGTTTCTAGGAAGGTTCTGCTTTTCTGTGATGCATTTTATTTCTTCTGTATATGTTTCAGACTGCACCTCTCTAACAGTTCAGGAGTGATGGCTGCTTTACAGATGTGCCATCCTGTGCAGTTCTGGTCAGTTTTGGTTTGAGAAGCATTGTGCAATGTGCATCAAGTTTAACATAGTTCTGTTTAATGAGCGCCATGTGGAGAAACGCTCGCAACGTCCTGAGCCCATAATGCCTTTGGAGATGTTAGTGCAAAATGTCTTTACCTTTGGGTGTACCTCTGGGCGTACCTCTGCATCGTTGTCTGAGTCCAGCAGCTCAAATTCAGGTGGCACTGGCTGGATGTCTGAGGAGCGCTGAAGAAAGGCTGGACCTGTGAACCACATTGTGTTCTGCAACTCAGCAGCTGGAACAGATCGTGAGCCGTGGTCAGCAGGGTTCTGATCTGTAGTAACAAAATGCCACTGCTCTGGAGTAGTTGACTCTCTAATACGACACACACGATTGTTTACACACACATAAAAGTGCCTGGACTGGTTGTGGATATAGCCTAGAACCACCTTGCTATCAGTGTAGAAACTAGTTTTGTTTATGGGGTGGTCTCTTCACTTATGACCTCTTCCATTTTTGAGTTCGAGGAGCCTGGCTATTAGAGGTGCATGTGCTATACTGGTGTGGCAGTCGGTGGGCCAGCTCTAATACATATTTGATATGATCTTGTGGGCCAAATGTAATTATATTGAGGGCCAAATTTGGCCCGCGGGCCTGAGTCTGACATGTCTACACTAAATTGTACTACTTTTGAAAATGATGCTGCAAGTAGAGACGTAACAATATCCAAATCTCACGGTACGATACTTATTGTGATATTTTGGAGAAAACAAAATAATATATCTATAATCTACTTTGTTCTTTTTAAATGCTTTAACAAGACCTTAATGCAAATCATTAGATCATAATCCAATAATTAAGATTTAAGTGAGTAATAGCAGTTACTTCATCTGCCCTGAAATGGAGCAAAGGATCATGGTCTATTTAGTTCCCCCTGTTTTAGCTGTTGCTGCATCAAAACAATGGATTTAAGCAAGGGAGCTTGTAATCCAATTTATTGTGACAGCCCCCAATATTATTGTAAGACACGGCACAATATCACAGTATTTCACATACTGTTACATCTCTAGTAAACAGTCTTTAGGAAAAATTCCAGTCTGGTTTCCGCCCCTCCCACAGTACAGAAACAGCTCTTATCAGAGTCACCAGTGACCTTCTGATGGCCTTTGACTCTGATTCCACATCCCTACTCATGCTTCTCAACCTCTCTGCTGCATTCGACACTGACATTGACCATCACATCCTCCCTGTTGGCCTCTCTGACACTGCCCACTGTCACAGGTTCTGCACTCATGCTGTCACCTCTGGGGTCCTCCAGGGTACCTAGTACTTAGTCCAACCCTCTCCACCCTCTTCATGCTTCTCCTTGGGTGTTTCATCAGCAGGCATGGGATACATTTCCACTGCTATGCTGACACACAACTCTACCTCAATTTCACCACCTCTGGACACCCCTCTGCCACTGTCACCCGCCTCAGCTCTTGCCTGGAGGAGAACACATCTGCAAAACTCTTCTTTCACCTACATAATATTTCAAAGGTCAGACCCTCACTTTTCCTCCCGGCTGCAGAGACTATGCCTCCTCCAGGTTGGACTACTGTAATGCACTACAAATTGGGATCCCTGGCAGTAGCATCCAAAACTTACAGTGTGTTCAGATGAGGGTGTGGAAACACAAGCACATCACATCCATCCTCTATACCCTGCACTGGCTTCCTGTTCACCTCTGCATCGAATACAAGATCCTCCTGCACACCCACCACTGTCTTCAGGGTAATGCCCCCACCTATCTCACAGAACTGCTCACAGCATACAGTTCAGCCTGGACCCAGTCAAGCCAACACCACTGTCTGCCTTCGAGGCTGCTGCTCCCCATCTGTGGAACGTCCTACTAGACCATCTCAGGGCTCCATAGATGATGGATACTTTTAAGAGAGGTCTAAAAACCTTCCTTTTTAAAAAAGCATATCCCTGCTAATTTAAAATTGTCTGTCGATGTTTTTATTGTTCTTTTACTGTAGCACTTTGAGATTTGTCTTCAAATGAAATGATTATTATTAATTATGTATGTGTGTGTGTGTGTGTGTGTGTGTATGTATACACACACCTATATATATATATATATATATATATATATATATATATATATATATATATATATATATATATATATATATATATATATATATATATATATATATATATATATATAAACATACATTATTGCCAGTACTAGAAATGTATATATGTATATATATATTATTGCCAGTACTAGAAATCAGAAAGAAAAAAAAAACACAGACCTTTCATTATTATTATAATAAATATTATTATTATTATTGATTTATTAGTGGATTTATCGATTGATATAGTTATTTAATATAAGTGTATTTACATTCATACTTCTTCATGACATACCTAATTTGCAGTTACAGTTCTCTACCACATGATGGCACTCTGACCCTTCTTATTCCTCCTTTAAACTCTCTTCTAGCAAGTCATGGGAAGGCTCAGAACACAATCTATTAAAAAGCTGATATCGGGCACATTTGGGAGAATACAGTCTGTTTCAGAAAGGCAATACTGCACAGACAAATCCATATTTCAGGGGAATCAGAGAGATATGAGATACTTGATTTTAAAATAATGAGGAGGATACAACACAATTTTGCATGGGTTTTAATAACACCAATGGCATGTTTCATTTTGTACCATCATAGAATTGTTTTGTATCAGTTATTAATTTGAGGGGCATTTAAGTTGTTAATGAAGAATATTGTTACAAGCAATCACCATAGAAACGCTGCCAGTTTAGCCAGTTTATCAGCCATGTCTTTTGCCTTGAATCTTTACTTATATAATGGGCCGTGATCATTCAGCTACATCTGTGACCATTTCTGAGAGCCCACAGGGATCAAATGTAATTGTGTGTTAAAGTAAGGAGTCAGATAAAGAAGTGGCTTTATGTTAGATTTCATGAGCTATAAGTATTAAGTTATGAATGCCAGGCATTGAGGAAAACAAAAACATATATCTTTTGTCTGTATTATTTTATTTTCTTTAAACATTTTCCATCATTACCATACAATATTATGTCATTTGAATAATATATTTAAAAAGGAAACATTTTATTTAGTCATGAATCTGTTTAATGGGAGAATACTATACAATGCACTAGAAACTTGGCATCCGGTGTAAATGAATGAGCAAGCAGAGGTCATCTCTTTGACAATACAAGACCTTTCCACAGCCTCATCTAACCACATACTCTTGTGATACACTATTTTAACTTCATTGACTAAAACTTTGATGTATCCATGTCTTACGGTTTCTTACTGTTCCTGGTTTAAATCAAATGTTAGAAGTCAAGTGGAACTTTTGCTTTTACAATTCAGTGAAGCCAGACGCCCCAGCTTAAAGATAAGTGGGCGTCAAAACCATGTATAAGGGACATGTACCTGTCTGATTATCTATGAAAAGGGGAAGTTACATACTGTTTAAATGCATCCTACCTGCAGTGTTCATCTGTATTCAAATGCTGTTTGTTGTAAAAGTGCCAGTTATTAGCATGGAAAGGATGGAAGAGGTTAGAGCAGCTCAGCCACTTTTGCTTTCATGTTAGCAGCTGTCCAAGCCCAAAATGGCCAATTACAATCATTTCTCTGTTGGTGGTGGTAATCTCTGTGAGAGGTTGAGAGAGCAGAGAGAGAAAGAAAAAGAGATACAGGGAGAGACAAGAAAAGAAAGAGGGGTGGGGGTGGGGGGGTGACAGAGAGAGAAAGATAAATAGAAAGAGAGAGACAGAGAAACAGGAGACAGACAGATAGAAACAGGAGAGAGAGTGAGAGAGAGAGAGAGAGAGAGACAGAGAGAGAGAGGACACATTACCATGGCAGATGAGGTGACCGCTAGAGAGATAAGCCCCAAAATAAAAAGCATATTTCAGCAGCATGAAAAATCAGGCCACATCTACCATGACAGTGGGTGAATGCATCGGGCGCAGAGGCAATAGATTCAATTAGATGGGTCCTCCTTGTGCTCGGATCCATCCAGGTTGTTTTTATGGTAATGACGATGGTAATTGTGGTGTCCCTGGGATCTTTCACGTTGATTATGCACTAAAGATACAGAGTGACAAGGCTGTAAGAACCAACAATGGTATCTAGCTAGTATTAATGCCTTTTCTTTCTATTTTAGATTCAACACAAGCTTTACGATAGGAGTGACTGCATCCTATTCCAGCTTGAGCCTGTACAGTGGGTTACATCGCCCATACCACAACTGTGTATGAAAGCTGGAGGCAAGTGCTCTGCTGAACAAATAACATTTACTTGACCAAATTAAACAATATTGTAGTTTTAGCCCTAACAAAAGAGATCCCACAGTTACATGGAGTCAGACTGTATTTCCAGATATTGTTTAGCCTTAGACAACCTTTACTGATCCACTATGGAAATAAGGTACAAATGTGGAAATAAAGTAAAATTAAATATAGATATGGTAGATATGACATAACAAACCTGTGAATTGAATGCTCCCTGTCACTTATGTACCAAAATAACATAGACAATTTACTTTGTTTTTTCCGCTTGATTCCCATCTCCATAGTCACCACATCAAACCTCCTGTCTCTTAGAGTGCAGTGATACAATTACTCTTCATGGGCAATTCAGTGCTATTTTGATTTGTTTGATGCTTGTCTGCAGGGAGATGTTATTCCTTTGCGTTGAATGTTCCACAGTGTGGCATTAAACATATCTATATCATATTTATCCATGTTCAAGGGTTTTACTGCATGGGGATATGTAGGTTTAATGCTATCTGTGGCACATTCCAGACACAGCAGAACATCTCTGTGGAAACAAGCTTGCCGCGGACTCCCACTCAATAAATATATTACTGGAAATATTAATAAAATCTCTACTTGCTATCCTAGTTTGTTAGCCTGAATGTCTTGTTATTGTCATTGTCATTGAAATATGAAACTAGCATTTTCCCCAGAGACAGCTGCGCTAAACTGCGTCTTACTGTGAGTCGTGATGTGATCTTTGCCACAAGCCAAATGCCTTTAGAAGTTAAAAGATGTGCACGCTTTTTTATTCCTTATGAGAAATATATGACACGTGCTTAGGCACAGTGAGATGCTTCTGCACACAGCTCGAAAAAGCCAATCCTAGGGAAGTAAATGAATGCTTAATACTGAACAGGAGTGGAATATTTGAACTCTGTAGTTTACAGTTTGATAATCTTTCAAGAATTTACATAAAGTTTTTCATTAATGTAGTGTATAACGCAAAGGAAAAACAGTATAGGAACAATTTTTATTGTTCAATTCAATTTGAGTTTATTTATATAGCACATTTAACATGCTTCAACATAAAAGTCAAACCCAAACAAAGATAATACCATAACAGTAAAATACCAAGTTATCCTGTCTAGCTAGTATTAAATGCCAAGGAGAAGAGTTGGGTTTTTAGTCTTAAAATGCATTAAAGACTGAGAGGATCTGACAGGCAGAGGGAGGCTGCTCTATAGTCTGGGATTGTTGACATATATTATGAAGTTATATCTCTAAATGGGACAATGATGCAAATGCAGAATAAATATGAACTCATGTTTATATAACTTTTACATCTTTAGTTGCCAAAGCAAATTCTCTGTCCTTTGCAGTGTGTCTTAATTTATTGACTGATTTTGTTTCCATATTTGGAGTTAGAACTACACATAATGTACAGTGACTGTATAGTTTTTAACCTACTGTTGTAAATAAATTATGGACTGTTTATTCAAGGTCACAAACTAGAAATATTTCATGGGTATTCAGCAATGAGAAAGCCAAAAGGAACCAAGACTTTTTTGTTTTCTATGTCAAAAATCGAGTGAAAAATGTGTTTTTCTACCTAACACTGTGGCATTTTTAGTATTTATGACAGTGCTCAGACCATTTACATGGGGAAGCCCATTTAGACACAAAACATCAATTTGAAAGAAAAAAAATATAATAAAATATTTCTCTACATTGTCAATTAGAATATGAATGTGGATGAATGTTTTTTTTTTGTTTTTTTTTTTTTTTTTTCTATAATAAGCTTTTAGACTGTTCTCACAAATGTCTGCTTATGCTGCCTGTAGCTATCCCACCAAATAAGCATTGCACCAGGGACAGGCTTCAGCTTTCTGCAGTTAAGTGGGAGGTAATGAATTAGTTGGAAAGATCAACCAAGTGCATTTTAGTTCAGCCATTTTGTTTTTAGGCTGTTATCAGGCTTAACAACTAAAATGTGCACAAAATTACTTTTCAGGTAGGAGGTCCACAACTTGCTTGTCTCCATAGAGATAGATAAGTTTAATGTCATACCGTGGAACATTTTAGGCAAGGCAATAATGTTGATGAAGACAAGCAGGCGTACCCTCCATCATGCTCAAAATTGTATTACTCAAGCCACAAGAGTTCAGACTTATTACTTTCAGTGAGTTTTCTTGTTGTGGAGTACTTTGTGTATTTGTGCATTTTAATTTGGCTTTGTTGTCATTAAAGGAATGTATTGAAATATGTTCTTAGGCTGATATTTTGTATATGTACTTTTTCGAGTGACTGCATTAGTAGCTGTCTAAAATAGGCTACTGCAATCGTCACCAGTTTGAATTAATTTACATGCTGCCTCGATGTGTTACCCACTAAATTTATAAAGTCCGTGCTCAATAGTTTGTTGTCACCATAGTTAACATGTCACTTCAATCTGGAACATTCCCAAGAGCTTTGAAAACTGCTAAAGAAGAGCAGCCTTGATGCCACGATATGGAACAATTACCGACCAATCTCAAATCTGCTGTTTTTAGGCAAGTTCCTTGAAAAAGTTGCTTACCATCAGCTTATTAACTTTCTGCAAATTAACAACTCCTTCAGTGTCTTCCACTCAGGTTTTAGACCCCAACCACAGCACTGAGACTGCTCTGAGTGCTGCCTTTGACACTGTGGATCATGGGATCCTCTTACAGAGACTGGAGGACTGGGAGGGCAGCTCTGGTACGGCACTAAACTGGTTCAAGTCCTATCTAGAAAACAGGGAGTACTTTGTTGAAATTGGAAAATGTGTCTCAAATAAAATGTCCCTGACCTGTGGGATGCCCCCAGAGGACTGTAGATTTTGCATTTGTATATCATAGCCTATTTTTACACTATTTTAATGCATACCCTTATTTTTATTTTATCATACCTTATATTATACTCTTTGTTTCATATGAATTTTGTTCATTGACAATGGCAATAAAATTAATTCTGATTCAGAAGAAGCAAACATGACAATTGACTGAAGATCTGAAGACATTTAGCAAATATAATTCAACTTTTGGATTATTTAAACTTGCACAGGTGTGAACAGGTGTGACTCAGGCCTTCCATCCTCCTGGCTCCTGACTATGTATGGATGCCTTCAGGGTATTGGTTTTATGTGCCAGTACAAAAAAAAAATAAAATAAAAAATCACTTATCTAATTCTTTTGTGCCTTATGCTATCAAATTGCTCAGTTCTGGTTGTAATATTTTTTGAAGTTTTTTGCACTATAATATATTGTTGTATTGTTGGATCAACTTGATGAGTGCTGCTTGTAAACTGTAACAGCCTGAAACACCACATGTGTTTATGTTTATGTGTGAGAATGAGCAAATTAATTGCCCTCTGGCGCCAATAAAGTTTTCTGAATCTGTCAATCAGAAAGAGATCAGAGTTCTTCCATCAGATGCAACTGTTTACATGAGGTCTCAATAACCTGCTAACTCTAGAGGTCAGATAATGATCAGATTTTTGGTGTGCATGTAAACAGCCTGTGTTAAGACCATTATAGTTATATGAATGCAACTGCAAACCGACAAGGTCAGGAGAACACGGACCTTGCAGGCTAAAGGTGCTTAAAGAAGGAATATGTTTAAATACTGGTCATGCTATGGACACACAGGGAAGAGGTATTACATGTGGTGCTCATTAGTTACAGAAAATGGCACACAGCACAATGGACAGTGGTGCTGGGACCGAGTGAAAAGCTGACATTTCTGTGTGAGGTTAGATGAAAGACGGCTTATGTCTTTTCATCACGATTGATAATACAGCTGGCTGTATCACATGTGGGTGGCTGCTGAAAAGGAATATAGAGACTGTTTTCTGACCTTTCATTCAAGCGCAGAGACCAAGCACACAGATTGACATCAATATCTCTCTGTCAGCACAAACAGACACACATGGTGGAGTGAAGGGAACAGGGCAGAACAGCAACTCTACAAGAGACCGGGGGAAGATGTGGGATAGTATATATAAAAACTGCAACAAAAATAAAGTGTAGTGAGATTATTGAAATGTGTACAATTGGGACGGAACCTGCTTATCACTAAACTAACCAACCTCAAAATGTTAAGTTTAAGTATATTAAGGTAAGGTATAAGGTAAATTTTACTGTCCCATGAGGTAATTTGTCCTCTGCAGTTGACCCAACCATTAATGCCGCTGGGGCAACCTGTCAAAAGCAGTGTGCGCCGTAGTGCAGCACTGGGGGAACGATCTCCAGATCTTGAGCTATTCACATATGCATGTTTTATGGAAAAAAATGCAAACATTGCATGTGAAAGTCTCAGTCTGGGAGTTGAACCTGCAACCTTCATGCTATGAGGCGAAAGTGGTGTTCTGACTCTGAGATTGCAAATCACTGAGTTAAGTTATATCTGGACATCTTTAGAAACCAAAAATAAAAAAGAAAGCCAAACCAAAGAAAACCAAACCTAAAGATAATTACAATGGCAAATGTGTTGCTTCAGAAGTGGAACAGCCTCCAGCTCCCGCCCTGTTGAGCGACACTTGCTGGATTGGGTTACTTACTTACTTACTCCTCACACGGGTTTATTTTTGTTTGATTAATTTGGTTTCTGTTTTGGCCCATTTTTAGTGGCTTTAGAGCTGATGTTGATGATTACAACAATGAGAGATGCATGTCTCACTGGCTCCATCTGTGCTCCAGAACATGTTTGGGACCACCACACCAGAACAGTTAATCTGCCTTATTTACTCCTCCCAATATGGACGCTTTGTCAGACGCGGCATTCATCCTGGTGGATAAATATTTCCTCGTTGTTGGTGCTCACTAAATGTTGATTTATCCTCAGTCTGTTAAAGAGGCCACTCTGCATATGGCATGTCTGGGTGCTCGTAAAAGGACTCATCCACTGAGGACAATGTATGTTAGTGCAGTTTCATTATCAACACAGTGTGACAATCTCCCACGAGTTGATTTGATGACAATTCGGAGACGAGAGATCCACTGGACTGTTTCGGTGCATACACATTGACTTCAGTTAATTGGTGGTTTTCAAATTCCTGAACGTGATGACATCATGCTCCCAGATTGCGGTCAAGACCCAATTTTCCTATTGGTTACATGGCATTATAATAAGATATGTCTACAATTTGCAAACCTGATCATTTCTGTTAGTAACTAGACCATACAAACCTCTATATTTATATTAGCCCCATCTGTATTAAACATTATTACCCTATAGAACTTTGTGATGTTAATGGAATAGAAGCCAATGGTTTTAGAAAAAAATTGGTTTGTGTTTTAAATGAACTTCCTAGAATAATTACTTAGTTGGGTGGAGGAATTATAAAATTAAACCATGACTAAAAACAGTCTTCACAAAAACTTGACTAATACAAAGAAAGAAAAAGAAATAAATGCTATGGGGCCCTAACACAACGCAACTGGTTAACAAAAAAACAACCCAGTGAACTGGCAACCCGGTGCAAATACAGACATAGTCATACATTTTCGATTGGTACATTTTAACTTATTTTGGAGCCTTAGTTTGCCTCATAAAGTAACATTAAATGATGTCTGGGTTTTGTTCAATAGGATTTGAATGTATGAGCTAATTGGATCAATGCAGACTGGATGAAGCCACATTAGCATCAGTGGTGTGATTTATAGTAAATTACTGTCTGTCATCAGCTCGAAAAGCCTCGTCAGTGAAAAAACAATTAGGAGGAGAGAGCAGGAAATCAACCAAGATTTCACATGGCAATTGATTTTAAACATGCCAAGTAGGACTAATAATAAATAAATAAATACAATGAATTGAAACGTTTTGAAGACAAAACGCCATAAACTGTGAAATTCAGATAACAATTCTCAAATACATCACGCAGCATCCGAGCTAACAGTGTTTTGTAATCATTTAGGTTTTAGTTTAGTCACAAACATGAATGTCTGTCTTTTCTGTCTTTCTCAACTCAAATCAGCATTTTGTTGACTGTGTTGTAAATTCATTTTGCTGGTGACTGAATTCCAAAAATTGTAAATTAGCTATATTTCTTCCTTTTTTTTGGTTTGACAAAAAGCTAACTAGATTATGCTAATGCTAATTCCCTCAATAGTCTGAAGTGACAGCGGCTCGTCACCTCTCAGCACCGTGTTTAGCAGCAGCTCTTCTGGTACTTCACTCATTGATTTTCTTAAGACACTAAATTGACACTTAAAAAAGAAACATAACAAGCTTATACTTGTCTTCTGTATAGCACATAGACTTTATCTTATTTAAAAAAAAAAAATGATTAAGTTAACTGGCTCACTTTTTAAAGTGAATAGGTCCATCTTTTTATTTCTCAATAAATAAATAAATACACTGAAGAATGACGATGAGTACAGCACAGTATTTCAGGGGCAGGTTTTCAGAGCAAATGGCACCTCAATTACAATAAAGACTGCTAAAAAACAAATTTTGTAGTGAATGGTTTAAAATGTGTCTCCATTAATTTGCTGCATTACTGATCCTTACCATTCTTACAAGACCATAGTTTTCCCAGAAGGAAATGGAATCACCGATGTCTCGACAAAAAAAAAAAGCTGCTGCAGTCACAAACTCATGAAGTGTGGCTTGTTTTATATAATATATATTGCCCACAGTTTATAAAGTCACAGTTTGTGAGGCTGACTGTATCTCCCATCCGTAAATGATTATGAAAATGCAATTAACTTGGTAAGTCCTCCAAATGAGCACTTAAAGCCACAGCAAAGCTAATATAAACATACTCTTGCTGCTTTTTAAAATCCACTCCCATATAAGGTAATGACATTTAGTTTTCATTTTAATTTTTCTTCCTGTTCCAAAGTTCTTTTCAAACCAAACTGAAAATACCACATTTACAAAACTGCGTAGCAATATTCAAATGAACAGAAAGACTCGGGAGCTGCAAACTGTAGACAGATATGTTCAATTACTGTGGCCTTTAAAAGGCTCCATCTGAGGACGTGGGATGATGCCAGAGTTGCACAAGTTTTTAGAGAAGTATTCTTGTGCATAAGGACGGAAGTATGGAACAAAATTGCATTAAGAGTGAGACAGTGTGCAGGAGTTTTTCTTTAGTTTTTAGACATGTGCATAAGGACGGAAAATGCAATAATTAAAGGAGGACATGACAGTTGGCTAGACAAAATGACACAGATAGGAACAGTTTAGCCCAAAACAGAGAGACCTCTACATTCACATGGATAGACCCTGGTTCAGCTGTGCAAAGTTATGTCCTTGTAGAGAGTAATTTCATATTCAATATCAAGCATTTACCTATGACATAGGTAGATTTTCAGAATGACATGTTGTTCTTAAAAGTATCATAGCCACTCAAGCTTCACAGCATACGGTCAAGGGTTAAATTTACAAGAAATAAAGAGGAAGAAATAAAGAACAAAAGCAAGGCAAAAGCTCGAGACAGATGCAATATCGGACATCCAGATAGAAATTTGAAAAAAGTCAAATTCTCATGGTATTTGTGTGTTCTCAAACTCAGGAGAATCCCACACAGCTCTTACTGCTGTGTTTGAGGTTGAATCCACAGAGGGATCAGAGATTGGACCAATCACAGGGCAGCATTGTGCTCAGGATGAACGGCAAAGCACCAGATTGAACCATAAGAAATAGTGCTATGAACAGGCGTTGTGTTTGTGCAGACAAGATGTTTGTGCTTTTCTCTGAGCTACATTTAGCTAAAGTTTGACTTCTCTGTCCAATCTCTACACTGAACTTTCTGCCTTTTGCTTTTGAAGGAGGCCATTAGTAGTAGTAGTGCACCATGAAGCACCAAATATCAAGGTTTGGTCCATTACACATTTTGTGTCCTGTTTTTCGCTGAAATATCTCCCTTCCCATGACTGAGTACCCAGTTCAAATCTCTTTGCATAGAGAAGGTCTTCCTGGTGTTTCCTTCTTCTGCTCTTTATTCTCCTGTGAACCAAAGACGATGATTCATTTAAAAGCGTTCAAAGACTGCAGGGTTTTAACAAGGCAGGCAGTAGGTGCAGTGTCAGGAGCCTTACCTTTAAGATTGAGGGTTGATAGTGGGGTCACTGAAATATTTAGGACAAAACCAGTAACTTCAACAGCAAGAACAACAAAACTCACATTTATGCAAGCCCAAATATTAGAGCATCATTATCCAAAACTTAAGAAATGTCTTGTTGATTATATCTGCATAATAACTAGGGATGTAACCATATCCAAATCGCATTGTTCAGTATCATCATGATATGCATCTCATTGTATGATATTTATTGTAATATTTTGGAGAGTTGCTACTTTTTCTTTTAAAATGCCTTCAAAAGACTTTGGTGCCAATCATTACTGTCATATTCCGAAGAACTAAGTGCTTATTAATAGTTATTTTTTCAAGCTGTCTGCGCTGAAACAGAGTAAAGGATCATGGCCATGTAGTTTCCTCAGTTTTTTCAGCTGCTGCAACAAAGTATTCAAGCAAAGAAGCTTCTGAGTCAATATTTTGTGACAGCCCACAACATTATTGTGAGACTTTTGGTCACAATATTTTGGTTATTGTTACATCCACAATAACAAGCACTGACAGTAGGCTGTTCATTTGATGTGTATTTAGATTGCTGATGTTAATTCTTCCCTAAAAATATGTTATAGAACTTCTGCTTTGCCTGCAGTCAATAACATAGCACCCATCTTTACTCAGTCTAAGATGTTCAACTGAATTCTAAATTGTGCTTTATTTGACACAAAGACTATGTGAACAAGTGGAAAGTCTGATGAGGACATACAGGATGTTGGAGAAAAGAAGCCTACATTTGTGTGGGCTTTGTAAACAGGAGGACAGCAGTGCAAATGTAAGAGTTACAGAGGAGCCACAGAGCTAACGGCAAGGGCAAGAGTCTGAAATAAACAAGACCACGCCAACACAAGGACATCACATCACGATATTTTGTGCTATCTGTATATTCATTTATTTGGTATTTATTTGATTGTTTGGTGCTAATAAAACCACTCTGGATTAGTCCTACTTTACACCTGATAGATTTCCGTTGCTTCCTCTGAAATGTTTCATATTTCTTGGTATAGACTCATCAGTAACTCACACTTAAATAGGCTGTGTTCAAAATACATGACATATTATAGTCTTTAAGTTAGTGGTAACTTTCAACTTTAAGTAGACAAAAACATTTTCTCTACTTAAAGTTGCACTAAGTACATTTTCTGATCTGGTCTGTCACATTCTTATCCATCTTTTATTTATTTTATTAAGTGTTTTTATTGCTAAAAATACTTGATTTGATGCTAGTCTCCATGGAGATTGCTAAGTTTTATGCCATGAACCTAAAAACTCACACAGGCCATTTCTCGATCCCCATACCTGTGCAGATTTGTGTGCTTGTGGACTGAATACATTAAATAGCCTAAAGCTGTATATTTTCATTATCAGGGTACATTTTTACTTATTTATTTTATTATTATTTTTTATTATTTATGAATTATCAGTTGTTAAAATATTATTTTTACCACCATAAGAGTAACAGGCTTAAATGTGTCTCTCAAAAAAGCTTATTGGCCTATATTTATTGTAACATCGATTTTGTAACATTCTATTACATGGGCCCAGTCAGAGTACTGTATTCTGAATACTTAGAATACCCTGTTGTTCTTTGATAAAAAAAAACCCAACAAAACTGTTTACTGAATACCCCTCCCTGAACCGCCACCTTAACGTGGTGGAGGGGTTTGAGTGGCCGAATGATCCTGGGAGCTATGTTGTCGGGGGCTTCATGCCCCTGGTAGGGTCACCCATGGCAAACAGGTCCAGGGGGACGGGTCAGACGAAGAGCGGTTCAGAAGCCCCTTATGAAGAGTGAAAAAACATGGCAAGCAAACGTCGCCCGGACCGGTGTTACCGGGGCCCCATCCTGGAGCCAGGCCTGGGGTGGGTGCTCGACAGCGAGCGCCTGGTGGCCGGGCCCGAAGGAGTGACATGAGGCCGTCCTCATGTGGACCCACCACCCGCAAGAGGATTCGTAAGGGGCCGGTGCTTGAAGATCTGTGACCGGATCTCTGGACATGGAGACTGGCTCTGGGGACATGGAATGTCACCTCGCTGGGGGGGAAGGAGCCGGAGCTTGTGCGGGAGGTTGATCGTTACCGACTAGATATAGTCGGCCTCGCCTCCACGCGCAGTTTGGGCTCTGGAACCCAACTTCTTGAGAGGGGCTGGACTCTCCATTTCTCTGGCGTTGCCCGCAGGGAGAGGCGCTGAGCTGGTGTGGGCTTGCTCATTGCCCCACAGCTCAGCCGCTTCATGTTGGGGTTCACTCCGGTGAACGAGAGGGTCGGGGACCTTCGGGTCGGGGACAGGTCTCTCACTGTTGTGTCGGCCTACGGGCCAAACAGCAGTGCAGAGTACCCGGCCTTCTTGGAGTCCCTGGGAGGGGTACAAGACAGTGCACCGACTGGGGACTCCGTTGTTCCCCTGGGGGACTTCAACGCCCATGTGGGTAACGACAGTGACACCTGGAGGGGCGTGATTGGGAAGAACGGCCTCCCTGATCTGAACCCGAGTGGTGTTTTGTTTTTGGACACAAGGGTGTCCATTGGTGCACGTGGCACCAGGACACTCTAGGTCGGAGGTCGATGATCGACTTTGTTGTCATGTCATCTGACCTCCAACCGCGTGTCTTGGACACTCGGGTGAAGAGAGGGGCTGAGCTGTCAACCAATCACCACCTGGTGGTGAGTTGGATCCGCTGGCGGAGGAGGAAGCCGACAGACCTGGCAGACCCAAGCATATTGTAAGGGTCTGTTGGGAACGCCTGGCAGAGCCTTCTGTCAGAGGGGTCTTCAACTCACACCTCCGGGAGAACTTCTCCCTGATCCCGGGGGAGGCTGGAGACATGGACTCCGAGTGGGCCATGTTCTCCACCTCTATTGTCGGTGCGGCCACTCGTAGCTGTGGTCGTAAGGTCTGTGGTGCTTGTCGTGGCGGCAATCCCCGAACCCGGTGGTGGACACCGGAAGTAAGGGATGCCGTCAAGCTGAAGAAGGAGTCCTATCGAGCCAACAACTCGTGGGACTCCTGAGGCAGCCGATGAGTACAGGCGGGCCAAGCGTGCCGCGGCTCGTGCGGTTGCAGAGGCAAAAACTCGGGGTTGGGAGGAGTTCGGGGAGGCCATGGAGGAGGACTATCGGACGGCCTCAAAGAAATTCTGGCAAACCGTCAGACGCCTCAGGAGGGGGAAGCAGTGCTTCACCAACACTGTTTACAGTGTGGGTGGAGAGCTGCTGACCTCGACTGGGGATGTTGTCGGGCGGTGGAAGGAATCTTTGAGGATCTCCTCAATCCCCCCGTCATGTCTTCCGAGGAGGAAGCAGAGACTGGGGACCCGGAGGCGGACTCATCCATCACCCTGGCTGAAGTCACCGAGGTGGTTGGCAAAATCCTCGGTGGCAAGGCTCCGGGGGTGGACGAGATCGGTCCCGAGTACCTCAAGTCTCTGGATGTTGTGGGACTGTCTTGGCTGACACGTCTCTGCAACATCGCGTGGTGGTCAGGGACAGTGCCACTGGAGTGGCAGACCGGGGTGGTGGTCCCTCTGTATAAGAAGGGGGACCGGAGGGTGTGTTCCAATTACAGGGGAATCACACTCCTCAGCCTTCCCGGTAAGGTCTACTCCAGGGTACTGGAGAGGAGAATCCAACTGATAGTCGAACCTCGGATTCAGGAGGAGCAGTGTGGTTTTCGTTCCAGTCGTGGAACACTGGACCAGCTTTATACTCTCCATCAGGTCCTCGAGGGCTCATGGGAGTATGCCCAACCAGTCCACATGTGTTTTGTGGATTTGGAGAAGGCATTCGACCGTGTCCCTCGTGGTGTCCTTTAGGGGGTGCTCCGGGAGTATGGGGTCTGGGGCCCTTTGCTAAGGGCTGACCGGTCCCTGTATGACCGGAGCAGGAGCTGTGTTCGCATTGCCAGCAGTAAGTCAGACCTGTTCCCGGTGCATGTTGGACTCCGCCAGGGCTGCCCTTTGTCACCGGTTCTGTTCATTATATTTATGGACAGAATTTCGAGGCGCAGCCAGGGGCCGGAGGGGGTCTGGTTTGGGAACCACAGGATTTCATCTCTGCTGTTTGCGGATGATGTTGTCCTGATGGCTTCATCGAGCCAGGACCTACAGCAGGCACTGGGGCGGTTTGCAGCCAAGTGTGAAGTGGCTGGGATGAGAATCAGCTCCTCTAAATCCGAGGCCATGGTTCTCGACCGGAAAAAGGTGGTTTGCCCTCTCCGGTGGTGGTGGTGAGCCTCTGCCCCAAGTGGGGGAGTTCAAGTATCTCGGGGTCTTGTTCACGAGTGAGGAAAGGATGGAGCGTGAGATTGACAGGCGGATCGGAAAAGCGTCTGCAGTGATGCGGTCGCTGTATCGGTCCGTTGTGGTGAAGAATTAGCTGAGCCGGAAGGCGAAGCTCTCGATTGACCCGTCAATCTACATTCCTACCCTCACCTATGGTCATGAGCTCTGGGTAATGACCGAAAGGACAAGATCGCAGATACAAGCGGCTGAAATGGGTTTCCTCCGCAGTGTGGCTGGGCGCACCCTTAGGGATAGGGTGAGGAGCTCAGTCACATGGGAGGAGCTCGGAGTAGAGCTGCTGCTCCTACACGTTGAGAGGAGCCAGCTGAGGTGGCTCGGGCATCTGCTCAGGATGCCTCCTGGACGCCTCCCTAGGGAGGTGTTCTGGGCATGTCCCACCGGGAGGAGGTCCAGGACATGCTGGAGGGACTATGTCTCTCGGCTGGCCTGAGAACGCCTTGGGATCCCACCGGAGGAGCTGGAGGACGTGTCTCGGGTGAGGGAAGTTTGGGAGTCCCTGCTTAGACTGCTGCCCCCGCGACCCGGCTCCGGATAAGTGGAAGAAAATGGATGGATGGATGTTTACTGAATACTACCAAATGAAACTGTTCTGGATGACAGTTACTCAAAATTTGTATTGTTGACATGTACTTTCGAAATATATTCAGTTTGTTACTTCTCAATACTGCGCCTAGAAGAGAATGAATGCAAAGTATATTAGACTTATATTCTTATCAATTTATTGGAAAAATCTAGCCTTTGACCAGTGTAAATATAATTGCCGACAGCTCAAATATTTGGCCTAAACAATGAAGAGTGCTGATGGGTTATTATAAGTTTGGCTATATTATGGATGAGGGTGATGCTTTATTTATTACTTTCAAATTTACTATTGGCTTTTATTGTAGCGAGCACGCACATTATTTCCTGTGATGTCATCAAATCCACCTGTCCCAAAAGCTGAGAGAGCTGAGTGTGTGCACGTGAACCAGAGAGAGCTGAGCATGTGCATATGAACCTGCCACAGCCGAATGTGTGTTTGTGAACTCTTCAAGTCCATTCTTCGAGTGTGTTCCCACATGTCTTTTCCCGGGAGCACACGAGTATGGAGTCTGCATAGTGGCAATTGAAAAACGGCTATAGTGTTTCTTAAAATCTAAATGCTGAGAGTGGAATTACATTATTTCCTGTTCCTCTGTCTGCAAAAGCACAGAAAGGACAAACTGTTCTGGTGGAAAAAGCACATCCATGTTTCATCTTGACCATAAAATGTCTCAAGAGCCACAAAAATGTCCAAAACACAAAATTTTTTCATATTTTAAAATTAAGTTTGACCCACTTCTTCTGTCCTTGTTCAAATGAAAATATGTCTTTAGTAGGTTTAGTTTCAGTCTGAAATTTAAAACCAAAATGTTGACAATTTGAAAAAAAAAAAAAAAAAAAAAAAAGCATAATATAATCATGCATTGTTATTGGGTGCGTTCTTGGGCATGACACTTCTCCCACCTTCCCTGTGTAAAAGTGTCGAGTTAGTGTTAGCATAAAAGCATAATATGTAACTTTCAGATGGTCTGCCACCATAGTTTCCAACTGCTTATTTTTAATGTGCATTTTGAAGATTTGCATACATAAAGGCAAGTGGAAACGCAACACCCTTGATTCACATAAAAGTTTATTCACTCTCTTCTGCAGGATTTTGATTTGTGTAATAGTTCATGTTTTGGAATACATTTACATGAAGTGACTATAAAACACCTGTGACTGCTGGACACAGGCATGTGACAAAGGCTGGCAGTAGCTCAGTGGGGAGAATGCTTGTCTTCTCATCTGAGGGTTAGGGTTTCAAATCCTGCTCATAACATAAAGACATCACTGATAAAGTCGTCACATCCAGTGGCCCACAGGTTGGCAGTGAAACTCTAGCTCCCATAAAAGAATACTGCTGATTAAAGGTAGAGCTATATACCTATATAAATGTGACCATTTACAAAGCCAGAATAATTCACTCATGCTGGCACAGCTAAACTACCATTGCTACACTAGCATAATGTGTGAGATTTAAGCTAAAAACAAAAGATGTTGGCCAACTAATAACATGGCTAGAGACACAAAAGCATTGTCTAATCTTCATTATTAGAGTAACTCGGGGAAAGCTCATGGTTGTCCAATGCTGTGTGGACAAGTAGTGGAACTTCAGCTCTTGTTCTTGTTTAACTTCAGTGCAGTAGTTTGGCAAAGATTGAGGCGGCAGCCTTTAGCTTTGCAGTAAAACATGTCTACAGTTTAACAATATGCTTAGGTTTGGACATGACAGAAATGTGTGCTGCAAACGATTAAATAACAGAGAAAGACTCTAATAAAGACAAACAAAGCAGGCTGTGCGCCCTCTGTAGGACTGGCAGTGACACGACAGAGCAAACAGATCACCCTCGCAACAAGTTAACCAACACCCCATTACGCATTTGTATGCCTAGATGGAAATGGGGTAAAGTCCTATTTGTTACGTGCTTTTCTAATACAAATTTGGGAAATATGCACATTTAATCTGGGTGGAAATGCAACTATTGTCTCAAATAGCTTGGTAGCTGGTTGATTCAAGATTTAAGAGAGATGTAGAGCTAAAGGTTGCTAAAATGATATTTAAACTAATAATGATGAATGCTCAACATTATAACATGATTTAATTACTGTATATAATCTTTTTTTAGACATATTAAAATATGATCATTACACATATTAATATGAATATGTTAGAGTTGTCTGAGTTTTATCGAGTGCACATGCTTTGCCATATTTATTCCAAGGATAGTTTTACATTGTGCCAAAGAATTAATTTACCATATGACTATTCACGAGTCACCTTTTGCGGTGAAAATCAGCAAGCATCCCCAAAAGCTGTTGAAGGCTAAGCCAGGATCAAAAACACAATGCAATGAAAAGCTGCAGATTCACAATCCCAGGAGAGAAAGCTATTGTGGATTTGCGATAGACAGAAGTGGTGTGTGTGACAGGGTAGCTTGGCCTATTCCCCTTATCTACCACACACCTTTATAACACCCCCCCTAAAGTGACCTTAATACCCCTCTTGTTTGATGTTATGAAATTACATGAAAATAAAATGTAAAAAACAAGTTCAAAAACAGCCTTAGTGAGAGGTTCATTATTGTCAGTGAGATATCTCCCAGGTACAGAAAGTGACAAACGAACAAAAAGATGTGTCAAAATGAAGTAAAGTTTGCTCATTTGAAATCCCATGTCCCTTTGTCTCTTGTCTCTCTCACACTTTGTATTTTTGAACAAGATCTTAACAGAAAAGGGTCTTTCTGTAGAATAGCGTGGTAACATGTTTTTAGTGAAGAGGCTGTCCAGATGCTTTAATCAGTGTAGGGATTATTTTTGAAAGATACAAAGTTTAGCAGGTTTTGTTTTCTTTTCTGTTATAAAATGTTGTACCTTTTAAATATAAACTGATGTTTGAATGTTACTCTGCATCCCTTGAAAAAAAAAACAAAAAAACAACAACAACAACAAAAAACGATTGAACTTCATATGCCCTGAGCTGTAACTGGACCTTGACTGGTATCGTTTTATACTTAGACATAAGCAGATAAGCAGACTTTTGTTTCTATCAAAATTCATACAAAATTCATAACATGAACCCATAGACTGTCTATATAAATTGACATAGCTAATATGCTAGCTGCTGTGTTCCAATTCGGCTCCAATTCACTTTCTTATGAAAAGCTGTTGACCCTCTCTCCATAAGTGCTGCTGTCAGGCTCGTCATTTTGGTCTTAAAATGTTTGTATTAACCCACTCTACATGATCCTGGTATTTTTATTTTGCTATTGTGTCTGTAAATCAAGATATTAATATTAATAACATACAAATCAGGTGCCTTCTTTCCTTTAAGTTGCGCCCACTAGTGTTAGCAACAGGTTTGATTGACAGTGTTGCTAAGTGCCTGCTCCCTGCTAAACCAGCGATGCTAGCAGGAAAAGGCGTTACCTTCAACAGCCTGGCTCTGGATTGGCTCTTTGGTTGCTATGATACTTGCAGTCAGAATTCCAAATATGGAACTCAGCTTCAAATTTGCCCCATAACTGCTAGCCTCAACAAGCTTCATTTGACTGAAGCCAAATGCTATGAGTGACATCACACTCACTTAGTCCAGTTCTTTATACAGTCTACGCAGGAACCTTATTGCCTTTTGAGTATTGTCAAAGTCTTGTCATAGTACTTGTACTTTTTGTCCCCTGATTAGAACCTCACAGCCACTCTCCCTTTTAAACCAGCATTTAATAATGATATTAAAGTTGTAGATGCAAACATCTCACCTAAACGCTCTGTGCTTGGTTGTGTATCTTCTAATTGAACTCATGAGTAGCAGTCTTGGTCTTGCAGTGCCTGTGATACGCAGTCATTATGAGTATGCATAATTCAGTGTGCCTTGTACATGCGTGTGTGAGAGAGGATCCCTGCAGACTGGCTTATCTGAAGATGGAGTTTTCAGAGTGGAGCTGATCTCACGGAGAAGACTCTCTGCTCCTCTCCATCAGCAGCACGCCTAAACACACTGGGATCTGGGGAGAGGAGGAGACACTATGGGAGTAAGAATTACATGCTCAAATCTGTGCAAGCTACTTTGTAAGTGCAAGGGAGATGTTACAAACTGGTCTATAACTCAGTGCCTCTGTAGTCATTAACAAGGCACAAACATCTGAGTCATAATCGTTATTCATGGGTTTCAGCTTGTCATGAGCAGCATTTGGATGACTTTTCCCCATTCAATATAGATCTAATATCGTGTTTAAATTGTTAATAACCATGGTGTTGGTCCAGTTCATCTAATTCTGAAACCCATAGATAGACATTAATGGTTCCTTATCAGAAAATCTTGGTCACGGTTACACAGGTTTTGTGAATTTATTGTATTTTCTAACTGTGATTGTTTAATGAGGACAAAAGGCCAGAGCTTCTTGTAAAGGTCTTCTCTGTTTAATGAGCTGAGGGACCTAAAACAGGGTCAAAGAAAGGTTTATTACTACTGTATATGGTAAATGGACACACAGCTTTAACACCTTCAAAACCTTGCTGCAAAAACTCGTAGGCACTGAGGAGTTTAGTGTTTTGCCCAAGGAAACAACATCAGCATTCACCTGAGGGAGCTGGGATTGAACCGCTAACCTGTGGGTCAGTGGACTGGACCATCCTACCAACAATGTTTGTGCTGGGAGCAGGATTTGAACCATCAGATAAGACAATGACCAACTGAGCTACTGTTTCCAATTATTCAAGATGTTTGTATTCCTTAAAGATACCCTAATATAATGGGTCAAATAAAATATCTCAATGGGGGCAATAATTATGAAAAAGTACAGCCCCTTTATATGTACAACACTCCAGAAGAATGAGAGCAGATTTAGAAATAAGTACAAAATAAGTTACTTGCTTCCTCTTGCATAATGTTTTTTTGATCCAAACTGAATCCCAATTTTCTTAAGATATAATCCACTATCTCCAAACCACAAAGAACAATAACTTCTTGTACTGTCAAGGATGTGAGGGATCAGCTCTGACACTTTACATCTCGTTCCTGTCAAACTCAAGGCCGGGAACCAAAACTGTATCTTTTTCTCTAGTGTTTTTGTTTTCTATCATCTTGACGTCCCACCGGCTGCAGCCAGTGAAGAAGCACTGTTTTTTTCTGCTTTTGAGTGCAGGGCGAAATTGCAAAGACAAGCAGACATTACCTTGCAAAGTCAAGACCCAACATTTGCGAAGTGTATTGACGTATTGATTTTGCTTGGCAGCTATTGGCAGCGGCAGTGCGGAGGACATGGAGGTGTGTGCGCGTCTTTGCGATCCGGGCAGCATTATGCACACCAGGAGAATGGGGCTTAGCATATATTGAGTGTCTATGTTGCAGAATAGAAAGTGTGGAGCACTTTTGCTTAAACTCACCGACTGTTAAATTAGGCTTAGCTAAAAATCCCTCTTACACAAACACAAAGTGATCCAGGGGCTTTCTCTCCCCTGCCGATCTTCTCTGCATAAAATCATTTTAGGTAAAGCTCTCGCAGTCAATGAATGAGGCTGCCACAGGGCTGTGCAGAGCGGACCTGATTAAAACATTAGGCAAGGCTTAAGTTATTTTATGATCATAATAAGGTTATAAATACCTCTCTTAAAAAACTCAAAAATCTTTATTCATATCGTAGCAGTACCTTTTAATATGCTATGACTATTAATTATACTTAAAGCTGCATGGGCACCTGATTTTCACAGCACAGAAAGAAAAAGTAGGTTTAAATACCTGTCTATTGAACTCATCCATGGCTCTCACAAACCTCTAGCACATTGCCAATATCCACATTTACTTTCAGGTGTGTGCACTTCTTCAGAACTGATGTTTTCAGACTGTGAAGTGAAACTGGTAGACTGCCAAAGCGCAGCCGATCAGAGCACTGCGTTCTTCACCTAGTTCCGAGAAATAAAAATATCTTATTATCAGTTTCAGAGAGTGCACAGCAGTCTTATTTTCACCCTAAGAGTTACTTTTTCAATATATGGGTAATGGAGCAAAATTAATTTTACAGATTACTGTTGCTTTAATTTTAAATGTGAATTCTATGCAAATAGAGCTACGTGTTAGTTATCAACACAATCTGACCACAGAATGAGTCCAGTGATGTTGCCTGACGAGCCTGTCCTTCTACATTCAGTTTGAATCCAGAAGGGTCTGGAATTGGACCACAGAGCATGAAAAACCTCTCTCCTAACTTAGGATGGGCCAACCACAGTCACCAATTTGTATGACTTGTTTCTCAAAAGCAGGAGACATCTCAAAAGTTACCGTGTCATTCAGAACAAAATATAGAATTTCTTTTACCGCAGACAAATAATAGTGTAGTGCTTGTTGATTCTGCAGAAATCAACTTTGTTTTTTTTTTAGACCTCTGCGTCATTTTCCCCCTTTTTGAGTAACCAGCCATGTTTGTTTTGACACAAATGGACCATGCATCTCTCTGATTGGTTAATCCGTCTGTCAATCACACCCAACTCAAAATGGGGAGAAAGGCTATGGTTCCAGACCCACACATCCTTGTAAAGTAGATCTGTGATGCAACAATACAGGCAAAATGGAGAGGACAACAATGTAAAAGTCAATTCTGCATTCTTATTTGTCCTATAAAAAATCAGGTACAGGACCTTTAATAAGTAAGACCAATCATATTCAGATGGGGAAAAAACAAACAAAAGTGACCAAAAACACACAATTCATTTTATACACAATATAATTTTTTTTTTTTTTTTTTTTTTTTTTTTTTTTTTTTTTTGATATGGGATCAAGGTCTAATGAGTTGAAAGAGGTGATCTTGAGCCGACTGAAGGATATCCATTGTTTGTCTTGTTAAGGGCAGGGCATAGAGGAGAGCCGCTCTGGAGAGACTGTGGATTAGACCAAGGCTCCTGCCCTGAATACATGAGCACCACTCAAACGCAATCCTCCTCTTCTATTCCCCTTTATCTATAACCCATACAATAGCCATCATCCAACTTAGTGAAATATTGATTCCCTCAAAGTATTCGTACTGGACATGTTCTTAATGTGCAAAAGACAACACAAAGTAACATGCTATCCTGTGACGTTCACCCACTAACGTCTCTCTGTGGGATGTTGTAGGGTCAAAAGTGAGATTCGAGAACTCAAATGTATTTTTCATGTTGGGTACAAGCCAGATGAGCCAGTATTGTGCATGACTGAAAATATATAAGAAATAGATCAAAGGAAATGCAAGCTTTTATGAGACAGATGTTGTGCAATGCCGTACTGGCTATAAGAGCCCCATGCTGATGGACAACGGAATGAAATTGTAAGTGATCAAACAGGTAGTGTAGTGGAAGCTCGCATTGTTATTCATGTCAGATGGATGATTGTTGATAATGTTAGATAGTATTGTTGGCTACATGCTTTGCGAACATTCTGTTATCTGTGTAGACTTGTATCTAGTTTTTAACAGGAAATTTAAAGATTCTAAATGTGTATACAAAGCACAGTATGTAATGTTTACTTGTCTGATGTTATAGCTTGGCTTGGAATGTTCTGCAAAATGGCATTGAAACCTATCTATCTTGCACTATCAAACACAGGTGTTTCTTGAAACACAATGAAAAACACATTCTTATTCTAGCAGGGTCGCCTCTCTACATATCTACCCTGGTGATGTCATCTGCTTGTCTCCATGGCTATTAAGAGCAATGCCATACTGTGGAACATTCTAGGCACAGCTCCATGAATATAAATAGGCGACGGACCCTTCACCAGACAAGGTACATAACATAATGTGCTCTTTAGTTTTGAGCAACATGAGGTACTAGGAAGTTACATTTACATTTTGAAGGATGAGCTTAAGAATCAAGGATGCCTCAATTACAAGATAAATAGTCCCATTAGAGAAAATTGTTCTTTTTAAGTGACCCATTATTCAATTCCCTGTGCCAGGGGACTCTTTTAATCTTACAGGTCATAGTTAGAAATACTGGTGGAGGTTTTCCAACTGCTTTAGGTTAAATTACAACATAAATTTATTTGTACAAAACACCATTATTGGATTTTCTAAATTTTTTTTTTTTTAAAGAACACATATTATACATTCTTGTGGCTTTAATTCCATTTTAAACATGCTTTTGGTGTTTTTTTCTCAAATCAACAGGATGCACTGGGTTAATTTACAACCACAATGTGCTGATAAGTGGGTACTAGTGTAGGCAACCCGCTTGAAGCCTGAAGCATTGTGCATTTGATTAGCAGTGCTCCCCTGTGTAACCCGTAAACCAATCCACAGCACACAGAGCTCAGTTTATCAGTGCTCAGCTACATTCATTATTGAGCTCAAATCACTGCTAAACCGGGACACTCCCTGCTACAAATCGAACGCAATCATTTTCTCAGTGCTTATCACCTGTGGGTCAGCAGTGAAACTGGGTACAGAGAGGAGGGGTTGGAGGCGGTTAGAGGTTCAACATCTGATTTTAGCCGCTAATGCTGTAGAAATTGTGTTTTCAACGAGCAGCTAAACAGGGATGCCAGGCTCTGCTTTCTGTTATCAAAATCCCATACACTTTTCAATACCTAGAGATTAACCCTTTTAATGCCAGTTTTCAAATTCGTACTGCAATGCAATGTACTGCAAAAATGGGCAGCAACATTGCGATATTTTCCACAAATTCCTTCCATCCAACTGGCATTTAAAAGTTCTGCACAAAACTGACTCTTGTGAGCTTTAAGCCATGTTAGAATGTTGTTACGGCATCAAAAACATACCTGGACTTGTGTTTTGTTTCATTCACATATGTGAAGTCTGTCAACATCTCCAAAGCTCAAAATGCTCTGTTCCTCCTTGTGATGTCAAGAAGCTCCAGTTTTCAAGTTAACAGCTCCTTTTACCATAGTTCAGTATGGTGTAACATGGGTAATATGCGTCAACCATGTACTGACCAATAAGTGTCCATGATCCAAAAGAGACCAAATGCAGAGAAACAGGCTCTGTCTATACCCTGTTCCTCCGCACCCTGTGAAGAAGATAATGAGTAAATCAATGAAACTGTTTGTAAAACTCAAGTCTTGAGTCGTGACTGCCCAGTTGGGGGTAAAGCTCTGTATTACCATTAACCCTCCAACTATAGCATCTCAGCCTAGCTCTCCAGTCCTCCCGCATCCTCCAGTCTGTTCCATGAGTTTGGGGAAGGTTCATGGCGAGTGTCCTGCTGAACGTTCATAAGTGATTGGCCATCCACAGGGCAAATGCAGGACAGCAAATGTTCCACCTGCCACTTTCCCACTTAAATACATGCTCTGAGCTCTGACAAGGAACAAGATGGAAAAAGGGCTCATGTAAAACCACACGGAAGTATTCTCTGACAGTGATGCATCCATAAAACAGTCCTTATATGTCCTGATCATTGAATTATAGGGCAAGATCTATAGTGTATGTATTTATTTGGGTTACATGTTTTAGCACTCTCATTTAAAACTGTAGATTTAAGTTGGATGCCCTCCTTGTTGCAACCAGCCAGATACTATGACTGGATTTGGCAATTTCATTGAAGTGTCTTGCCCATGGATACACCAACAACAAATGCCATCAAATTTATGAAACGCCCAAACTGTTTGTTCCTGCAACTTTGTTCTGTTGTATGGGTAAAGTTTAAGTATAGAGATACATTCATTGACTTTAAATTGATTAAAAAACATAAAGATATGTATTTACATGCATTCTTGATGTAAATGAGGTTGCTTCATCACAAATCTGACCTGAAACTTGGTTTGGTGGTTTTGCCCACTTCTCTCCATAGTGCACATTTAAAGCTCCTATATTAAGCAACATTTACTTTCTGTCCACATCTCCAAAGCTCAAAATGCTGTCTTCCACATTGTGACGTCATTTAGTGGTAGTTTTCAAGCTAACAGCTACCCCTTACCTTTAGTTCAGTAGACATTGGTAATTCCAGAGCTGAAATGATCCAAATGATTCGAGTGAAGGTGTATGGAGTTTAAAAACCTAGTGGAGCACTGTTACCACATCACAAAGGGCAACAGAGTGTTTTCTGTTTGAGAGAAGAGCTCAGCCTAAATATGCAGGTTGTGCCTGTTAAACATGTGTGAATGAAAGAAAACACAACTCCAGGTGTGTTTGTGATGAGGAAACATTAATACATAGATAAGACAATAGCATAATATGGGCCCTTTAAGCTATAGAAAATGAATGTCTCATTTTGTCTCATTTTATTTTATATATTTTTTAAGCAAATATCCCTGTGTCTATCTCCCTGCATTCCATTTGTACATTTGATTTTGATCTTGACGCATACATTGACAGACTACACTCTCGAATCAAGGCTGCTCCTCTTTGTTTATGCTGATGGTATTAGCAGTCAGCACAAATCACATCAGGAAGACACTGTGTCACTGTGAAATAATAGGAATTATGCAAATCGTCACCAGGCTGCACTTTGTAATAACACACTTATTCGGAAATTTGTATTTTTGCATCAAGAGTTCTTTTTTTCTTTTTTTTATCCACTATTCATTACTGTCTGCCACCACCTTCTGCTGCCTATTGCTGCAGCTTGTAAACACAGAGGAGGCAAAAATATAAAACACCCTATTGAACAACAAACAAGGAAACAAAGTTAGAAGTCAAAGACACTTTTCGTGCATAAGTGTTGATTTCTCTGGGGAGGGTCTGCCTGCACTTTTCCTCCGTCTTTCCCAGATTTTTCGATCTGGTACTGCTTTTCTGAGGATATAAAAGTTGGGCTCTAAAGAGACAGAAGAGAAATCCATACGTGTCTGTGTCTGCCCATTGATATTCTCTTGCCCCCTTCTCTCTTCCCTCCACACCTCATCTCCCCTTCCCTTAGCCCCTCCCGTTTGGTCTTGTTTGAGGCTTTCTCAGTGGTCCGTTGTGGCCGATCCATCCTCACACCATGGCCAGGTCATGACGTCCAATACGCCATAGATTGTTTCTTCTTCTTCTGTCCCTTCGCTGTTTGGGCTGGGCAGTTGCACCCCCCCCCCTCCCTCACACATAGCCCACGCAGCGGCTTTACCTTTCATCCAGGCGAACATCAATCTTAGTCCCTTTCACCTTTTCAATGCTGCCAAAAAGACAAGGGGAAGTGCGATAGTGGAACTTACAAGAAAACAGAATGAATGACAGACAACATTATTAAAAATGACATTTTTAACTGTATTTCTTGCATGTTTCTTGCATATTGAGCCTATTGTAACAATAATAATAATATTTTAAAGCTTGTTTGGGCTAATCAGCTCTTTTGTAACTTCTACTGACCACAAGATTTATAATATTATATAAATGGCCACATTTTTATATAGCGCTTTTCCACCTTCAAAGCAATTTACATCAAAGAACGACTCACCTATCCACACACTCATTCATACACTAATGTACACTGGGGGAGAGGTGGGCTAAGTGTCTTGTCCAAGGACACAATAACCTGTGGGAGCTGGATTTGTGTGGCAACCTGTGGGCAAGTGAATCTAACTGCTCTATCAATGATTTTTATGCAAGATTTGAACAAGGGTTGAACCTCCAACCTTTGGATCAGTACACAAACATTCTCCCAACTGAGCTACTATCGCCCTTAAAATTCCAGAAATTGTATTATCCTATAATTAGGTGAATTTCTGGTTTCTGATTAGTTTTTTGGTGCTGAAAACAACTCTGCTAAACATAAATTACCACATAATACCACATAAAAAAAAAAAAAAAAAATCTTTCGGACAAATTAATGGGAAATGTATTTCTGAAAACTCAAGGGGCTATGAGGTTGACGAGACTTCTGGGCTCTATTGTTTAGGGTTTAGAACTAAAACTGCATCCAATTGCACAAGAGCATGACTGTGGATTACACTGACATACACAGATGTAGGTTGAAGATGAAAAATTTTGCTCCTAAAAGAAACAACATAACAGGCAAAGTCCAAATTCAAGGAAGCATATGATCTGGTATTAAAACCTGGGACCTTATTGCTGTGAGTCCCCTTGTTGATAAATCCCAGGCAACTTCACCTTCCTCCTACACCAAATCAACCCACACACACATGTACTTTTCACCAACCAAACATCAGTGCTGCACCCGGATCACCTCCTGTCTCCATAGGGGCCTATGGGTGCTCGTCAGTGCAGCACTTTCTAACTCCTTTCCGATGCTTTATGCAAGTGGAAGATAACATAATAGATCTGTCGCCCACTTCTGCTCATGACCTCCGCTTAGACTGAGCGAGAGCTTTATTTTACACTTTTGTTAATGCGCCTCTAGCCTTGCAAAGTAAAACTTGTCAAAGAAAATGCTAATGTAACACTTTTTCATCGTCGACTTTCAAATTAGTTTTATGTCTGATATAAAGCAATGTTAAATGGCTGTCTTTTATGATTTTGTTGTGGCTAAATTGCAGAGTACTGTTAGTTTTGGTGAGTTACCTGCATGCTATAGCTTTGCCGGGGATGTTAAACTGTCTTGCTTTGATTCAGTTTCATCATGTGATTATATTGCTAACAAAATGCCTTGAAAACATGCATTCACAGTGAGAGCCACACATCTGACCTGTAATTAGACCTGTTGACTTGTCTCCATGGAAACAAGCAGGTGGTAGACCTCAAAAAAGAAAACATTTTTGATGCACATTTATTTGAGTTATGTATCCATGTATTTATTTTGACCCACCCACCATCTGTTAGAATATGTGAACTGGCCAAATTTACAGAGCCTCTCAACAATTGTCAACCCTTGGTCAGTCTTGTCTGTGCCTCAATGCTGCTAATTATTTGTAAACAAAACTCAGATGAAATTGATCCATATCTCAGACAGAAGGCTTAGTTTTGTAACACTGTTTCATTTTTGCACCTTACCTGACGGTGTATGTACATCACTGTACCTACCTGACAGTGTGTATGCATAGACTGTATGTATAAATGGACATAGCCAACCTGCTAGCCACTGCGTTCCAAACAGTAAGTTATCATGGGCTGCGCTTCTGGCTCCATCAACTCTGGCTCCAATTCACTTTTCATTAGAAAACTTACACTCCTGTCTCCGTAACTGCTGCTGTCAGGCTTATCATTTTAGTCTTAAAATGTTTGTATTGACCCACTCTACGCGATCCTGTTTTTTGTTTTGTTTTTTGTTTTTTGCTATTGTGCATGTAACTCAAGATATTAACATTAATAAGAGACCAATCAGCTGCCTTCTTTCCCCAAACTCACTCCCGCTAGCGTAAGCAACATTGACTGACAGCGTTGCTAAGCGCCCACCCCCTGCCAACCAGTGGCGCAGCCGGAGGCGTTACCTTTAACAGCTTTGCTCAAGATTGGCTCTTTGTTTGCTATGATACTCGTGGTTGGAATTCCAAATCTGGAGCCTGGCACTAAATTGGCCCCTATAACTGCTCTAGCCTTGATGAGCTTCATTTGACTGAAGCCGAACAGTATGAGTGATGTCACACTCCCTTTGTCCACTCCTTTATATAGTCTATATATGTACATTGACTGTATGTAAATCACTGTACCTTACTTGATGGTGTATACATCACTGACTACAATCTAATACAACACAAAAAACTTCTCATTTCATGGAACCTAAGTGTAACACAAATCCTGTAATTACATATAACCCAAAACCTATGCAATAATTAGTTACTTAAGTAACTGCATTAGGTAGGTAGGCCACCATGTATTAAGAGTATATTACATCCATCCATCCATTTTCTTCCGCTTGTCCAGGGATGGGTTGCGGGTGCAACAGTCTAAGCAGGGCTGCCCTGTATAGTAATGTGTAATAAAAGAAATTGTGACTTATCTCTGGAGTTGTTTGTTATGTTTGCTAAGATCACTTACATGGGTATATGTAAAATGTTTGATTCTGAAATATTCTCTAGATTATTCCGTTAAAAGGCATTCCCTCCAAACCCAGAACTATACAAGCAGAACTAAACCAGGACTAGAACAATCCAATCCAAACCACTTTATTTATATAGCACATTTCACAAACAAATGCAGTTTCCGAAGTGCTGCACAAATACATTATAAATAAAAACAACTGGTTAAGTAAATCAACAAAATAAAAAATTAAATAAAAAAAAATATATATATATACATACATAAATACAAAAACAATTACCAATAAAATCAAGCAAATAAAATCAAAAGGAACAAATCAATAAAAGACAACAGAGGACCATACAACTCATGCAGAGTTAAAAGCCAGAGAATAAAAGTGGGTCTTAAGACAAGACTTAAAACACTCCACAGTGGGAGCTGTTTTGACGTGAGGAGGCAGAGCATTCCAAAGCTTTGGACCAGCCACAGAAAAGGCTCTGTCTCCTCTGGTTTTAAGTCTCTTATAGGCACCACAAGCTGGAGCTGGCCCTCGGACCTCAGTGCGTGCTAAATTTGGATGATAAGTCTGGACTTAAACACCTGATCAAGATCTGTTCCAAGACTGTGGGTCAGCCATTAGAAGGTCAGTATGAGGCTGCCTATCATAATAACACAATACGACTGGCAAGAAACATCATTTCTGACTCTAACCATGTTTTGAACTGTGAATATGCATTGCTTCCATCTGGGCGACGGTTCAGTGTTCCACGATTTAATAAGGTTAGGCTGAAGCATTCTTTTGTTCATCAGTCAATCCTTAAAATAAACAAGGAGCTTAATCCATAGCTATCAAAGTGCTAGAAAGTGACTTGAATTAATGTTTGTATCGTGTCTGTGTCGCATGTGTGATGTTAATGTGTAGCAACGGAGCCACTGTTTTTATGTGCAAGACAAATTTCAGATCTCTGATTTGACAATAAAGTATTATCTAATCTAATCTAATCTAATGAGGTCCGAGACGTAATCTGGGGCCAGTCCATTGAAATCTTTAAAAACAAACAATAAAATCTTAAAATCAATTCTAAAATGAACAGGGAGCCGGTGCAAAGATGCAAGAATTGGAGTGATGTGTTCATGTTTTTTATTTCCTGTTAAAAGTTGGGTAGCGGCGTTTTGGACTAACTGCAAGCGATAAAGTGCATTTTGGTTAATTCCTACATAAAGTGCATTGCAGTAGTCCAGACGAGAGGAATAAAAGCATGCATCACACACTCAAAATCTGAAAAAGATAAAATAGACTTAATTTTAGCTAAAAGACGAAGATGATAAAAACTGGATTTCACAACAGGTTCAACCCAAGTCTACATCAGGACAATACTGGACTCAAAACAATTGTGAAACGCACACTTAGAGATCAGTGCATGGAAGCAACATTGGGTTTTAAATTGTTATTCAGAAATTTAACATAATATTAGACCCACCAGCCAACCAACCACCATCTTCCAATCCACACAAAGCATCATAAGGCACTACAATTCCCCCTTTCAGCCACTTCAGATTCAACTGCGGGAGGTGGAGAACACCTCAAACTGTCCTCTATAGACCTGTTTCAAGCTTGTATAACATTCAGTTTAAAACAAAATGTTCACTTAATGCAAATATGTGCTCTACCAATCAATTTTGTATTTAACAATGTAAGCACGTCAGTGGTCATAATAGTGCACTAAATAATTTAACAGAAAAAGGTTTTAAACGCTCAGTGCTAGATATTAGCACTACAGATATTGCTATGGTAAAAATAGTAAAAATGCTATCCATGTATCTTATATATCACCCTATAGGCTACAGTTCACTTGCCCATATCAGTAAACCTGAGGCAGTTTCAAGTGCAGTCTCCCGGGATATCTCCACTGCCTCAGCCTGCAGCCTGTGTTGACAGAAAGCTTAGAAATAGCTAGATGTGTCAAAATGAGAAGAAAAATGACATACTGCGCGTATTTTCAAATGGAAAGATCCTCTATATGCAGCTATGGCCATCTGTGTCATTAGCACAGCATTTTTCTTAAGTTCCACTGTATGTTTACACTGATAGATCAATACAAAGAGAGATGTTCTAAATGCTATGTGTGAGTGTACCTTGGGAAAAAAGTCTGTCTTGCTGCACATAGCAAACAGAAGTGATTATAGGCACGTCTTTCGGTTTGAATCAGGAAACTGGACTATGTTGAAAGGGGTAAAGCAATTCAAATATCATCCTGACATACGTATTTGTATTTTCATAGCAGTGATGGACTTTTGAAGTTTAAATCGCATGGCATCTGCAGCTGTAATTCTGGTCTGGTAAGCAATTTATACAAGAGTTTAGATACCAAAACGTGGAAACAATTTTTTCTAAAGTTTGTGAAGAAAGTTTGACAGATTTTCATTTTATTTTATTTTTTATAGCTGGGTACAGTGGGTCTGTCGGATTTAAACAAAACAATGCACTCTTTGACAGCAGCTGTAGCCTTAGCCTTGGCGTTCATTGTTTTTATTGTAGCCCAGTATCCTTTTGGTCATGCAGCACCTAGCCCCATTCTGTCACATCAGTACTACCTCCAGGGAAAACACTGCGAGGTAATAAAAGTCTAAATTAAGGTGCATCTTAATGTATATACATAAAGTCAACACCTGGATGGGCTCATGGTGAAAAAGGTAAAGTTGTACTGCTGCGGTGACTCTGAAAAGTTGCTTAGATGAAAGACAAAAAGTGAAATTTGATTTGGTTTAGGGGTTGATAAGAAAATGCTTGATGCAGAGGAACTGGAAGGCCTGGCTCCATCAGGACTGGCTCACATTCAAAGTCACTGATGTTAAACAGATTTGATCGCATTGTACTTTTTGAACTCTATTTTACTTGGGAGCCATTAGATTGTTGGACAAAAGAAGAAAGAAAAAATCATTACATTGTTGGACAAAAAAACAAAACAAAAAACAACAAAAAATCCCAAACAAAACAAAAAACAGCTGGATTGTTGGACCTGATAAATATCACTCACAATCAGTAGTTCCCAAACGTTTTATAGGTTTGTGATTACCAATGACCTGTCTTTTACGTATACTTGACAAAAATGTCTATGGGTGCAAAATGTCTTCACTCTAAAACTTTTAGTCCAGTTGACAGAGCTGAATTTTTCTTTTGCTATAGATCATACCTGGACGACGGAGGGATTACACAGATATAAAATATTTTTATATTTGAAGCATGTGTATTCCATCTAGACTGTTTAGAAAGCATAGGAGATCCCAAAAAAATTCTTACTATATAATTTTGTAATTTTCATTCAGACATTGTGCACCTCCTGTTCCACTGTTTGGGTAACCACTGCTCTAAATAATTACCCCAACCCCCTATCCCCTTAAAGTTAGGGTTTCAGATTATTTTGAAAGGTATTTTTACATTACAACAGAATTACCACAAATGTATGTATTGCCTTAGTACTTTTTCTCCTAATGGACTTGGCACATACAAAAAGTGGCTTGTTAAAATTAAGTAGAGGAAGCAAAACGCAGTGCACAGACCTACCTGAGCAAAACATGTCTACAACACTATGGTGATGATGTGAAAATTAACTATATTTAAAAAGAAACTATGACCTTATCTTGCTGCGTATTTGTTCCAAGTATCTGAAAAAAACAAAACAGAAAAACAAAACCTCAAAGTGCGCGACCTGATTTCAATTGTCTTAGTCACCTCTTGGACGACTTACATTCAAATTAGCTGCGGAAATTTCCATTTGCTTTTCCTTTTTACATAATTAACAATCCCAAAAGGTGATAAGATTCAAACACAGTGCCCCCCTTTTCTGAAAGAAGAGGTCAAATTATCTCCCTCAGGTCCTGCATTAAAATTCTGCACACTTTTAACAGCACCATAAAATTCAACTCACCACCCCCACCCTCCCTTCCCCAAAAAGGAGGCGAAGGGTGCATCTCTTAATTACTGACACAGAGCCAAATTTGTGCCGACCATGTCTCTGGGCAGATAGTAATAATTATAATAGCTTGAAGCGTTTGTTACAAGCTGCAAAAGCAATAATGTCCCCTCAGATCTTCTCTATTAGCGGCTTTTGAATCTGCTCTTTGCTTCTTCCGAGCTGTTATGCAGTGACTGGACATGAATAGTCATTACAGTGCATTGAAAGGCAGGGGTAAATACACTTGGCCCGCTCTGTTCTGCTGTCTGTCTTTTGTGTCTGCATGGGTCTTGGGATACTACGCCAGGCACTGATCAAAGATGGGCTCCGATTCACGCAAAGGATCAAGCAGAACAGACAGGCGGCTCTGTGATTGCAGCATTGACATCGCATCAGTTTCAGTCACCGAACGATATGCGATTGTCACACAAGAGAAAGAGGGAGAGACAGTGAAAGGAAGGGAGGGAAAGAGAGATGAAGAGGGGGAGAGATGGAGGGAGAGAAAGGCAGATAGGTACAGGCAGTGTGTCTGATCATCAAGGTGTTGCCTATGCCATTGTCATAGTGAAAAGCATATGTGATTTCTCATGAAAGGGAAGACGTTCAGTGATCAAAAGTGTCTGGAATCCACTGATTGGTGTCAGAAATGTGCAGTGTGCAAAAGACAGATACTGCATTCTTCTGTTGGCTAAGAGATGCATATCCCACAGCTAGACAATACATGGCTCATTTGTTGTTGCAATAATACAAATTCTGAACAATTTCCGATGTCCAACTTGCTGTCTGTCAAAATAAGCATCCAAAAAAGACAAAAATTATACAATAGCCTTCGGTTCATTAAAAAGGGATGGGCATTAGTCTACAGCCATTTTATTCCTTACATCATATCTGTATAATTCATTACGCTCTTAAAACTGAAAAAAAAAAAAAAAAAATCCTACATATGTAAGTATTGTACACCTTCTAAGTAATTAGATATCTGAACTAACTACTTGAAGAAATAACAATGCTGTACATCTGCATGAGCTAGAAAATGTTTACAATATTGTTCAGGTGAAGAAAAACAAAGCTTCCAATCAGTGCCATCAGCCACTCCAACTAACACACATCACTCATAAAATGTCTTCATACATAGGCAAAGTGCATGAAGTGTCTTGCCAAAGGACACAACGACTGAGCAGGGATCAAACCACAGACCTTTGAGTTTGTCAACTAGCACCCTAGTCGTACACATACGTAATACAAAAACAGATCTATAGTCTTATTGCAGCACTTAGTATATATCACTTATACTACTTTATATGTTGTATCTGTCCCTGTTCGAATAAACAATAAAACAAACTAATACTAATACAAAAGTAGATCTATAATCATAAGGATTCATCTCATGGCAGCACTTATAGTACTTAATTCAAACTTAATTAATTTAGAGGTTACATACCAGATGGCTATTACAATGGTCTCCATGCAAAATGTTACCAGAATACATGAATGACAAACAGGGGAGTAAACAGCTTAGCAATAATAATCTCACTAATTATTCATCTAATTTGCAAATGCGAATGGCTTGAGAAATCATCAGCGTCAAATGCTAAGTCATGCTGTCTTTGTTGTCCAGCAATCAGTACATTCAAATGTGCTATTAAATACAGATCATTATGACAATGGACAGAACTATTTTTGTTATTGACTGACTCAACTACTTCACAATCATGTTAATTTATTAATTAAAAGCGATCAATGCAGACAATTAACAATTATGGAAAATATTTAAGGGACTAATGTGATTAGATTGTTGCTATATTTATGCAGTTCATGGTACATATTTGTATCCTGAAATCTAAACATCAGAGAAATGACTGAAATAAGAACTTACAATGCCATTTTGTATTTGCAACTTTTGCCATTTGCTAATTGTGACCATTCAGACGTCAATGAATTTAATCCTGCAACTTTCAGAAATATATGTATTGGTTACAGTTTACAATAACTGCACCTTAAGTAACCATTGTAAAGCATGAATAAGGCTTCACTCATAATGAACATACAGTTAATTAACGGTTTCGTAACAAAAGGATTTCTCCTGGGTGGGTTGTTGGCCCTCCGCAGGATAGTCGGTTGGTGGGGCTGCCATCTTACAGCGTACCAACATGCTGGGGTCTATGTTCATCTGGAACCTACCTAACTCCAAAGGCGGCAGGCTGGAAATGACCACGAGGCAAGCCCCACACCCGAAGGCTTGACGTCATTGCGGGCGACCTCCAACAACTTGGAGTCACCATAGAGGATGCAGAGCAGCTGGCCCTAGACCGCCAATGCTGGAAAAAACTGGTTCACCTGGTCGGCTCAACGCATGGGGACGGGATGCCCCCCTCCCCTTTGCTGGAGCCTTAGAGAGAGAGAGTTAATTAACAGTTTAATAAAAAACTGGCTTTGTAAGTATTTAATTAAGGGGTTAAGAGTTAGGATTAGGGTATGGTTAAGAAGTTTTTGACACTCCCTGTGCTCTCTGCATTAAGTCACTCCCCGTTCAGAGCACTATCACAACACAATCAGCATGCATCTCACTAATGTAACTACTGCATATCGCATCAGGTTTTCTGGATACAGTTTTTGTAATTGTAATTGTCATGTAATTGTTTTTGTAATCGTAATTGTCATGTGGGAGCATGAGTAACGTAGGCTTGTGAGTGGAGTTTTGCACAGAATCTTACAGCTAACTGTAAGTAGGGTTCAAATAGGCCCCGGGAGAGATTGTTAAAATACTCAAACATGCATGGATGTAATCTAAAATCACTGCAGGCGTGTTTTTGATGAGGGAATCACCTCATAGCAGAAAGCTAAAAAAATTTTTAAAAATGTGCATAATACTCCACGTGTATTTTTAAAATACTTTCAATCTATTGTTTTATCCCTGTTCATGCTTTATTTAGTCTAATTAAGGGTAGTTATTATTAACTGTTACCAATACATTTGACAGTATTTTGGTTAAATGTATATTTTTATTTATGAGGAGTTTACATAGCCATCTAAACCGGTAAAAGCTTTTGTCTATTCTCTATCATGCAGTGACAGATTTCGCATGCACACTGTACTCTGTGGATATGCTGCTTCTGAGATTTGAGTTGTCTTATTTCGACTGGGGAAAGATACTCTCTGGAGGCGTTTGGGCTATTTGTTTTGGATGCGCTCTGTCGGTTTACAGAGTTGGCAAAGGTAACATGAATAAAACATGGCGATTAGGGGAGGCAGCATTGGTTCTGGGGTCAGCTGTCCCAGAGCAGTCAGGAGAATAGGGCCCATCCCATCTGGAGGAGAAGAGAGCCGAATCAGTGCCATTTGATAGAAAATCTGCGGGGGTCGGCTAGCAGGAGATTGGGCGAAGATTTAAAGAGAAAAAAATTCATGATGCATATCCACAGGTGCACTGCTAAATCCGTGGAGGATTACATCAATATCAGAGCTAAACATGTAATCATACGGCACCATGTGAATACATGTGGATAACCTTCGCTCCCATCACAAATGATTACACAAGCCAGCTGCAAGCTATAGGGAAGAATACTGCAGGAAAGATTAAAAGTATTTTATAACCGATTAAAAAACAAAACAAAATAAAAACAAAACACAAATAAAATTAATCACAATTGAAGTGAAAAAAAAAATATTAATAATGAAGTGCATGTATTCTTGTGTTTATTAAACTGCTCTTACTAATTTCACACCCAAGGCACAGCTTTTTTTTTTTACCATCTTAAATTTTGAGGCTTTTTATACCAAGAGGCAAAGGCCAATCACATTTGCTAGGGTCATTGCAATAAAGTCAGTGATTTATAATATTAAAAAATAAATAAATAATAAAACATATAATAATAATAATAATAATAATAATAATAATAATAATAATAATAATAATAATAATTATTATTATTATTATTATTATTATTATTATTATTATTATTATTATTATTATTATTATTATAGTAATAATAAAATAGTGAATTTGATCATATGCATGTCTTATTAAGTTTGCAGTGCATGTTTTACATACAGAAAATTAGCTGTTGGTAACTTTTTTAAACTGTGCTTTTCCACCTTCAAATCACTCAAAGCGCTTTACATCAAGGAACCATTCACCCAGATTCATACACCAGTGTACACAGACTCTGTGGTGAGATGAGATACGTACCCAAGGACATAATGACAGCATCATGACCACTTTACCAATGATATCTAAAGTCACTGCTGCCCTATTGCAGCACCCAGCATTCCCAGCGGTCTCCCATCCAGTACTAACACAGGCCGACCCTGCCAAGATCAGACGAGATCAAGCAATATGGCTGTGGTGCTGCCCCAGAAGGCAAACATTGCTGTGTAACATAATGTGAACATGCATGAAATCCAGTAAACAAATACTACTATTTAACAGGAAGTGTAAAATCCTACTTTATTGTGTGCTGTGTCTACTTGGATCAATAAACCTGCGAGTCCACAAAGTCTATTTAGAGTCCTCATCTCAGCCATGAAACACTGCTGTAACGTCTCTGGGAGTTAATTGCGTGACTACTCCTTTGATTACCTCCCTGTCTGTCTTCGTCTCCTGTCCTCGTGGGAAATGCAGAAAGAAAGCGCTGTAAGACATGAGTGACAGCCCCTAGTTTATCAACAGCTGCCCACTTCAGCACACACAGCACAGCAGATGTTTGCTTAAGGATTAAATTGGCCTAAATAAAGGATAACACAACAAATGCAGAATGTGGGTTGGGACGCTTGGTCAATTGTGATTTACTGAGTAAAGTGAAGTTTTAGTAAGTTTAAGCTTGGGTTTAGGAAAATACATGCAAATAGTCCCCATTCTATCCACTTAAAGCATCAAAGAAAGTGTAGTCTACAATGGGGCTGAATTAGGAATGATCCAGCCCAAAACAAACATTTTAAAGAGGATGCTGTTCTACTAGTATGTGTTCAAGCATTCTTCTTTCAAGGTGGCAGCTACACAGTAATAAGCAATACAGGTATGTAAAATAGTACATTCTGTGTTTTCCCCCAAATATTATATTGTAAAAGCTGATTATTATTTTTTATTTTTTTATTAGACCACCGCACACTGCTAATAATGATAAAGTCTGTTATTTCCTGTAAACCCAGGAGCTGAAAGCAGCACTCTGACTTGCTGCACTTGAGCGATCCACCCCATTGGATACAACGATAGATTTGTGACAGCAATAGGGAAGAGTTGGGTAAATTTAAATACCCACTTCCCCCTTCTGCAATGTAAAAATCAGACAGTAGCTTTCAGTTCATCTTTCAAGAATATGAACACTGACTAACTAAAGCGAAAAAACAACAAACCATAGCTGGTCATAAAACAAGTTAGTAAAAGATTTATTATCTTTGATATTTCTCCTGCCAAAGCTACCAAAAACAAAGAGAAGAGATCAAAAGTCAAGTTCAGTGAAGAGTCACATGAGTCAACTGGAAACGTGAATGTTTAACATAATGCTTTCTTCAAAATGTAGAAGGTTGTGGAAAAAACAGACAGTGAAGTTAAACCAACATGAAGGCAGTGGAGTCCCAAACAGGACATAACCAGCTTCATACACAATACTGAAGTCCAGTTAGGCTTTCTTTAAAATAATAATTTTGATAACAAGCTTAATAGAGATAATAAAGATATATAAATATAAAAAATAATAATAATAAATGATGGAGGCTAAATTTGTATCTGAGTGATACATTCTGTAATTCCTTTGATTCACAGTCCACTCTCAGGGGTGGCAAGATGCTACTGTAGCCATAGCTGCCCCAGGGCTAAATGGCACAGATGTGTCTGCCCGTTTGTGCTAGCTCCTTTATCAAACCAAATTCTCACACCACATGCATCCTTCATACACACAGTATCTAACACTGCACTATGTAACTTTTCTAATCTTCTGATATATCCTGATGTTCATCTCTATGGAGAAGTTATTTCTTTGCTTTGCTATTATGGAATTATAGGTGTAACTGTTCATTGGCTGTACACTGAAAAACATGCATTATTACTGAAGGTTGGCTAGTCTCTCCACAGATCTAATGTACAACTTGGCTTGACAAGATCACATTATTGAAGGTACTTGATGCAGAACTTTCAGTGCAATAAATACATAAATTAAATAAAATCTCCAGGAATCTACCAGAAACGTTCCTTAGTGAAGCTTTAAGTCCAAACCCTAAACAACAAGACCATGGCTATAGATTAATCCCAGTGCTAAACTTGAGCAATACTAGTCTGGTAATTATGCATTTTATATTTTCCATTTTGAGAACCACAGCTAATATGCTAATGTCAAAGTTCTGCTCAACCTGCTAATTAACAGTACAAGGCATATTAGAATTGCTAAAGTTCACCTAATGCAGGAGGACGGAAATAGGTAACAGGCAAATTAAGTCATCTCAGCCTGCACAGCTCTTTATTCAAATATGAATTATGGATTTGTCTTTCATAGATGGCAGGGGTGTTAGACGTCCATCTGTAATCAAAATAAACAGCACATACAGCAAGGTGCATTTAATGAGGAACTGCACGCCAATACACACTTTTACAGCTCCAAATGCAAAATGTTGAAAATAAAGTGTATAAATTATCATTACATTTTCTTAAAAGTGGTCATTATGCCACATTATGAAACCAGCGCATATAGGTTACGTATTTCCCTATGAGAAGTTACATATATAGGATTAGAAATTAGGTCTGGCTTTATTTGTTAGCGCATAGAAAACATAACTCCATGTTTCATTGTTGGATTTGAATTGCAGTGACCTTAAAAGTCTGAGCATATATTTAAACAGTCTTACTAATGTAACCGTGACTAACGTCCATTCATCTGTCAGCATTTATCCAAGTTTGGGAATTACTGGCAGCATGACAATGATAAATGAATGTCTTTTTCCCCTCAATAGGAATAGCTAGGATAACTTAGCTTTGATAAGGGTATGCTGGTGGTTGAATCTTTAATATAATTACAAAGTGGCTGAAAAAACTGTTGTTTAGTCTTCAGTCAAGACACTTCACTGACTTATTCGTAATATTACTACCTTCTCAATGCATCTGCTATATCTTCCCTTTTCCAGCCATATTGACTTTGCATACAATGAGAGTGTAGCAAAGAATATAGCCTACAATCAGTTAGTCTACAGCTCAAACTTTCAGGTATTTATTTTTCTACCAATTAATTTGAGAATCTGGAGAGCAGCAAATGGGCCCACATCAGATTAAGACACCTGTTACTTTCTTAAGTGGCACAAGCTCTACCTGCTGTGCCTCTGAGGTCAACCTTTTCAAATCGACAACATTTAGTTTTAATCCCAGTATTGAAACAGCAATTTCATGTTTTTACAAGTTACCGGTATATCATATTCTCCGGTGGCAGTGCACAGAAAGGAGTCATTCAAAGTCCATTTAACCCTATAACGCCAAACGTATCATATTTGATACAAGAATTTTTCAGCCCTCTACTTTAGCAGTGTTTTTTCATGAAAAACCTAATGTATACAATCAGATACATGCAATTCACAAATAATCCAACAGGGGGTAATAATTTCTTCATTAGAAGGCCTTCCAGTGACACAGCAAGATAAGCATGACTCAAGAATTGGACACAGGTGTTTTTTGATGAAGAATTTTGCCAAGTTTGAAAAGCTTAAGGTAAGAAAACATTTTTTTTTTTTTTTTTTTTTTTTTACTGAAACATTAATAGGAACAGTTACTGGGTTGATGCAAAGTGAAAATACTTAAAATTTTATAATCTATGTTTTAATAAAATCGTGTTGAAAATGATGTATCAATTTTGATACAGCAGGTATATAAGGTCATGTAACTCTAAATTAGTCAATTGACATTTTATTGTATTTTGTGCATTATATAGTATAACATCAAATAACATACAGTCTTTTTATATTTAAATTACATAATTTAATACAGTTAGAGTAAAAAAAACTATATATGTAACTTATTCTATCATGGTTATCGATGACTAGTTCAGTGTTGCCATGATGCGATTGCTTGTGACTTTCTTTTCCTTACTGCGTTTCACTAAAAACTGACCAATTCAAATAAAATCAAAATCTTTTTTTTTATTTTTTTTTTTTTTTTATGTGCTTGTATGTTTTTAGATGGCAAGAAAATACAGTTTTGAAGAAGCTCTGAAAATGTTGATGGATGGGAATTAAAGTGACATGGGGCAGCTAGGTGAAGATGATGAGGAGGAGGAAGAGGAATGGACTCCTAATGGTGAAAACCCAGATAGCATTGATGATGAGGAAGAGGAAAACCCAGATAGCAGTGTTGATGATGAAAGCCCAGAAGTCCTAGAAGAGGACACAACAAAACCAAAGGACACAACACTAAAGCAGGTGGCAAGGGGTAAAGAGAAAAGGAAGGTGTATCAATGGAAAAGAAAACAGTTTGAACCTCCATCTATTGAGTTTGTGGAATGTGTTGAGGAAGATTCTGAAGATAGGCTTGACTGGACACCATATATGTATTTAAAAGATTGTGTGACTGACGAAATGCTTCAGGAAATTGCTGAAGAAACAAACTTGTACAGCGTGCAGAAAAATGGAAAGTTAGTGTACACAAATGCTCAAGAAATCAAGCAAATTCTGGGTATGTACATGCACATGGGGTTAGTACAGATGTCCAATGTACTTTAAAATGTACATCTACTGGGAGATGGAGATAAGGTACCCCGCTGTTTGTGATGTGATGTCAGGGGGTCGATTCCTGAATTTGTTGACGCTGATTCACTTTCAGAACAACCTCAGTGTGTCTGAGGATGCAACATGGGTAATCCGACAGAGATGCAAGCACTGTACAGGCCACTTTACCCATGTGTACTGTCAGAAATGCAGAGTGTGTCTTTGCCTGAACAAGGACAGAAACTGTTTTCAAACCTACCACAATGCAAAATAAAAGGTTGTGAACCGCAGAATTTGTAAAAATAACTCAAATGTTATGCTCTCCAGACTTCCACCCAGCCAGTTCCATTGGTGGATTTCTGAACATTTTTGTTTGTTCAGGAGAGAACAAATCTTTGAGCATTGTGACCTGATATATCAAATATGATACAAATCTGATTTTTTTTTTTATTTGTTTGTTCAGAGGGACCAATAAAGGCTCCAATTTCAAAGAATTCGAATTTTCTGTCAATGATTTAATGGTGTGGGCTTTTTATTGTGTTGTGTGTTAGTTGACCAGGGATTCCTGAAACCCTATTCCAAAACCTTCAAGCAGGAATACTTCCATGCACGCTTCCATAGAATCCACAGATAATCTATAGCCACAGCATTCTGATTTGAGTGCAGGAAAAAAAATGAAATTCCTAGATTCAAATCGATACCAAAGCTAGTACTGAAACTGCACATTTGTACAAGTAACGATACTGAAACAAATACATAAATAGTACAAATTTAGACATTGTTTGAATAGTGCTAGAATTATATTTATCAAGTAACAGTAAGTAGTAATAATAATCAAGAAACTATTATTATTTTAGTTTTTGTCATTGTGGTATCAGAATCAGTATTATACCTTTTCCTTGGTACTGAAATCAATTTTGGAGTTTTAGTATCCTGAAAACACGGGCATGAAATATACCATTTTACCCCCCTGCCATTCCTGTTTGGGTTTATCCTAAGCTGCTGTCTCATATTAGCGGATCATACACTTGAGAAGCGATTAAAATCATTCAAACGAACAGTAGATTCAGCTGTGCTCTGTCTACACCTTACCTCAGGCTACTTCCTGCATTGCGTTTTGCAGCAACAGCAGAAATCCCACCTCTAACTTTTTTAATTACACCCTTGAGAAGAGCAGTTGACCCACTCAGCGCTGTCTGGCTCATACAAACGCTGCCACCCTGGGACACCCTCGGGTCATTCTCTGCACGTGGCACCCAGGGGGCCTTCTCCACGATGAGGCTGGAAGTGGGGGGGTACGACCCATGAAGAGGTCCACCCCCTCCTCCTCCTCCGGTCCTGCTATAATTTAATCCTCTGAGCTTTGAGTCAGTTGAAGTTTCTATAAGTGGTTGTTGAAGATACATATGTGTGCACTCTGTGAGGTTGGCTGCGTTTGAACCAAGGGGATGTGTTATGAAATGCGCTTCAGAATTGGCTGGGAACTATTTTACTGTTATTATTTTGTCTTCAACTTAGACAAATGAGAATATCTTGTCCTCTTCTCACCATTTGGGTACCGTAATTGTGAACCCTAATAAGGAGATATTAATATGTAATGTAATGTAATTACTTATCACTTTGTGATTTCAATTTGTCAATGTCCCTAGCTCTCTCTCAAATGAGCACATTGTTAATATCCACATGCATGTATTTTCAGGCTTTATAACAGCTTTATTACCTATAGAGCGAACTGAAACTGGGGTGTACCACCAAAGCACAATTCCAGGTCACACTTAAAAAAAATAAAAATAAAAAACAGTGTTTTTCCACCTAGCGCTTTACGTCAAAGAATCACTCACCCATTCACACACACGTTCATACACCAGTGTACGCTGACATTGGGGGGAAGGAGGGTTAAGTGCTTTCCCACAATGACAGCATTCTTCTATGGGACCTTGAATTTGTAAGCATGTTCCCTTTATCCGATCAGAAGAACCACTGGAGACCAGAGAGTAGAATCACTCGAGTTTTATTGTTCCCTATACATCCAATCTAATACAAGTCAGGCGTGATGCTGTCCCTAGTACGTGCATGGAGATCTCAGGGGCAGTCCCGTTTTGATCTGAGTGCTTGACCCTGAACGCCACATTTAAACATAAACCATGAATATTCAGTAGCTGGGCGTGGACATCTTCTTCCTTCTGGCAGTCCTCTACCCTCCAGGCGCCCCACTGGCGCAGCGTTATCCTGTAACAGCTTGACCTGGGAGAACATGTTAAACAATCTATCTATTGTCACAGTACGTTCTTTTCTATGCGATAGGGCAAGAATGGAGTGTGTTTGTGTAGTGTTGCGTGAAAGTCCTAAACCTCCTTTTAGTCTAATCTTTAATATTATGAGCAATGACGTTTATGTCCTTCAAATCACACTGCCAACCTGTGGGTCGGTGGATCTGACCGGTCTATCAATGATGTTTATGTCGAGAGCGGGATTCGAACCGCCAACCTTCGGATCACTGGACAAACACTGAGCTACTGTCACTGTCTCTTACTTCTGGGTTTTCTTACAAGTTGCTGGTTTTACAATACACTCTAGGGGAAAAAAGCTTTTGGTTGACTGAGCCCTATGACCCTACTTGACTTTTAATTGTTTATTTGGTGTACCTGCTCTCTGTAAAGCATTTTGAGATTGTTATCTGTGTAAGTGCTATACTTACTTACTATCTGGCCTACAATACAGTTTACAGCCAGTAACAAAAGCATGACATATGTAACCTCAAATCCACAACTGCCTTAACACACTTCCATATTTGTCCAATAAATGTAGGAATTTGGAGAGTAGCACAGAGCCGGCTCCATTTCAGACCTCTGTTGTTTTCTTAAATGGTACCAACTCTACCTGTCGAGTTTCTCTGTTCTGTTTTACAAATGCAACACAATTTACAATCAGATCAGTGGAGGTGGAAATTGGTAGTTTATTATTTTCAACCATTTAGTTTCCCGCTCATTCTCTGGAAAATAACTTTACTCACACAGAAAATGTATATTTACAAGGCTTTTGCAAAATATTTATAGGCATTTTTTTAGTTCACTGTTCAGGTACAAATACTCTCACATTCATTCCCACATATTATATTCACAGATGTTCAGTATGCAAAGCTGTGCAAGTGTGCCATGTCTTTCTCCATGACTGATTTGATCGGACCCAGTGCGATAGTCTGAGTCCTGACCTTTTGTTTACCATTTCTCACATTTGACTATATGCACTGGAGTACCCGGCCCATGTTTTACTGCCATTCAAATCACTTATTCACCTCGCGGCTTGCAGTGTGGCTTCTGCATCCGTTGCTTATTTGAACCACAGGAGCAGGCTTATGTTCACAATATACTTTTTATCATACAAGCCGCAGTACACAGGACCAAGTACTTTATCATCACAGTCTGCAGTATGGAGACAGGGGGCAGGAGGTGGGCTCAGGGTTCAACAAGATTCCTATTAGAACAGTGGAAGAAGGAAGCATAGATATTAAGTACAAGTACACATGAATGGAGAAATGCCCCAGTGACAAAGTGGTAGAATTATTTAGTAGCCACCGCATCACTTGTGTTTGAGCTTTTTTAGGAACAGAAGCAGTATGAAAGCAGCTGCAGTACTGATAGTAGTAATGGAAGCAGTGGAAGAGCTATTATTTTAAAAGATACTGCAGTAAATAGTCCATATAAAAAATAAATAATAAAATGGGAATGCAAAGTGTGATACTCATATTAAGTTTGATTTAATTACATTTCAGTTTTAGTCTGAAACAGCTATTCAAATAAATCCAACTGATTATAAAATGATAATTAACTAATTTAATAACAGAATAATTTTGATCTTGAGTTTACACAATTAACGATGCCATGTTGTTTTAGTAGACAATGCAATAATTACAGAAAAATTAAGAAAAGGGGCAAATTCCATATCTTCTGGACGGGCAAATCAATCAGCAAAATAACTGTTGTTTTAGGCTTTTTCTATTCTTATTATTATAAAACTACTAAAATTAGAACATTGTATGACTCACTAACAGATCATTGGGACTACAAAAAAGTATTTCATTTTAATATAAGTTTGAATATGGTCTACAACAACTTGCCTTCAGTCAAAACACTTTTTACTGTGTATTACTGATGGCGGACTAGTGTCAGTTGTAGTAGTAGTAGTAATCAGTGGATATAGGCCTCTATCGTAGTAGTGTTAGTAGTAGTTAGAATAGTAGTAGTTTTAGTAATGTTTGATGAGCATTCTCTGAAGAAAAAAAAAAATCTTGTTTTCAACAGCAATGCATATCCATGCGATTCAGAATAATGGGAAAAAAATAAAATAAAAATGTTGTGTGTAACAGGTTGCTGACACTTAGGAGTAGTTTCTTTCTCTCGGTGTTATTGGCTATGGGATGTTTAAAGACCCTATATATATATATTGACTTTTGTGAGCTATAAGTCATGTTAGGATGCTGTTACCTCATAAAAACATACCTGGAGTTGTGTTTTGTTTCATTCACACATGTTTGAGTAATACTGCATTATTTCGCTGTCTACATCTCCAAAGCTCAAAGTGCTCCGTTCCATGTTCTGATGTCATGCAGTGGTCATTTTCAAGTTAACAGTGACCTTTTACCTTTTGTTTAGTAGAGATTGGCAATTCCAATGGCTGAAATTATTATTGAAGTTAAATAAGTATGGAGTTTAAAAACACACTGTGGCACATCTTGTATTACCACATGACATCACAAGGTGGAGCGGAGTTTTTTTGTTTGAGAGAACTCAGAGCACTTATTCCTTTATCATGTAACAGCACACAACACTAAGCACCTCCTCAGAGTCTGCAGTGAGGTTACATGGGAGAACCGGATATCCCATAGACCGCTGCACTTTGCTCTATTTGATTATACACATATGAAGAGATGATGAGGCCAAATCTCCTCATGTTTGGAGCTTACAACATGGCGATAAGATTAGGGATCATTCTAATTCACTCAAAGCAGCCAGGACTTTTCCTCCTTCTTAAATTCAAGCCTGGGGGGATTATTGGCGGCTAACAGCTCCATGGCTGTTTTCTGTCAAAGGACATCTCCAGCTAGGGAGAGAAAATTAAAAAAAAGACAAAAGAGAGAGAGAGACCAAGAGAAAGAGAGAGACTGAGAAAGAGAGAGACAAACTTACTGAGAGAGACAGAGAGAGAGAGACTGAGAAAGAGAGAGACAAACAGAGAAAGAGAGAGAGAGAGAGAGAGACTGAGAGAAAGACCAAGACAGACCAAGAGAGAGAAAGACAGAGAGAGGGAGAGAGACAAAGAGAGAGACAGACAGAGAGAGACATACAGAGAGAAAGAGAGAGACAGAGACAGACAGAGAGCGAGAAAAAGAGATAGAGAGAGAGACTGGCATCATATCTAACTGAGCTGTCTCTGGAGCATAACAGAGGTGGAGTGTCATCTTAAAGGGGACTATGTAACTTCACTGGAGTATTATCCACATCCAGTTTATCACCATGAAGATGTTATTATCTATTTCAGTTAAGAGAAGTAATGGATAGACAAGTCTAATGCCATATGTTGAACACTTTATGCAAAGTAATAGCACCTTCATAGAAATGTGCAGATGTCAGACACTCACTACAAAAGTTACATAAAAATTGGAGTATCAGGATGTCATTCCAGTTAGATTTCATACTTTGACTAAAAATAATTATAAAAGGCCTCAAATATGTATGTTATTATTCGCAAAAACTGTGGATTGTGAAAAAAAAAAAAAAAAAAAAATCTGTTGTTGTATTTGTTATGTTTTTTGTGCATTATTGTTTACAAGTAAAATATTTTTTTTACTTGAGCACAGAAAACATGTTTTATCCCTTTCTGTGGATGCAGCCTGAAGATATGGCGCCTTGGTGGAGGTCTCTGCTAATTTTGTATTATAACACTGCATGGATAAGTAATGGGTCATAACTGGGACTACAAAAAATGACTTCATTTTAACATAACTTTAAATGTGTGTACAACAACTTGCCTTCAGTTAAAACTTTTAAAAAATGTTTACACTTTTTTTTTACAAACTACTTGCAGCTTATACTTTTTTAACGTCCATCTCCCATAGTGGTCTTTTCTTTACCCAGAGGAGAGTAAATATTACGTGAGTTTGATGACTAATGCGCACATGCTTAAGCAGAGCAGTCTCTCCACATGATCACATCTGACCTTCTGCTGAATGCTAATGAGAGCCGCCAAAGGACACCTGCACTCACAATAAGGGAATCGCAATATCAGATCACTCTGGCATTGGTGTATATACTCTGTACGTTTTTACAAGATTTTTTGGGGAAGATTTGATGGAAATTGTGGCTATAATCTTGTATGTTAACAGTTTATTATATGTAAAAAGCCCTTTACAGATAAATAAAACAAGAAACATAAGAAATAAAGTAGTCTGAAGTAGAAATAGACTTAAATAGCTCCGTAAAAATAGTAAATATAGTGCTGGAAAACCATGCTCTGCTTTGTCTTGACCTATTTTGTGAAACCAATTATATGAAATGGGACATTCTATTGCTTTTTTTTTTTTTTTTTTTTCTTTGTGTTCATTATGGCATAGAAGGTTGTTTTTTTTTTTTTTCCTTTCCTTTTTTTAAAGGTTAGCTGCATTCTGCAAACTGTTTAATTCATCAAAATACCTTAACAACATGCATACTAACTGTGTGCGGGGGTCACCTCTCTGCAGTTATGACTTGTAACTTCCCCTGATGCATTCCCTCCTTGTGTCCATAGAGGTGGATTAGAGAGGAAAACTATAGGGAAAGCAATGAGATCTCCCCCGGGAAAAGTTACATAGACTTTGTTTAACTTAAAAATTTGGCCTTTACTTTACCTCAAAGCAATAACAATGGTTTGGTCTGGCTTTCCAAAGTCAGGCGAAAGGGTACAGGGGGAAACAAGTACAAGTTGATCTCCGCCATTGTCAAAGTATCTCTCACTGGCAAACCACCACAGAGGAACACGCACGATTCTAGTCTCTGTTTGGTAAAGGACGTTTCCTGTCTTATGGGGCCTGTTCAATCATACGCAGTCAGCTTCATATGTGTGGGATATACTGCTCTATATCATATGCTATTTCACTGAAGTCTATTGTTGCAGTGTCTTTGTGTATAGATCCTATGGACGCAGCCAAACTCATGCATAACTGAGATGCAATACGGAAATGTGCAAAGATTTTACTAGGTGAGAAAATTGCTGTTAATGTTTTTTTTTCAACACCTTGTATAATTTTAAGAGAATTTAAGAAAACATCAGAAAGGAGCCAAGGAGAAAGGTATATTATTCTGTTGTAAGAAGCGAGAATAAATCATGCTTTTTTTTTTTTTTTTTTTTTTTTTTTTGTGTAGATTTTGTACCATTTTGACACAACAATCCAAATCATTAAAGGTACTGAAGGGTCCGCTTCCATTGCCTGAGGTGTTAAACGTATTTTTCCACAAATTAAATTTAACATTGCTCAAAAATACATTGAAAAAATAAACAGCATTTTTTTTATTTTAAGCTGTCTCGCCTGCCCAGAGATCTGACCTACTGCTTGGTCTGCTTATCTCTGTGGAGATAGATATGTTGAATGCCATACTGTGGAACATTGTTGGCAAAACATTAACATCTCCTAACCCTCCACTGAAAAAGTTACACTGTGCACCTTTAACTTAAGTCATTAAAACATCACTGTATAGATTGATTGATTGATTGCTTGCTTGATTGATTGATTGATTGATTGATTAGTAAAGATTCTATAGAGCAAATGAAAGCCATGATGTCTGTGAAGTTCAGGAAAAAAAAAAAAAATCTAGCACCTTGTCTGAGGTAAGTGCATATTAACTTGTTTTTTTCATGTTTATTTCTTATTTTGTGGATAACATCTTTCTTTGTCCATATCTTTTCCTGCTTCTTGGACTACACCCTGCTGTATAGTGTATAAGTCTATGTGGTGTGTGCAGAACTACCCACAAATCAATAGCTATCAGTTATAAGGCAGTAAAATGATGATGAATGGCTGAGTGTGTTCATTTGATCTATGGCTGCTGTGTTGTGCTGTGTTGCATGTGTGAAGACTGTCTTCAGGGTTGTACACAGGTGCAGAAGGACATCTTACAATTCCACATTCCTTAAATCCTTATTAACAGAGTCTTAATTAAAAGCCCAGAATACTTGGCTGCATAAATAGCCAGGATTAAAAATTTAAAAACTCAACTTGTTACACTATGATGCCACACTTCCAAAAGTCTGACAATTAACAATGTATAAATGTATCTTTATACAGACACTACAGCTAATTACATTTATTTAATAAATTAAAGATAACAAAAATCTGTACATAGATTCTTAGGCTAATTATTATTTGGAAAAAATGATTTCCAGGTTTGCATAACATTTGCAATACATTTACATTACATTCATGTTTTGTAGACTACAGACTACAGCTATAATATGATATAGAAGAAACACTTCATATCAGCAATATGTAGTTAAAGGGGCACTATATGGCTTTTCTGGTGGAGTCTGGCACCAGCTTGTATCCGTTTAGATGTTGCTCTTGATGTTGCACACTATAGCATTAAATTGACCTATCTTGCATTTCACTTATAGATGTGTTTTGTTTCTAAAAATACACTGAGTGAGTCACCTTTCCGTAACTTAGCCTGGTCACATTTATTTCACTGTGGAACATTCCAGACAAAACAATTACATCTCGAAGGAAACAAGACTCTCCATTAGAAAAGTTAAGTGGTTCACCTTTAAATGAGCCCGTTCTACAATTTAAAACTTAATGTGGATGTTATGGAGATTATTGGACTAGCTTCTCTTCTGGGCACTGGCCTAATGCAAACAGCACTTAACTATATCCTACTTATTAGATTTCTAACCAGGACTTCTCTGTCACCACTGGCACTCTCTCTGCTTACTTCCTCCCTGTCCTCCCTTCGGACCGCAGCCGTAAAATGACAATTATTCTTCCTCAGCCTTGTTTGTGTGTTTATGCCCATTGCCTATGTATGCACCAACAGCTCTCTCTATTCATCAACATGTCACCTGTAATGGCTGCTAAATTAACCATGTGTTTGGTGGGGAAGCAGAGCGCGCCTGATAAATCTCCCAGTGGCAGGAGGTGTGTGAGCAGTCTACTCCCATCCACCTCTGCTTTGACCTTCCTATGCCTGGGATCCTCCAATAAGCACTGCTCCCAAACTGCGTCTCAATAGAAAACCATTGACGGTCTATAGACGGACAGTTAATCACCACGGCAACCACGGGAGCGAGAACTTGTGGCTTAGTTGTAAGTGTAGTGAAATTAATTACAAATCTGACCACTGACTTTTTTCAAATAAAGCCAGTGCAGAGCGAAGTTCAGTTCATTTGTCTAGAAGAGACTTGCAGCTTTAATAATGCCAATGTGATGTATTTGTTTTAAACTGGTACTATATCTTAGCATACAGGTGGCATTCACAACAGTTTCATCCATCAGTCCCATGTAAAACAAAATCATTATTGTCAACCCCGTCACTTTGTTTTTATCCAACTTGGTTTTTATCCCACTTGGTTTTGATCAGCCATAATGCTTTGATAACTTGAAAAAATGATCACAAGTTGTGAAGTGCAATGGCTAGCTGCAGGAAATAGCACAATTTGTAAAATGTCATTAAAATATCAAACTTCAAAAAATTGAAAAAGCAGAATGAAACTTACTAAAGGGTTAGTTCCATAATGAGTCATACCTCATCTCCTACTCAAATCTCACAATAATAATAATAATAATAATAATAATAATAATAATAATAATAATAATTAAAACTGCAAGCAGTGATAAAGGCCCTCGCCACCCCTTGCGACCGCAGGGTAAAGGCCACCGTGCAGATCCTGCCTTTCATTCCCGCTTACATCGCCCCTCCCCCCAAAATCAGCGACTGAGTAATACTACTCCATTCCTTCCAATGAGACCATTTATGACATTGTCACACCTGCACGGTTGGAAATAGAGGTATGTCTTCATTGGCTTTTTTGTTCAGTATGATGAGAGGAATATGTGTACCAAATTTCAATGGTCTATGACACAGCAATTATTTTTTACCCTATTTGACCAAAACCCATGTATTTCAATGAGAAATGTCAGACGTTGCCATGGCAACACCTTTGAAAATAGAGGTATAGTGTCATTGACTTTTTTGTTCAGTATAGCAATAGGGATGTCCGTGCCAAATTTCAAATGTTTATGACAAAGTAATTTTTTTTGTGTACCATTTAAAATTTCAAGGGGGCGCTATGGAGCAATGTAATATTTGACATATGTAAATTGCATATCTATGCACTCAAAATAAGATTTTAAACAAAAGGTATATTAATGCCGGAAAATAGGAGACTGCATGTTCAAGTTACGGACCATTTAGTATTTCAAAAAACTTCTTTTTTCTTTGAAGGCTGGCCACACTCACGTTTTATAATTAAAAACATTTTAGGAGAGTAGCCTATAATCCCACATGAGTCTAATTTATTTTGACCAATTCGCAAGTTTCTTGAATGAAAATCCAATGCGCAAAAAATTCAAACGTGTGAGGGAAAATTTTGAAAAAATGGGGTTCCGCCCACAATGGCCGACTTCCTGTAGGGTTTAGGGTGGGGTCATAATATAATTTGTTACTTGTCTTGGCATGTTCTATGTTTGTACCAAATTTCATTTGTCTACGATGAAAAAGGTCTCTCATTGCCGCAATGTATTAAAAAATTTCTGGGGGCGCTGTGGAGCAATGTATTATTTGATATGTGTACATTTCATATCTATGCACTCAGATCACGATTTTGAACAAAATGTATATTAATGCCGGAAAATAGGAAACTGCATGTTTGAGCTACGGGCCATTTAAAACTTCAAAAAACTTCTTTTTTCTTTGCAGGCTGGCCACACCCACATTTTATAATTTAGAAAATTCCAAAAGATTTCCCTATAATCCCACATGGGTCTAGTAAATTGTGACCATTTTGCAAGTTTCTTGAATGAAAATCCGCGGCATAAAAAAATCCAAATGTTAAAGTTAAAATTTTGGAAAAAATGGGGTTCCGCCCACAATGGCCGACTTCCTGTAGGGTCTAGGGTGGGGTCATAATATAATTTTTTACGTGTCTTGACATATTCTATGTTTGTACTAAATTTCATTTGTCTACGATGAAAAAGGTCTCTCATTGCCGTAATGTATTTCAAATTATGAGGTGGCGCTATTGAGTCATTTTGATACGTTAATTTTTTTGAACATCAAAATACAACTTTTTTTTTTTGTCAATCTTGAATTTTAGGCTTAAGTTTGATGAGTGTAGAGCATCTATTTAGTCTACAGCAAAGTCCAGTACTCTGAACCCCATTCATTTCAATGACACATTTATTATGTTACCACGGTAACATGGTTGCAAATAGAGGTATGTTCTTATTGGCTTTTTTATTCAGTTTGCCAAGCCAAATGTCCATGCCCAATTTCAAATGTTTACGTCAAAGTAATTTTTTTTTTCCAATTCAAAAGTTCAAGGGGGCGCTGTGGAGCAATATAATGTCTGACTTATGCAAATTGTATATCATTTCGTGCAGATCAAGATTGTAAAGAAAATGTATATTAATGCTGGGAAATAGGACTCTGCATGTGTGAGTTATGCGAATTTTAACACTTTAAAAAATTGTTTTTTTCTTTGATCACTGGCCACACCCAAATTTTATGATGTAGAAAAATCAAATACAGCTCACTATAATCCCACATGGGTCTAGTTCATTTTGACCAATTTGCAAGTTTCTTAAATAAAAATCCACGGTGCAAAAAATCCAAATGTGAGAGGTAAAATTTTGAAAAAATTGGGTTCCGCCCACAATGGCCGACTTCCTGTAGGGTTTAGGGTGGAGTCATAATATAATTTTTTACTTGTCTTGGCATGTTCTATGTTTGTACGAAATTTCATTTGTCTGCGATGAAAAAGGTCTCTAATTGCCGTAATGGATTTCAAATTTTGAGGTGGCGCTATTGAGTCATTTTGATATGTTAATTTTTTTGAATGGATTGTCTTCTATGAATTTTTGAAATTGAAGAGGGCGCTAGAGAGCCATTTTATGAGAGAGTGCCTTTATTTGCATATCATTACGTTCAGCTCACAAATGTGCATAAACGCTGTATTAGCGTTTTTCCAACAAAAAATGTGTGAAAGAGAAATATTTTATTGAATTTTTCCAAAAAATGCGATTTTGTTGAAAATTCACCCTGACCACACCCAAAGTCATAATCAAAATGTAATTGATAATCTTTAATCACACATGGGTCTAGTGGGATTTGGCCAAATTTGAAGTGTTTGTGATGAAAACTGTGCGAGAAAATGTCCTGAATGTGAGGGTGTGCACTTTTGTCTTTCCCGGGTTTGATCCAATATGGCCGACTTCCTGTACATTTTAGGGCGGGGCCATAATATAATTTTTGTCATGTCCTGACATGTTATATTTTTTTATGTGAGTTTCAGATTTTTATGTTGACTTTTTTCCGAGTCGGGCTCCCATTGGCCCCATGAAAATGAAAGTTTGAGGTGGCGCTACCGAGTCGTCTCTCGTTATTTTTTCTCTGGGTCTTTTGTGACAATTAGAGCTCGTCGAGTTCTAATTTTTGACACCACTCACTGCCACGTTGGGGCGTGTTTACTACTTGATTTTTGCCATTTTCCATGCTCCGGACGCGGTTTTAAGTCCCTCACCGGGACGGAGTCCCAGGCTTGGGCCTAATAATAATAATAATGGAAACGCATTCTCCACCCATTATTTTTCTCCTAAACCTTAACAGCTACAGTCATGTGACTTTCTCACATTGTGCCCAATCACAAATAAGGCCCCTGTGAATTTTTTCACATGTCCACAAAAAATCGATTGTCTTCTCTGAATTTTTGAAAATGAAATTTGAAGAGGGCGCTAGAGAGCCATTTTGTGAGAGAGTGCCTTCATTTGCATATCATTGCGTTCAGCTCACAAATGTGCATAAACGCTGTATTAGCGTTTTCCCAACAAAAAATTTGTTTAGAGCTCGTCGAGTTCTAATTTTTGACACCACTCACTGCCATGTCGGGGCATGTTTACTATTTGATTTTTGCCATTTTCCGGGTTTCAGACGCGGTTTTAATGAGTCCCTGGCCGGGACGGTGTCCCAGGCTCGGGCCTAATAATAATAATAATAATAAAGTACATTTAAAAAATCCGCATTGTAAAGAAAAGGTGCACAAAACAAATATTGATCCCAAAAATATATAATCTTTCATAAACAACAGAGAGGCTATGGCTAAACACATACTTGCACAGGTACTGTTACATTCACATTTCATTATGGACAAATATGAGTTTAGTTCCCTTATTTCACTGAAGCATAAACCCAGCTGCACCTATGTGAACTAAACATCTGATCTAATCTCTAGGTCATCCATTGTAGTTTCCAGATGATTGTTACAGCAGTCTCGTATTTTTCAAACAACAGTTTGCTTTTGTTTCTTCTCCACTTTCCTCTGCTGTGCCGACTTGATCGAGGCTTTAGACAAAGTTTTGACAAAGTTACTGTGTTGTTTGAAACAGCGAGTTGTTTCAATGCCACGTCTCTCTGCCTTCAACAATCCTTATTGAATAAATAGATTTGGTTTTGGCAGGAGCTCGCCTTGACAACAACAATGAATGTGTTGAAACTCCTGCCAAAATGTTGAGCTGAAGTCAAACATTTATTTTGTCAGATTGCCTTGTTAGCTTGGCTCTGGCACCGCTTCATTACGGAGACGGTTTGCATGAAATTAGAATTAAAACATGATATTTTTAAGGATTCATTAAATAGCACATTTTTAAACCCGGTCTTCTAATAATCCCTGCATCACATTTTCTGAAAAGATAAATACATATTTCTCACACAAAATACAAGTTTGTGGTTCGTTCTCCATAGCAGCTTACTAGTAGCACTAGTAGTAGCACTGATAGTAGTAGTATAGTATCGTAGTAGTAATAGTAGTAGTATCAGAAGGAGTAGTTGTAGTGGTAGTAGTAATTACATTAGTAACATTGGTAACAGTCATAGTAGTAGTAGTATTTGTAACAGAAGCAGTAGGTAAAATTCCACTTGATCATCAGTTATCAAACAATACTGTGGTGACAGTAGGACAGATGATAGAGCATTTGTCCACTGATCTGAAAGTTAGCGGTTTGAATCCCACCTTCAATATTCATTGGTACAATGGTCAGATCCACTGACCTACAGGTTGGCAGTGTGATTCCAGCTCTCACAGATCAATACTGCCTTTGTGTCCTTGAGCAAGACATTTAACCCACCTTCTCCCCAGTGTCTGTGTACACTGGTCTGTGAAAGTGTGTGTGAATGGGTGAGTGGTTCTTTGATGTAAAGTGCTTTGAGTGCCTTGAAGGTGGAAAAGTGCTATATAACATTTAACATTTACCTATATATGCTACAGCTATTTCAATACCATACAATCAATCAGCAGTGGTGATTTGAATGGTATTATTGTTGTAAATGGACCTAAATTGTATCCTTCATGAGCTGGCACACGGTACTGAACACAGAGCCTGACAAATCCTTGATATATTCTGTCCTTAAAAAACCCTTAAGACACGGCAACAACCAAAGCCAAGAACTTTTCCCAATGACCGGTTTGATATTTGCAATTATTGCAATATCTAACTCATTGCTTTTTATTTGGCCGCCTGCACTGACCTTTAAAACGATGCCCAGTCACTCCCACAGAGCACGCAGCAAACTTATCAAGTGTCTCCATTCTCATTTAGTGGATCATTATGAAGAGTAAACCACACAGACACCTAAAGATAGAGTGGATTGCATTTCAAAAGGCTATAGTGTAACCTGGATATTAAGACTTTTCTATTGACAAATTACTGGAGCCAAATATGAGACAGCTTTATTACTGTAAGCAACGGCGCCGATAAAATCATCAACAGTACAAATGTCATGAAGATGGAAGCGTCTTGGTCTACTGTGATTTCAGGCATTGCTTTTCAGAGTTAAACATTAGAGCTTTGTTTTCTAACCAGAGGTACAGGGCTCTAGGGGCATCAGTACGCACAAGGGGGTCAAATTAAAATAAAAGTTAAAAAAAGAAAAGACTCTGGAACATTATTAAAAAATGAAAACATAGAATTGTCTACATTTTTGGAGCTTAAATTTGGAGTACCACACTCACTGCTCTTTGTTGTTGAATCCACTTATACCATGGTCTCACAAACTGAAAATAGACCACTTTTGACAACCTTTTGGCTGTCCATGGCTGTTCAAGATATTTTTTTCTGTTTCAGTTGAAGCTAGCCCCACAGTAGTTAATTTGTTTACCTACTGCTATGGTGATGCGCCATTGTGATACAGAACAGTGATTAACTGTTGCTGGAACTACTTGTGCAGTCATCAGAGACAGTATATATATAAATGGACATAGCTAACCTGCTAGCTGTTGCATTCCAAATAAGAAGTGAGCATGGAGGCACATCCGTGTAGCTCCCTGCTAAACCAGTGGTGTGAGCAGGAAGGCATGTTACCTTCAACAGCCTTGCACCAGATTGGCTCTTTGGTTGCTATGATACTCGCAGTTGGAATTCCAAATATGGAACTCGACTCCAAATTGGCCCCTATAATTGCTAGTGTTGATGAGCTTCATTTGACTGGAGCCAAACGCTATGGGTGACCTCACACTCTCTCAGTCCACTTCTTTATATGGTGTTTTTAAAAATAATGCATGGCAGTTAGCATTAGAATTTTCACTGACCATAGCATAAAAAGTGTACTAATCATGAAACACGGAGAGATTGTCTGGCATATTCCTATGCTACATTTTGTGGTGAGAAGGGTTTGGCTATCTGAAAAAATATACATACATACCCAAAGTTAATGCACAATGGTTTATGACAGGTCAGATAACAGTTTAAACAACCCACCTATTTCTTTCAATGCTTGAAAATCAGGTTCCCCAAGTTCTTTGTCACATTTTATTACGTTTTTAAGAGTTGAAAAAAAAAGAAAAAGAAAGAAGAAAGAAAAGAAGAAAAAGTATTTTATTCTTTTTTTTTTCTTACAGGCTTTTTAGTCACTTCCCAGATAACTTGCAGTACACTTGGGGAAAGGGTTGCACAGAGTATGGATGGAGAGCCCACGGGGTACACAGGTTGGGACCACAGGATTACAGTAAAAGGGAGGTGAAACAGTGGGTCTGTAACACAGCGAGGAGCAGCACAAAGCGGCAGTGTCCTGGGGTGGGCATTGATCTGTATCAGCTGCCACATAGACACAGACCTGCGGCTCAGGCTTATCTGAGCTCAGACTCTCCATCGGACACAGTCTGATCCCAGTGCTGCAGGGGCAAAGGAGAGAGATGACTGAGCAGGCGGTGGGTGATGGGTAGTACTAGAACATAAGTCACAATAATAACATTTAGGAGAGCTATTGCACAAAGTCAACTTTTTGGGGGCTTTTAACTGTTCTTTACTTACTTTGTTCTCCAATAGTTTTTTTTTTTTCTTAATTCTTCATTCTTTCATTTATCTGTGGTATTTGAAGGATTTAGCATCGTTGTATAGCTATTATGGCAAACAAATAAAAAAAAAAAACTGCTGTTTGCTAGCATGATCTGTGGCTATCCATAGTAGGGGCGGTGACAGCACTTTGCTGTGATAATATTTATGGTGGCATATCATAAAGGGGCAGGCAGGAATCGGCTTCCATTCGGCTCTGTAATTTTCCAAGTATCAGTGGACTTGTAAAAATGCATTTGATTTATGTTGCACTTTTTTGGACACTCAAAGACACTTTACAATGCTCATTACTCATTCACTCCATACTTGGTGGTGGTAATTGTATTGTGTTGTCTATTGTAGCCACAGCTGCCCCAGGACAGACTGACAGAAGTGAGTTTTTCCATCTACACCATTGGCCCCTCTTATTATCACCAACACTCACACATACACCACATTAATACTAGGCAATGTGGGTGGAGTGTTTACCCTAAGGATGCAAGTTTTTGCCGCTGGCACCCCACAGTGGCACCTGATATTCCCAGTGGTCTCTCATCTAACTATTAACCACATTTAGCCTTGCTGTGGTTTTGAGAGCAGCCGAGGTCAGACTTTGAGAGGCCGGTTTGGCCAAATATTGTGTGACTTGTTTCTTTTCGTTTTAGCTACATTCTAGATTTAGAACATCATGATCTACCAGTGTAATACATTCTTACTTAATAGCAGGTAAAAGCACAATATGTCCTCTTTAAGATTTAACCTGAAACCTTCCCTTTTTTTCCACGGTTTGACTATTTTGATTTACATTCTTGCTTTCTGGTTTGGATATTGACAGCCCTGCTTCTATATAACATACATTAGTTGCTTTATAACTAACTATAATATGAGTGCACACATTTTTACTATGTTGCACATATGGACTGACTCACTCGTAGGTCTACTGTACAGGTTTTGTGGATAGTAAAAGTCAGATGAAATAGAGGACAGAGAGAGGAGGGAGAAGACAGTAATCAGGACATGATCAGCAGATGGGAGGGCAGGCCAGACAGTTGGGGAGATGGAGAAGATAAACTAGAAACCGGGGGGATGCAGAACACTGCTGTGGATTCAAGCCAGCTTTGTTTAAAAAGATGGGAATGGTTCAGCTCACAAATGGGAAACAATGGGAGAGAAAGAGAGGCAGTCAAAGTGAAAATAAGATTACTGTGTTCAATTAAATAGGTTTGATGAGCAATACTATGCAACTATGTTATGTCATGAAAATAAAGATATAGGGTGGTGGATGAAAAGATTGGTTGTACAGCAGTACTGTACAGCAAATTGAATAGTTCTCTTGCAAATGGCTTCTCCAGTCTCCAAGTCAGAAACTGAACACAAAATCCACACTTTTGCTACTAAACAAAATAGCATATATATATATATATATATATATATATATATATATATATATATATATATATATATATATATATATATAATTTTATTTATTTATTTATTTATTTTTTTTGGGCAGTTTTCGTGCATTCTAGGTATATTTGTTTTTGCTGCTTCCAGCAATTTTTAGTAGTTGGTGACATCGCAAAAGACTGCCCTGATCTGATTAGATCCAGGTGTTTCTGATTACAAACACCTGGCTGCAGGGGCAGAGTTTGAAATATGGATAGATACAGCCCTAAACAGCTCTATTTGAAATGTGGTAGTGGACAGAGTTTAGGTGTTTAGTCCCATAATTCATGTTTTCAGTACAGTTTGCTCATTGAAACCATTGAAAATTCAAGAAAGCCGTTGCTCTGCTCATACATTAATCCATTAATTATGAGATTGACTCGATATTTCAACCATAGTATATGTACAAGGTCAGTGACATAGATGTGGGTTTTGGAAGGCCTTCTTTTGTTTGTATACAAGAAAACATAAAGCATGACAGTGATATAAACTTTCATAGCCATGCATTTTTTTGTTCTGCTTGTCATTCTTTGTGGCTGGCTTCAACAGTAAAAGATTCCTTTCTGTAGATATCCAGTTTAAGGAGTCTATAGCATTCATCTTACAATATATAACCCCATAATGTGAAGCTTTGTCAGACTGGTGAAGGCTTCTGCTATTTTGGGTTTGTCTGTGTCCAATGGAGGGTAAATAAAGTTCTTATGACTAACACATCCAGGAAGTTCTGTGTGAGGCTTTGGGAGTTATTTTGGTGCACAGCTGTGATTCATTCAAATGTCACATTTTACATTTAAAGGTACATTATGTAACTTTTCTGGTGGAGTGTATGCTGCTTTAGTGTTTCCATGAAGATATCATTGCTTTGTCTCAAATGTTCTGCGGTATGGTATTAAACGTGTCTCTCTTCATCCCAACAAGCAGCTAAGGCAGGTCATGCCTGTGGAGAGGCTACCCTGCTCACTATAAGAATGCATGGTCTTCCTGCAAGATAGACAGGTGGAGTGGAACATTCAGGCAAAGCAATAGTGTCTCTAAGGAGGTGGGACGCACCTCCCACCTGAAAGGTTACATAGTGCTTCTTTAAAGTTTAGGTTTATTCTTTCTCTATTCTATTTATTAAACAGTTATCAAATGTAAGCAATAAGCCTAACATTTTTGGAGAGATGTTTTTTGATTCTGCAGAATGTGTACAAAATAAGATGAATGTGTCAATCAAAAGAACCAGTAATTATGTCTGTGTAGTCCCTCAGTCGTCCAGGTATGATCCATATCAAAAGAAAAATTCAATTCTGATAAAAAAATTTCAGCGTGAAGGAATATTGTCACTCATCCAGTGGCCTTTCCAGTTCTGGTCAGATTGCAGGTGCCTTATATGTGTCTGAAGGGAGGAGCTAACTGCAATGAAAATAACACACCAATTTGTTTACAGTTTCTGTTTGTAGGCTATGTCTATTCAACTTCTAGCCTATGACCAGTGTACCACGGGCTAGGTGGCGCACGCTCTGCTGCGACAGCACAGTCTCTACACGTAAACGCCTCGTCTGTTTTGCATGTGTGTACCAGCGAAAATGACAAAATACAAGTGCCTAATCATAATCTGCGTATCTGTAACGCTACTTCTTAATTTATAGACTACGGAACTCTAATTATCATTATGCACTTTTACAATGTCAATTACCTGCCTTTGTGTTTGTCCAATATATGTGATGTGTTTGTGTGGCATTGTATGTATGTATGGCGTTTTTCTCTGTGTGTTTTTGACTGTGAAGACAAATTTCCCCTCGGGGACAATAAAGTAACTAACTAACTAACTAACTAAACTAAGTGTGAACTGTGCCTGAGTCATATTTTGCATAATCATTCAATTTCTGTTAGGAAAGACAATCCATCTTTGAACAGGTAAGGGGGGCTGAGACATCATTTATCTCCTGTTTATAACTCCATCCTCAGACCTAAATCAAAACAAGGAAAACAACAGTGATAGCCAGTATGCTGATAGGTGTGAGAACACCCGTCAGGGGCCTGAATGATTGTGTAAAACTTGTGTGTAGTTGACAGAATTGATTTTTTCTTTTGCTACAGTTTTAATTATGACCAAGATAATATTGAATTTACTTCTATCTTGTCTGTCATTGGCTACATGCAGTTATAAATTCACACCACAGCAGTCAAACAAGTAACTGTGCCTCAAAAGCCTTTACAACTCACATTACAGACATATTTATGCATGAAAACGTAACATTTCCAAATCCATTTCTGTGAAGGCCGATGCGATGACCAAACTTTAATACAGCCGTGGGAATGTGTGAAGTTCACCAATCATAATTTGACTTTATGCAAATCTCAGTTCTATCCAACATAAACAGACAAATCTTTCCCTTGCTAATTGTTCCTGTATTGCTTCTTTATGCAGAATTTGAAGGGTTTTTCTTTCTATTAATTAGTGCCGGTGCATCAGTGCTGATTCAGTGCACCTGACCTTCCCTCCTAGCTCATTACTCCTTCATAAGTAGATCCCGTTCACCGTCAATTAACTAACTTTTAATGAACGGGAAGGGCTGTTGAGCAAGACCTACAAACTGTTCCGCTGGTAATGTAACACACCACTACTTTTATTGCTTTTAATGACAACGTGTGAGCCCGCTGGCGCATATGAATACAGTTTCAAGAAGCTGTAATAACAGAGTAAGGAGCAGGTACAAAAGAGTGTTGTAGAGCAGGAATTTTGGCTTTTTATTGCATAAAATATAGTCCCTCGGGAGATCGATGTCATCTTTATTGGATTATTGGTGGCGTGTAATATGAGCCATTTTTTTTTACATATCTATAAACTAGCCCCATGGATTTATTATTCATACGTTTAAATGTGCGGAGACAGACTTTGCACTCGAAGGTTAAGAGTCCTCAGGAAAGCAAAGGCAATATGGTAAAATCCTTTAAACAGGAGAAACAGGTGTTCTTATGTGACTTCTGCATAAAATATTTTAGCCTGCAAACTTTATATAATATATTTATGTGATACAATAGAACACCATATGTGTTTGGCATTATTATTCAGCTGGAAAATTAATGTCTACAAAATGCAGTGTGTCATAGGTTATATGCAGACCTGGTTCTAGACCTCTGCTGGTGGGCGGGCTGACAGAAATCCCCATTTCTTGTGCAGAAAGTAAATATGTGAACTGCTTTTTCTGACAGTTCTAATATCAAAGTGTACAATAGTAAGAGACAGAACAACAGAACAATCGGAATTCAAAACTATTATCATACAACAATGTTAAAAGTTGGTTGGAATTGGGGGTTCCACTCAGAGTGTGCACTTACATTGATAATAGATTGTGTCTTGTGAGTTAGACTTGCTCGTTCAGTTTGGCCTCAGTCATCACAGAGACTAACATGTAAACTTCAGTTCTCTTCACATCTGCAGGCTTGTTTGCTAGGCCTATTCACAGTTTGATTATTCTAGTTTGTTGGCTATTTTATTGTATTTTAAACACAAGAGTTTAATCTTAAACTGACAAAAGTTTGTTCAATGTACTAGCTCAGCCAAACCATTTGCTTGGCCTTACTTTCACATTTCCCTGTCACTTAACTTTCATCACATCTCCTGCTATTGAATTTTTAATTATTCTGTTTTACTATGTCTGCAGAGGTCTCTCTTGGCCAGAGTCTCCCTCAAAAAAGCGATTTTACCTCGAGAGACTTACTGGTAAAATAAAGATTAAAAAAACAAAACAAAAACAAAAAATCTATTTCAAATCTTTTGACAGTGCCCATCTATTAAACAGGGCCTTGTTGTACCTTTTATGTCCTTGTGCAAAAACTTTCCTTGCTGTATATGTCTAGGCTTAGCGATCATTTTACAACAAATTAGCCCATCGAAATATTAACCCATACAAGGGGCAAGTCTTTTCAGTTGAAGGTTTAAGAGTCTTCTAGAAAGCTAAGGAAATGCACTAGGAGCCTTTAAACATAAGAAATATGATACACATGTTCAATGAATAAAAGTATATCATTACTGTAAACTTTTACGTGATGTTTTTCTGCTCTTGCCCCTCACCTTTTGTGCTCAATAGTTCAATCTCAACCTACAAAAGCCGTAAAACATTCTGTCCTATGCTTCTAATTTGTTCACATGACCTTGCAGTGGCAGACATACTGACACATCGTAGTTAATTTCAAAAGACATCCTCGCAGTGCACTAAAAGTTGAAATCCCTGCCCCGCCATGAAAGAAAGATAATTTTTCACAGCACTGACTGTTGTGAAAGCATCGTAACGGTAACAAGAGGATGGCGAAGAGTGACTTTATCTCATACCAGTAAATTCCTCTCCTTAGACCTTACATTTACTTCAATCGAAATATCACTCATCAAGGCTAGACATGTTTGTGAGTGTGGAAGAAGTGCTGATGTCTCGTCTAGTTTTTTCCCCTTGTAAATTATCTAAGACAAGTGGATGCGCAAAAAAACCCCTAATATATTTCTCCAGCATTTAACAATACGACTTTTTACATACCAGTCAAGGATATTTCTTTCAATAAAATGCTTTGTAAATGTCCCCATGCTGAAGCAAATAACCATTATTCACCAAATCAAGGTGAAAAACTGACACAGAAATCTAGGATTTCAAAATCTCTCTCAGAACGCAGCTAATTGTTGTAAGAGACTGCGTTTGCTTCCTGTTTTGATCCGTGATAAGTCAAAACTTTCAAGTCTTCGCTGTCACAAGGGGACATAGTTGGACAGAGTACATTTTGATTGGTTGGCTGAGTTTCTTGGCGGTTTCCCCAAATCCATTATCTGTTTGGCGGAGGCAGACAAGGGGAACAAGAGGCAAAGGAGAACTGTCTGAGAGAGTTAAACAACCTTTTACACTGGTTTGGTTGGAAAGTTCTTTACTCAATGTGAAGAAATCCTTATCCCAAACTTTGGAGTGTGCTCCCTCTTCACATCAGAACCTCTTCCACAACTGGTCTTTTCAAAGGTCTCCACTTTTTTAATATGGCATTTAATTCTGATTAAATAATCAATTTATGTGTGTAAACTGAATGAGTTCTTCCTTAGTATGTGCCTATTGTAAAGAACTTTGGTGCAACTTCTAGCGACAGTAGCGTAGTAGAGTGTCCACTGATCTGAAGGTTGACGGGTTGAGGTTCCTTGGTTGAAGGGTGAGTAGTTCCTTGATGTAAAGTGTTTGAGTGTCTTGAAGGTGGAAAAGTGCTAAAAAAATGTGTTGAATGTATTATATAAATAAACTGGCTTGGCATTTCATGAGAGTAGAGTGTAGTAACAGGTGTGACTCTTAAAATACCTTAAATATGGAAAACTTCAGGCATCGTCATCTTCATTATCACCCTATAAAAAAGTAAAATTCACTTGACATGTAAAATGATCTATCAATGGATCAAGACTTTTTGTACTTAAAATAAGAATAACAAGAATTCTTAAAAAGGAAACAAAATCATTTTGTTGCTTGAAAAAAACTGAACAAAAATATAATTTTACCTCATGTCATATAAGGCAAGGTGGGTGTGTCTTGCTTAACGACAGGACAGAGTTTGTTGTGGAAGTTACTTTTGCTATTCTTCTAATATATACAGTTTCCATCTTTGTTTATCTCTGTCTGGGTACATCATTTGTATTACCACTCTCAACTGGGTATTTTCAAGTGTTATTTGGCAACTTTCCCTGAGATTGTTGTGGTACTCAATAGTACTCAAAGTTAGATGATCTGATTAAATTTCATGATGAAACCAATGTTTCCAAACCAGGGATACAGGGACCACAAGCACTTACCAAACTCAATTATTTCTGATTTTAAAGGGCTTGTTATATTACACTATTTTCTGATCAAAGGTCGTTTTCTCATCAAAAACATACCCAGAGTTTTGTTTTGTTTCATTCATACATACACCAACCCGGCATATTTACACTGAGTTCTTCTCTCAAACGGAAAGCACTCTGCACTCTACTGCACTTTTAAAATCCATACACCTTCAGTAGAATCATTTGAATAATTTTAGCCCTGGAATTGCCAGTCTCTATTAAATAAAAGGTAAACACTAGCTGTTAATGTGAAAACTACAACTAGGTGACCTCACTATGTATTTTGAGCTTTGGAGATGTAGTCTAATAATAAAGGATTACTCAAACATGTGTGAATGGAACAAAACACAACTCCGGGTATGTTTTTGAGGAGGTGCCAACATTATACATGACTTAAAGATCACAGGAATCAGTTTTGTGTAATATAGGACCTTTAAATAGAGATGAAGTTGAATAGTATTGGATGAATATAATTCAGAAAAAAATTATATGGACCAGTCTGATTAAAAATCTATTGCACTTGTCATTCTCCAGCAACACGCCAACATGCCTTGAATCGATATAGTAAATGTACAATGCATTAGCGTGATCAGGAGACAAACCAAGGCTAATTATCTAAACAGAACAGTGAGCTAACATGTTCTGCTTTTCTCTGACCTCCGCCAGAAGACGAGGGTTGATTTGATACCACTTTCCCACTATGCCAAAAACTGCAGAAAATGTAGTAAACAAATAAACAAGACTTCTGAAGAAACAGTGCTCACATCAAAGAAGAGTAATTGTCTATTAAAGGTTTAGCTGCCGCAAAAACAAGAAGACACTTTTAACTTTAATGAGGGGGCAGACAGAGGAATTTCTCTTATGCTGCAAAGTAAGGCACATAAAACTAGTTATTTATGGGTGTGTTCACATACACATCTAAAATGGATCTAAACTGGGACTAGACCAGGACTAGACTAGTCTAAAGACGTCAGTTTTACTTCAGTACTATAGGCATAAATAAAAAACAAGCAATTCTGTGTGATGGTGGTGTATATAATTATTAGGAAATTGGGAAAGAGTGTCTATCTGAATAATAATAATAATAATAATAATAATAATAATAATAATAATAATAATAATAATAATAATAATTAAAGCTGCGAGCGGCGATGATAGCCCTCGCCACCCGCGCGACCGCCACCCCACGCGACTGCCCGGGGCCTGCCACCGCCCCCACGCACCATTTTCCCCGCCTGGCCACCCCACGGCCGCAATCCGCCCCCCTTCACACAGTTTGTATATAAATATGTGTGACCAACACATTATAATGGAGGTCCACGGCGTTGAACCGGCAACCTCGTGCACAATACAGGTATGGTGTAATGGACTTTTTTGCCTCTTTTGAGGTGCACAATTATCTCCCCAAGTTTCATGCCAATCGGACAAAGTTGTGTATTTTACCAATACTGTAGGGGGCGCTATAGTGTTCATTTAGATAACAATTAATAGTGCATTCTATTAATACCCTGATATCACATGTGTGATGAGAATTTCAGCTGTCTAGAACCATGTATGTGCGTGTAAGACATTTTTTAATGATTTTTTTTTTGTGATTGCGCCCCTGGTGACCAACCGTGGAAAATGACTCATGGCCATAATGTAATCTTTTGCTTCTTCTTATGCCACCAATTTCATACGAATTGAATAATGTTTACATATCACCTCTATGGTAGGGGCGCTATAGTGTTTATTTTGATTACAATTAATAGTGCATTCTATCAATGCCCTGATGTCACATGTGTGATGTGAATTAGAGCTGTCTAGACCAATGCATGTGCGTGTCAGACATGTTTTAAGGTTTGTTTGTTTTTTTGAGTTTTTGTGCCCCTGGTGGCCTGCCGTGGAAAATGACTCATGGCTAAAATGTAATGTTTTGCTTCTTCTGATGCCACCAATTGATTCCCCAAATTTCGTAGGAATCTGATAATGTTTACATATCACCTTTAATGTAGGGGGCGCTATAGAGTTCAGTTTGATTACAATTAAAGTGCATTCTATTAATGCCCTGATGTCACATGTGTGATGTGAATTCGAGCTGTGTAGACATTTTTCAATGATTTTTTTTTTTGAGTCTGTGCGCCCCTGGTGGCCAAGTGTGAAAAATTACCTATGCCCGTGCACTTGTCCACGTCATGCCCTCAATTTATTCTCCGAATTTCGTAGGAATCTGATAATGTTTGCGTTTCACCCCTATGGTAGGGGGCGCTATAGTGTTCATTTTGATTAAAATTAATATTGCATTCCATTCATGCCCCAATCTCGCATATGTGATGTGAATGTGAGCTCTGTAGGGCAATGCCTGTGGTCGTTAGAGGACATCGAAAAAACAGGAAACGAAGCCGTATTTCGGCGGCGGCGTACGGGTGATTAAAAACTTCAAAAAATGTATTTTTTTCTTTGCAGGCTGGCCACACCCACATTTTATGATGTAGAAAAATCTAAGAGAGTTGCCTATAATCCCACATGGGTGTAGTTCATTTTCACCAATTTGCAAGTTTTTCGAATGAAAATCCACGGCGCAAAAAATCCAATCGTGAGAGGTAAAATTTTGAAAAAATGGGGTCATAATATAATTTTTTACTTGTCTTGACATGTTCTATGTTTGTACCAAATTTCATTTGTCTACGATGAAAAAGGTCTCTCATTGCCGTAATGTATTTCAAATTTTGTGGTGGCGCTATTCAGTCATTTTGATACATTAATTTTTTTGAACATCAAAATAATACATTTTTCACCAACCTTGAATTTTGGGTCCAATAAAATTGACTTTTCGTTAACGTTCAGGGGGTCAAAAGTGGATTCAAAGTCGTGACCAAAATAATAATAATAAGAAATATTTTTTTGAAATTTTCCAAAAATTATGATTTGGTTGAAAATTCACCCTGACCACACCCAAAGTCATAATCAAAATGTAATTGATAATCTTTAATCACACATGGGTTTAGTGGGATTTGGCCAAATTTGACATGTTTCTGATGAAAACTGTGCGAGAAAATGTCCTGAATGTGAGGGTGTGCACTTTTGTCATTCCCGGGTTTGATCCAATATGGCCGACTTCCTGTACATTTTAGGGCGGGGCCACAATATCATTTTTGTTATGTCCCAACATTTTCTATTTTTTGATGTGAGTTTCAGATTTTTACATTGACTTTTTTCATAGTCGGGCTCCCATTGGCCCCATGAAAGTCAAAGTTTGAGGTGGCGCTACCGAGTCGTCTTTCGTTATTTTTTCTCGGGGTCTTTTGTGACAATTAGAGCTCGTCGAGTTCTAATTTTTGACACCACTCACTGCCATGTCGGGGCGTGTTTACTACTTGATTTTTGCCATTTTCCGGGTTTTGGACGCGGTTTTAATGAGTCCCTCGCCGGGACGGAGTCCCAGGCTCGAGCCTAATAATGGAATTTTTTTTTCCACCCATTATTTTTCTCCTAAACCATAACAGCTACAGTCATGTGACTTTCTCACATTGTGCCCCATCACAAATAAGGCCCCTGTAAATTTTTTCCACAAGTGCACGACAAAGTGATTGTCTTCGACGAATTTTTTAATATAAAATTTGAAGAGGGTGCTAGAGAGCCATTTTGTGAGAGAGTGTCTTGATTTGCATATCACTGCGTTCAGCTCACAAATGTGCATAAACACTGTATTAGCGTTTTCCCAACAAAAAATGTGTGAAAGAGAAATATTTTTTGAAATATTCATAAATTTGCGATTTTGTTGAAAATTCACCCTGACCACACCCAAAGTCATAAACAAAATGTAATTGATAATCTTTAATCACACATGGGTTTAGAGGGATTTGGCCAAATTTGAAGTGTTTGTGATGAAAACTGTGTGAGAAAAAGTCCTGAATGTGAGGGTGCGCACTTTTGTCGTTCCTGGGTTTGATCCAATATGGCCGACTTCCTGTACATTTTAGGGCGGGGCCATAATATCATTTTTGTCATGTCCCGACATGTACAATTTTTTGATGTGAGTTCCAGATTTTTAAGTTGACTTTTTTCCGAGTCGGGCTCCCATTGGCCCCATAAAATCAAAGTTTGACTGGGCGCTGTGGAGCAATATAAAGTCTGACCTGTGTAAATTGTATATCTATGTGTTCAGATCAACATTTTGAATAAAAAAGTATATTCATGCCGGGACGTAGGACACTAACTGTGTGAGTTACATGCAATTAAAAACTTTTAAAAATTGCTTTTTTTTTTGCAGGCTGGCCACACCCACATTTTATTACTTAGAAAATTCCAAAAGAGTTGCTTATAATCCCACATGGGTCTAGTTCATTTTGACCAATTTGCAAGTTTGTTGAATGAAAATGCAAGGCGCAAAAAATCCAAATGTGAGAGGTAAAATTTAGAAAAAATGGGGTTCCGCCCACAATGGCCGACTTCCTATAGGGTTTAGGGTGGGGTCATTATATAATTTTCTACTTGTCTTGACATGTTCTATGTTTGTACCAAATTTCATTTGTCTACGATGAAAAAAGTCTCTCATTGCCGTAATGTATTTCAAATTTTGAGGTGGCGCTATTGAGTCATTTTGATACATAAATTTTTTTGAACATCAAAATAATACATTTTTCACCAACCTTGAATTTCCAATTTCCAATAAAATTTACTTTTCGTCAACGTTCAGGGGGTCAAAAATGGCTTCAAAGTCGTGACCAAAATAATAATAATAATAATGGAAACGCATTTTCCACCCATTATTTTTCTCCTAATCCTTAACAGCTACAGTCATGTGACTTTCTCACATTGTGCCCCATCACAAATAAGGCCCCTGTGAATTTTTTCACATGTCCACGACAAATCGATTGTCTTCTACGAATTTTTGAAAATGAAATTTGAAGAGGGCTCTAGAGAGCCATTTTGTGAGCGAGTGCCTTGATTTGCATACCATTGCGTTCAGCTCAAAAATGTGCATAAACGCTGTATTAGCGTTTTCCCAACAAAAAATGTGTGAGAGAGAAATATTTTTTTGAAATTTTCCAAAAATTATGATTTTGTTGAAAATTCACCCTGACCACACCCAAAATCATAATCAAAATGTAATTGATAATCTGTAATCACACATGTGTTTAGTGGGATTTGGCCAAATTTTAAGTGTTTGTGATTAAAATTGTGCAAGAAAATGTCCTGAATGCGAGGGTGTGCACTTTTGTCATTCCTGGGTTTGATCCATTATGGCAGACTTCCTGTACATTTTAGGGCGGGGCCATAATATCATTTTTGTCACGTCCGGACATGTACAAATTTTTGATGTGAGTTTCGGATTTTTACGTCGACTTTTTTCCGAGTCGGGCTCCCTATGGCCCCATGAAAATCAAAGTTTGAGGGTGGCCGCTACCGAGTCGTCTTTCGTTATTTTTTCTCGGGGTCTTTTGTGACAATTAGAGCTCGTCGAGTTCTAATTGTTGACACCACTCACTGCCATGTCGGGGTGTGTTTACTACTTGCTTTTTGCCATTTTCCATGCTCCGGACGCGGTTTTAATGAGTCCCTCGCCGGGATGGAGTCCCAAGCTCGGGCCTAATAATAATAATTAAAACTGCAAGCAGTGATAAAGGCACTTGCCACCCCTTGCGACCGCGGGGTACACACCACCATGAAGCTCCTGCGTTTCGTTCCCGCTTACATCGCCCCTCCCCCCAAAATCAGCGTCTCAGTAATACTACTCCATTCATTACAATGAGACCATTTATCACATTGTCACGCCTGAACGGTTGGAAATAGAGGTATGTGTTCATTGGCTTTTTTGTTCAGTATGATGAGAGAAATATGTGTACCAAATTTCAATGGTCTATGACAAAGTAATTATTTTTCATCCCAGTTAACCAAAACCCATGTATTTCAATGAGAAATGTCAGACGTTGCCATGGCAACACCTTTTAAAATAGAGGTATGTTCTATTTGGCTTTTTTGTTCAGTATGGCAATAGGAATGTCCATGCCAAATTTGAAATGCTTGTGACAAAGTAATTTTTTTTTTGTACATTTCAAAAGTTCAAGGGGGCGCTGTGGAGCAATGTAATGTTTGACATGTGTAAATTGCATATCTATGCACTCAGATCAAGATTTTGAACAAAATGTATATTAATGACGGAAAATAGGACACTGCATGTTTGAGGTACTGGCCATTTAAAACTTCAAAAAACGTCTTTTTTCTTTGAAGGATGGCCACACTCACATTTTAGTTAGAGTTAAAAACATTTGGGAGAGTAGCCTATATTCCCACATGGGTCTAGTTCATTTTGACCAATTTGCAAGTTTCTTGAATGAAAAGCCGAGGCGTAAAAAATTCAAATGTGAGAGGTAAAATTTTGAAAAAATGGGGTTCCGCCCACAATGGCCGACTTCCTGTAGGGTTTAGGGTGGGGTCATAATATAATTTTTTACTTGTCTTGACCTGTTCTATGTTTGTACCAAATTTCATTTGTCTACGATGAAAAAGGTCTCTCATTGCCGCAATGTATTTCAAATTTTGAGGTGGCGCTATTGAGTCATTTTGAAACATTAATTTTTTTGAACGTCAAAATAATAAATTTTTCACCAACCTTGAATTTTGGGTTCAATAAAATTGACTTTTCGTTAACGTTCAGGGGGTCAAAAGTGACTTCAATCCGGCCACCAAAATAATAAAGAATAAAAATAATAATAATGGAAACACATTTTCCATCCATTATTTTTCTCCTAAACCATAACAGCTACAGTCATGTGACTTTCTCACATTGTGCCCCATCACAAATAACGCCCCTGTGATTTTTTTCACACGTCCACGTCAAAGCGTTTGTCTTCTACGAATTTTTGAAAATGAAAATTGAAGAGGGCGCTAGAGAGCCATTTTGTGAGAGAGTGCCTTGATTTGCATATCATTGCGTTCAGCTCACAAATGTGCAAAAACGCTGTATTAGCGTTTTCCCAACAAAAAATTTGTGAAAGAGAAATATTTTATTGAAATATTCCAAAATTTGCGATTTTGTTGAAAATTCACCCTGACCACACCCAAAGTCATAATCAAAATGTAATTGATAATCTTTAATCACACATGTGTTTAGTTGGATTTGGCCAAATTTGAAGTGTTTGTGATGAAAATTGTGCAAGAAAATGTCCTGAATGCGAGGGTGTGCACTTTTGTCGTTCCCGGGTTTGATCCAATATGGCCGACTTACTGTAGATTTTAGGGCAGGGCCATAATATCATTTTTGTCATGTCCCGACATGTACTATTTTTTTATTTGAGTTTCGGATTTTTTTGTCGACTTTTTTCCGAGTCGGGCTCCCATTGGCCCCATGAAAATCAAAGTTTGAGGTGGCGCTACCGAGTCGTCTCTCGTTATTTTTTCTCGTGGTCTTTTGTGACAATTAGAGCTCGTCGAGGTCTAATTTTTGACACCACTCACTGCCATGTCGGGGTGTGTTTACTACTTGATTTTTGCCATTTTCCATGCTCCGGACGCAGTTTTAATGAGTCCCTCGCCGGGACGGAGTCCCAGGCTCGGGCCTAACTCGCCGGGACGGAGTCCCAGGCTCGGGCCTAATAATAATAATAATAAAAAAAACCTGTAAGCAGTGATAAAGGCCGTCGCCACCCCTTGCGACCGCGAGATACATGCCACCGATGAGTTCTTGCCTCTCGTTCCCGCTTACATTGCCACTCCCCCCCAAAATCAGTGACTGAGTAATACTACTCCATTCATTCCAATGAGAGCATTTCTGACATTTTCATGTGAAGCAAATTTCAATAGTCTAAGACAAAGTCATTTTTATTCATCCCAGTAAACAAAAAAAACATGTATTTCAATGAGGAATGTCGGACATTGCCATGGCAACACACTTTTAACTGGAGCTATGTTCTCATTGGCTTTTTTGTTCAGTATGGGAATTCGGATGTCCATTCCAAATTTCAAATGTTTTTGACAACGTAAATTTTTTTGGATCCCATTCACAATTTTAAGGGGGCACTGTGGAGCAATGGATTGTCTCAGCTATGTAAACTGTATGTCATTAGGTTCAGATCAACAGTGTTACCAAAATGTATATTAATGCCGGTTTATAGGGCACAGCATGTTTGAGTTAAGTGCAAGTAAATACTAAAAGCCATTTTTGTTTACATATTGGCCACTTTACTTTTTACTATACTTTACTGACATTTAGGCATTAAATTTATATACTAAATATTAAATATATTCTGTCTATAAACTAAGCTAACTAGATAATAGCATCAAGCTAATCAGCTAATTCTTCATTTGTTTTTCAGATGATCTTGAACTCAACAAGCCTCAAGTTCAACCACTTCAGCTCTCAGCATGTCCCAGGTCAGATGACTTTACTTTTTTACTATACTTTAGCTACATTTAGACATTTAATTTATGTACAAAATATTAAACATATTCTGTTAACGCTAGTAGTAATTAGCTAACTGTGAGTCAAATGTTGCTGTCACTTGATGTCCGTGCAAATTGGGTAGAGTTGGCCACAAATCGTACTAATAAGATTAAGAATAACCCAAGAAATTTGTCAAGTACCAAAGAGTATTTATACTAATAAGTATTAGGGGAAACTACTACTACTCCCTTGACGTCTGTGCAAATTGGTTAGAGTTTGCCACAAATTGTATTAACAAATTTCTTGGGTTATTTTTAATCTTATTAAGTAGTAAAGAGTATTTATACTAATATGTATTTGGGAAAACTACTACTGAAGAGCGGTGCAAGAAACACAAATGTTCAGATCATTTCATATTGTCAACATAAAGCTTTTGTCACTTGTTGACTGTTACTTCAAACTAAATATTAAGTTGGAGTAAAGATACGGTTGTTCAAAAAGTAAAATGTAACTGAGTACTACGCATCTCTGCTTATGTGTAAGCAGAGATGTGTAAGAGAAAAGTCATAGGTAAAGGGCTGGTGAGGCTTCTATTTATTCAACATAAGTGACATCATAATAATTGTGATAGGCCTGCTCTAGACTCAGTATGGGTTATGTGGTGTCTCTGTTTTTAACCAATTTGATACCTGTTTAACGGATAAAGAAGGGAATATATTGTCATTTGTTTAGCTAAAATACAGAAAACCTTGCATAATAAGCATAAGGCAAAAATACACCAGCAGAATTCCCTTAGATTATATAGTGACCCACACGTGAGTAGAGAATTGACAATATTTACCGCTCTTTTCACAATGTAAAACCATAACAACAAACCTAAAATCAAATCAAAACAAGCTAATGGCTGTCATGGTAACCAGATACATTCCATGGTTGCTAATAGTTGCATATATAAGCCCTTACATTCCGATTTTCTGCCAATTTTCTCTCTGCCACTCGGAGAAAGAAGCTAAACTAAGCTAACTAGATAATAGCATCAAGCTAATCAGCTAATTCTTCATTTGTTTTTCAGATGATCTTGAACTCAACGAGCCTCAAGTTCAACCACTTCAGCTCTCAGCATGTCCCAGGTCAGATGACTTTACTTTTTTACTATACTTTAGCTACATTTAGACATTTAATTTATGTACAAAATATTAAACATATTCTGTTTAATGCTAGTAGTTATTAGTTAACTGTGAGAGTCAAATGTTGCTCCCTTGATGTCCGTGCAAATTGGGTCGAGTTGGCCACAAATTGTACTAATAAGTTTAAGAGTAACCCAAGAAATTTGTCAAGTAGCAAAGAGTATTTATATGAAGTATTTGGGGGAACTACTACTGAAGAGTGGTGCAAGAAACACAAATGTTCAGATCATTTCATATCGTCAACATAAAGCTTTTGTCACTTGTTGACTGTTACTTCAAACTAAATATTACTTAAGTAGGAGTAAAGATACGGTTGTTCAAAAAGTAAAATGTAACTGAGTACTACACATCTCTGCTTATAGACTTCCTCACAGTGGGAAGAGTAACCAAAACTGTATACTCCAGTACTGTTACTTCAAACTTTAGATGTACTCATAGAACTTTGTTTTTCAGGGGTTGTGGTCGTTGATGGATGTTTGGTCACAGGACAAACTGTTTACATCCCAGAGGAGCTGTCGGAGGAGCCTCTAATCCCACATGGGCCTAGTTCATTTTGTCCAATTTGCAAGGTTTCCTGATTGAAAAATTCACATTGTAAAAAATTCAAATGTGAGAGTTACAATTTTGAAAAAATTGGGTCCTGCCCACAATGGCCGACATCCTGTAGGGTTTAGGTGAAGTCGTAATATATTTTTTACTCTTCTTGACATGTGCTATGTTTGTACCAATTTCATTTCTCTATGATGAAAAAGGTCTCTCATTGCCGTAATGTATTTTGATTTTTGAAGTGGCGCTACTGAGTCATTTTGAAACATAAATTTTTTTTGCACAATAAAATACCAAATTTTTAGCGAATCTTGAATTTTAGGCCATAGTTGGATTAGTATAGAGCATCTATTTAGTCTATAACAAAGACCAGTACTCTGAACCCCATTTATTTCAATGACACATTTCTTATGTTACCACGGTAACATGGTTGCAGATAGAGGTATATTCTTATTTTGTTCAGTTTGTCAAGCCAGATGTCCATGCTGAATTTCAAATGATTTTGACAAAGTAATTTTTTTGGTCCGATTCAAAAGTTCAAGGGGGCGCTGTGGAGCAATATAATCTCTGACCTATGAAAATTTATATCATTACATTAAGAAGAAGATTTTTAACAAAATGTATATTAATGCCGGGAAATAGGACACTACATGTTTGAGTTACGAGCCATTTAAAACTTCAAAAAACATCTTTTTTCTTTGCAGGCTGGCCACACCCACATTTTATAACTTAAAAAAAATTCAGGAGAGTAGCCTATATTCCCAAAAGGATCTAGTTCATTTTGACCAATTTGCAAGTTTCTTGAATGAAAATCCGAGGTGCAAGTAATTTTTATGACAAAGTAATTTTTTTCATCCCATTTAACAAAAAACCCATGTATTTCAATGAGAAATGTCAGATGTTGCCATGGCAACGCACTTTTAAATGGAGCTATGTTATCTTTGGCTTTTTTGTTCAGTATGGGAATTCGGATGTCCATGCCAAATTTCAAATGTTTTTGACAATGTAAAATTTTTTGGATCCCATTTACAATTTCAAAGGGGTGCTATGGAGCAATGGATTGTCTCAGCTATGTAAATTGTATATCATTAGGTTCAGATCATGAGTGTTACCAAAATGTATTTTAATGCCAGTTTACAGGACACAGCACGTTTGAGTTAGGTGCAAGTAAATACTAAACGCCATTTTTGTTTACATGTTGGCCACACCGACATTTTATGCCTTAGCAAAATCCAAAAGAGTACCCTATAATCCCACATGGGTCTAGTTCATTTTGACCAATTTGCAAGTTTCTCGAATGAACATCAATGGCGTAAAAAATTCAAACGTGAGAGTTCAAATTTTGAAAAAAATGGGTTCTGCCCACAATGGCCGACGTCCTGTAGGGTTTAGTGTGGGGTCATAATATTTTTTTTTACTTGTCAAGACATGTTCTATGCTTTTACCAAATTTCATTTGTCTACGATGAAAAAGATCTCTCACTGCCGTAATGTATTTTGATTTTTGATGTGGCGCTATTGAGTCATTTTGCAACATGAATTTTGTTTCACATGAAAATACAAAATTTGTTGTTAATCTTGAATTTTAGGCTATAGTTTGATTAGTGTAGAGCATCTATTTAGTGCACAACAAAGACCAGTACTCTGAACCCCATGTATTAGATAGATAGAGGTATGTTCTCTTTGGCTTTTTTGTTCAGTTTGCCAAGCCAGGTGTCCATGCCGAATTTCAAATGTTTTGGACAAAGTCATTTTTTTGGGCTGATTCAAAAGTTCAAGGGGGCGCTGTGGAGCAATATAATGTTTAGACCCATGTAATTGTATATCATTTGCATTCAGAACAAGATTTTGAACAAAATGTATATTAATGCCGGGAAATAGGACACTGCATGGTTGAGTTACAGGCCATTTAAAACTTTTTTAAAAAGTCTTTTTTTCTTTGCAGTCTGGCCACACCCACATTTTATGAAAATCCAAAAGAGTAGCCTATAATCCCAAATAGATCTAGTTCATTTTGACCAATTTGCAAGTTTCTTGAATGAAAATGCATGCCGTAAAAAAATTCAAATGTGAGAGTGCAAATTTTGAAAAAATGGGGTTCCGCCCAAAATGGCCGACTTCCTGTAGGGTTTAGGGTGAGGTCATAATATAAATTTTTACTTGTGTTGGTCTGGTATGTTTGTACCAAATGTCATTTGTCCACGATAAAAAAGGTCTCTCACTGCCGTAATGTATTTTGAAATTTGAGGTGGCACTATTGAGTCATTTTGAAAGAGTAATTTTTTTCAACATAATACATTTTTCGCCAAACTTGATTTTTGGCTCCAATAAAAATTGACTTTTCATTAACGTTCAGAGGGTCAAAAATGACTTCAAAGTGGTAGGTATAATAATAATAAAAATTGATTTTTTTTTCCCACCCATTATTTTTCTCCTAAACCATAACACTACAGTCATGTGACTTTCTCACGTTGTGCCCAATCAGAAATAAGGCCCCTGTGAATTTTTTCACAAGTCCATGGCAAATCATTTGTCTCCTATGAATTTTTGAAAATGAAATTTGAAGAGGGAGGGAACCATTTTGTGAGAGAGTGCCTTGATTTGCATATCTTTGTATTCAGCTCACAAATGAGCATAAATGCTCTATTAGCTTTTTCCCAACAAAAACTGTGTGAAAGAGAAACATTTTTTTGAAATATTCCAAAATTTGCGATTTTGTTAAAAATTCACCATGACCACACCCAAAGTCATAATCAAAATGTAATTGATAATCTTTAATCACACATGGGTTTAGTGGGGTTTGACAAAATTGTAAGTGTTTGTGATTAAAACTGTGCGAGGAGATGTCCTAAATGTGATGGTGTGCGCTTTTGTCATTCCCAAGTTTGATGCAATACGGCCGACTTCCTGTACATTTTAGGGTGGGGCCATAATATCATTTTTGTCATGTCCTGACATGTTCTATTTTTTGATGTGAGTTTCTGATTTTTACGTTGATTTTTTTCCAAGTCAGACTGCCGTTGGCCCCATGAAAATGAAAGTTTGAGGGGGTGCTACCGAGTCGTCTTTTGTTATTTTTTCTCGGGGTCTTCGGTGACAATTAGAGCTCATTGAGTTCAAATTTTTGACACCATTCGCTGGCATGTCGGGGCATGTTTACTACTTGATTTTTGCCATTTTCCATGCTCCGGACACGGTTTTAATTAGTCTCTCGCCAGGACATTGCCCCAGGCTCGGGCCTAATAATAATAATAATAATAATAATAATAATAATAATAATAATAATAATAATAATGCTTTTGTAACTTATCGCTGTGTTTATGTTTTGACTAAACAAATCAATAAGTTTGTGCTATTTTTATTATTTCAAAATTTAATGTTACAGTCTTCAAATCCAATCCAATCCAACTTCATTTCTAAAAACAACAGAGTTGACCAGAGTTCAGTACACAACAGACATTTTAAAAACACAGATAAATGACAGACATACAAATAAATAACTACAAACTGTACACTATAAAAGTCAACATATCAATAAAAAGCTAAAAAGAAAAAGTGTGTTTTAAGAGCTGATTTAAAAGTAGAGAGTGACTCAGCCTGTCTAATGTGCAGGGGCAACGCGTTCCACAGTTTGGTACCAGCCACAGAGAAGCCACGGTCCCCTTGAAGTTTCCTCCTCATTTTTGGGACCACTAACAGTGAAAGATCTGCAGACCTGAGTGAGCGAGCAGCAGTATAGGGATGAAGCAGGTCGGACAGATATTGCGGAACGAGGCCTTTAAAGACAAATAAAAGATTTTTTAAATCAATTCGATGAGAGACAGGGAGCCAATGTAGGGACATCAAAACAGGAGTAATGTGTTCCCATTTTTTTGTACCAGTTAAAAGGCGAGCAGCTGCATTTTGAACAAGTTGGAGACGTGCGAGAGAAGTTTGGTTCAGACCAGTATAAAGGGCATTACAGTAATCCAAACGATTGGTGATAAAACCATGAATTAAAATCACAAAATGATGCTGTGACAGGACAGGTTTGACTTTCGCGAGTTGACGAATTTGAAAAAAGCTAGTTTTGACAACAGCGCTAATCTGGACATCAAGTTTTAAATCATTATCCAGCCTCACACCAGGATTTGTCACCACAGGTTTCACATATTGAGCAAGAGCTCCAAGATCAGTACTAAAGGTGTTTGCCTCACTTGGCCCAAACACTACAATTTCAGTTTTAAATTTAAAAACAACAAGTTTAAAGACATCCAATTTTTTATTTCCTCAACACAGTCTCTGAGAGGTTTAGCACTGTAGGAATTTTCCTTCTTAAGTGGCATGTAAATTTGTGCATCATCCGCATAAAAATGAAATGAAATGTCATGCTTGCGAAAAATTGACCCGAGAGGGAGGAGATACAAAGAAAAGAGAAGTGGGCCAAGAATGGAGCCTTGGGGTACTCCACAAGTGAGAGGGGCAGCTGTAGAGGATTCAGTGGACGCAATTGTCTGTCTGTCAGGTAGGACTTAAACCATTCGAGTGCACGTCCTTGTATACCAACAGAATGCTGCAGCTGTGACAGGAGGATCTGGTGGTTTTATTATTTTTATTATTTTTATTATAGCTGGCCATATACTTCTGTCACTTCAGGTCATAGGTTAAATACACAGTGGACAGTGAGAGATAAAATGTTGAAACCCATTTGTGTTTATGGAAAATGATAATGCATCTTTCTCAAATCAAAGCGAAGGACAAAGATCATTAGTATTCACATGTGAGCTCTCAGATACAGATTTGTGCTTTTAACACAGCACTAACCTTGAACTCATCGCTCCACTTCTGCTCATAACTTTCACTGCTCTGACCTTTGTAAATATTCATAAATAAGAAAATATTACACTGCAGAGTTTTAGGAAGACGTTTAGGGATTGTGTTTAGACTTCTGGTCAACGTTTAATAGTGGTTATATTACACTTGTTTGTAATCTCAGAGAAAATGTGTTGACAGATATTGTTTAGAAAGCTACATATTTATAAGATGATGTAAATAAATGCATATCTACCTAGGTAAATACAGCTTTAGACATTGTAACATAGGATTTTGACTATTTACAAAATTCATGGTTTGGACTCAATTTTTAGTTTAACTTACTATTTTTTATGTATTTATTTCTTTCAATAAAGATCAAGGAATCTACTCACCCATTCACACACACATTCATGCACCAGTGTACACAGACATTGGGGGTTAGGTGGGTCAAGTGTCTTGCCCAAGGACACTATGACAGCATTCATCTGTGGGAGCTGGAATTGCACCACTAACCTGTGTCTATGTGAGTGGATCTGACTGCTCTACTGATGATGTTTATGTTAAGATTGGGATTCAAAGCGTCAACTTTTGGATCAGTGGACAAACACTCTTATTATTTATTTTATATTTATTATACTGATTTTTATGGAAACTAAGTTGACACTACTGTTTTATGTACATTTAATTGCAAGCTGCAGTCTCCTGTATCTTTTCCCTATATCATAGTTACGTTGTTGCATTGTTGTTAATGTTTGTTTGTTTATTTGTTCGTATAGATCCACATTACGTCCTGGGGTCCATTACTTAAAAATGCAAATCTATATACAATTATACAACAGTAAAAAAATTGGACCAGTATTTAAAAGGAAAGCAGCCTGGTCAGACAAAAAAGAGAGAAGTTTAAAAAGTGTATCATTATTGCAACTTCATTTTAGAAATAAATGTAATTTCCCTATCAGACAAAATTACTACAATTTCCAAATCAAACTTTTTAAATATTTCTGCAGCACATATAGTTTGGAAGAAAAGTTTCTGTAACAAGGTTTCTCATTAAACTGTGCAGAGTGCTTGTCTCTTAGCGTGTTAGCTTAGAGTCGGCCGTATTGTGTGTTAGTGGGATGGGAAGGTCACTGCTGCGGGCTAAGTTTTGGCGTTTGGATGCTAAGAGGCTGTTGTGAACCAAGGATGCTTTGCTTTTCTAACAAACTCGCTCACCTGTTCCAACCTTCAGTCTGAGAAGAGAGAGACTGTACTAAAGTGAGTCATCAGCCACACACAGAAAGACTCCGCTGCACTATTGTTTCACCGCTGCTCCCACTGTGACCCACACTACACAAATAATGAACCTCTTTCTTTACAGTAGCAGGCACAATTCAGCCTTTTCATCCAATACACAGAAATTACTCATGTAGGCGTTGGGTTAGATGGTGTAATCGCTTTGGATAAATAAATGTGAAAACCTGAAGAAGCGGCAACGAGAATATCTGTGAGTTCAAGATGCGCTGCGTAACCTTTTTGATGAAGGGTACGCCACATGCCTGCTTCCATAGAAATGTTGCTTTACTGTGAATGTTTGACAGATTAGCAGTTTTAATAGCATGTGTTTTTACTATGCAAAAAGACTTTGAGAACTGACTTGTAGCCAATGTTTTCCATGTATTTGAACTATGTATGTATGTCTTGCCCCAGTACAGATATCCTGCATTTGTTGTTAGCTTTACTATAATGGCAAGACTCGTCCTTGCCTCTGAAAGCTGTGAAAAAGTGCTTATAAACTCATCATTGTGAATAATTAGGATGTTCAGAATGGAATGCATAAGTTAAGTGAAGAATAACTGATTTGGTTGACCAAATAACTGTTTCAAATGAACTTGTTTTTTCCAGTAAAAATCAGGTAACGGTCTGGTTGCGATACTTGTTTGTTTCTATGGTGATACAGATAAGCTAAATGCAATAGTCTGGAACATTTTAGGCAAAGCAATAACATCTCCAAGGTGACTTAGCATTCATTATAAAAAGTTAAGTTGGTGGAAATGAGAAGGAAAGTACTCTAAGTATGTAAATAAACAATTCGAACGATAATGAACCTACCTTTGCTCTGAGTCTATCACCTTCACCCAGAGAACCTCACCGTTAATTGTAATCTCTCAGGCACTTTTTAGTCAAAACTGTGATCCAGACATTAAGAGCTCTATTTAAACACAAACATAAGCTCCCATAAGTCATCTATATTGAAATTTAATTCAGTGAAATACTATCTCTTGAATGCCAAAGCAGAAACTCAGATTTTTCAGACAAGATAAAAAAAATGTTGTTTCCACTCAATTGCAAAAAAACAAAAGAAAAAAAAAAACAAAAAAACAAACAAACAACAAAAAACACATAGGGAATGCATCTCTTGTTGTCAGGAGGAGGCCGTGGTGAGTGCGTGCAAATGTAAAATAACAATACAACTTTCCTTCCTTATCAAAACTCAACAATGCTCAACAATGCAAGCTCAAAATGGAGGCGTGTTTCGCTAACCTTGGCCTCAGCTGTGTCTCTAGTCTGTACAGAGATCCTTTTGTTTTCTAAATGTGCACTAAACTAAAGGAGGAGTGTGGCTGTGTTGTATGCTCCTGTTTTTGTTAACAAAGTCTGCTCAAAAGATAGAACAAGCTTGTGCCTCAGTTTTTCCCATCTCAGTCCCAGAGCTCCCCGCGGATTTCACACAGCGTGGGTCGGATGCATTCTCACTTTCGTTTATGAAGACTGGCTTGTAAGTTAAATTGGATTGATGTTTGAATTTCTATCAATACATCTCCAGGCAGTTTTGCATTTGATTAGCTTATAGTGTTGTAAACATATTATTGAAATTGTGTCAGTCAGGCTACAGTACATGACTTATTAGCCACTCATACTGAGATGTTCCTTGAAACAATAACTTTCCTGGTTCACTTCATATTCTTTGTGTCCTTAATAATTCAAAGCTGATATACAGTTATGTGACTTGGACATGTTGGAAAGTTAACAAAACTTCATATATATATATCTCATTATACTGTCCACAGAGTTACAATGTCCCGGTCTCTGAAAAGCCTCTGTGAATGACATGTTTTAGCAGAACTCTGTGTGTTCTCACACCTGTTGGCTCCAGAGATGTGCTGTGCAACCATCGCGCAACACTTTGTTAAACAAGTTCACTGTGAGTTCAACAGCACTTAGGGAAGTTTGTACTGTGCAGCACTAAAAGCTTTTCCTCTAGGACTTTGCAGTGTGTTTTTAAAAGGGATTTAAAACACATTTAATAAAATATTAGTACTCTCACAATGAATTACATGTAGTCTATGGGGAAAAGATGACAAGTTTGATCGTACACATTCAAAGAACACATTCTAATAAAGTCAAACCTCCCTGCCATGATCTTGTCACATCTCAGAGTTTAAGCAGGGCTGGGCCCAGTTAGTATTAGGATGGAAGACCATTGGGAATACCCGCTACCACAGTGGGACACCAGTTGTAAAATCTGTCATGTCATTGTGGCACTTCATCCACTTTGACTAAATGTGGTGTGTGAGTGTTGGTTGAAAGGGCTGATGGTGCAGATTGGCACTGTCAGTCTGCCCAGGGCAGCTGTAGCTACAATATAAGTTTACCACCACAGTATGGAGTGAATGAATAATGCACTGTAAAGAGTCTTTGAATGTCCAAAACAGTGCTATATAAATCAAATACATTATTATTATTATTAGGCCCGAGCCTGGGACTCCGTCCCGGCGAGGGACTCATTAAAACCGCGTCCGGAGCATGGAAAATGGCAAAAATCAAGTAGTAAACACGCCCCGACATGGCAGAGAGTGGTGTCAAAAATTAGAACTCGACGAGCTCTAATTGTCACAAAAGACCCCGAGAAAAAAATAACGAAAGACGACTCGGTAGCGCCACCTCAAACTTTGATTTTCATGGGGCCAATGGGAGCCCACCTCGGAAAAAAGTTGACGTAAAAATCCGAAACTCACATCAAAAAATAGAACATGTCGGGACATGACAAAAATGATATTATGGCCCCGCCCTAAAATGTACAGGAAGTCGGCCATATTGGATCAAACCCGGGAACGACAAAAGTGCACACCCTCGCATTCAGGACATTTTCTCGCACAGTTTTCATCACACACACTTCAAATTTGGTCAAACACCACTAAACCCATGTGTGATTAAAAAATATCAATTACATTTTGATTATGACTTTGGGTGTGGTCAGGGTGAATTTTCAACAAAATCGCTAATTTTGGAATATTTCAAAAAAATATTTGTCTTTCACACATTTTTTGTTGGGAAAACGCTAATACAGCGTTTATGCACATTTGTGAGCTGAATGCAGTGATATGCAAATCAAGGCACTCTCTCACAAAATGGCTCTCTAGCGCCCTCTTCAAATTTCATTTTCAAAAATTCGTAGAAGACAATCGATTTGTCGTGGGCCTGTGAAAAAATTCACAGGGCCCTTATTTGTGATGGGGCACAATGTGAGAAAATCACATGACTGTAGCTGTTATGGTTTAGGAGAAAAATAATGGGAGGAAAATGCGTTTCCATTATTATTATTTTATTTATTTTTTTTATTCTTTATTATTTTGGTGGCCGGATTGAAGTCACTTTTGACCCCCTGAACGTTAATGAAAAGTCAATTTTATTTAACCCAAAATTCAAGTTTGGTGAAAAATGTATTATTTTGATGTTCAAAAAAATTTATGTTTCAAAATGACTCAATAGCGCCACCTCAAAATTTGAAATACATTGCGGCAATGAGAGACCTTTTTCATCGTAGAAAAATGAAATTTGGTACAAACATAGAACATGCCAAGACAAGTAAAAAATTATATTATGATCCCACCCTAAACCCTACAGGAAGTCGGCCATTGTGGGCGGAACCCCATTTCCCCCAAATTTTACCTCTCACATTTGAATTTTTTACGCCTCGAATTTTCATTCGAGAAACATGAAAATTGGTCAAAATGCACTACACCCATGTGGGATTATAAGCAACTCTTTTGGAATTTTCAAAGTAAAAAAATGTGGGTGTGGCCAGCCTGCAAAGAAAAAAGACGTTTTTTAAAGGATTTAAATGCGTGTAACTCACACAGTTAGTGTCCTATGTCCCGGCAGGAATATACTTTTTTATTCAAACTGTTGATCTGAACACATAGATATACAATTTACACAGGTCAGACAATAAATTGCTCCACAGCGCCCCCTTGAACTTTTGAATTGGACCAAAAAAAATTACTTTGACATAAACATTTGAAATTTGGCATGGACATCCCTATTGCTATACTGAACAAAAAGGTCAATGACACCATACCTCTATTTTCAAAGGTGTTGCCATGGCAACGCCTGACATTTCTCATTGAAATACATGGGTTTTGGATAACTGGGATGAAAAATTATTACTTTGTCATAGACCATTGAAATTTGGTACACATATTCCTCTCATCATACGGAACAAAAAAGCCAATGAGAACATACCTCTATTTTCAACTATGTTACCATGGTAACATAATAAATGTGTCTTTGACATGAATGGGGTTCAGAGTACTGCACTTTGTTGTAGACTAAATAGATGCTCTACACTCATCAAACTATGGCCTAAAATTCAAGATTGGCAAAACAAGTTGTATTTTCATGTGGAAAAAAATTAACGTATGAAAATGACTCAATAGCGCCACCTCAAAATTTGAAATACATTACGGCAATGAGAGACCTTTTTCATCGTAGACAAATGAAATTTGGTGCAAACATAGAACATGTCAAGACAAGTAAAAAATATATATTATGACCCCACCCTAAACCCTACAGGAAGTCGACCATTGTGGGCGGAACCCCATTTTTCCAAAATTTTACCTCTCACATTTGGATTTTTTGCGCCATAAATTTTCATTCAAGAATCTTGCAAATTGGTCAAAATGAACTAGACACATGTAGGATTATAGGGAACTGCATTGGATTTTTCTGAATCAAAAAATGTGGGTGTGGCCAATCTGCAAAGAAAAAAGATGCTTTTTAAAGGATTTAAATGCGTGTAACTCACACAGTTAGTGTCCTATGTCCCGGCAGGAATATACTTTTTTATTCAAACTGTTGATCTGAACACATAGATATACAATTTACACAGGTCAGACAATAAATTGCTCCACAGCGCCCCCTTGAACTTTTGAATTGGACCAAAAAAAATTACTTTGACATAAACATTTGAAATTTGGCATGGACATCCCTATTGCTATACTGAACAAAAAGGTCAATGACACCATACCTCTATTTTCAAAGGTGTTGCCATGGCAACGCCTGACATTTCTCATTGAAATACATGGGTTTTGGATAACTGGGATGAAAAATTATTACTTTGTCATAGACCATTGAAATTTGGTACACATATTCCTCTCATCATACGGAACAAAAAAGCCAATGAGAACATACCTCTATTTTCAACTATGTTACCATGGTAACATAATAAATGTGTCTTTGACATGAATGGGGTTCAGAGTACTGCACTTTGTTGTAGACTAAATAGATGCTCTACACTCATCAAACTATGGCCTAAAATTCAAGATTGGCAAAACAAGTTGTATTTTCATGTGGAAAAAAATTAACGTATGAAAATGACTCAATAGCGCCACCTCAAAATTTGAAATACATTACGGCAATGAGAGACCTTTTTCATCGTAGACAAATGAAATTTGGTGCAAACATAGAACATGTCAAGACAAGTAAAAAATATATATTATGACCCCACCCTAAACCCTACAGGAAGTCGGCCATTTTGGGCAGAACTCCATTTTTCCAAAATTTTACGTCTCACATTTGGATTTTTTGTGCCTCGGCTTTTCATTCAAGAAACTTGCCAAATGGTCACAATGAACCAGACACATGTGGGATTATAGGGAACTGTCTTGGATTTTTCTACATCATAAAATGTAGGTGTGGCCAGCCTGCAAAAAAATAAGCAATATTTTGAACTATTAAATTGCTCGTAACTCACACATGCAGTTTCCTATTTCCCGGCATTAATATACATTTTCTTTACAATATTGATCAGCACCAAATGATATACAATTTACATGTGTCAATTTTTTTTTGGCTCCACAGCGCCCCCTTGAACTTTTGAATTGGACCAAAAAAATTACTTTGACATTACCATTTGAAATTTTGCAGGGACATTTGGCTTGGCAAACTGAACAAAAAAGTCAATGAGAACATACCTCTATTTTCAACTATGTTGCCGTGGTAACATAATGAATGTGTCATTGAAATGAATGGGGTTCAGAGTACTGGACTTTGTTGTAGACTAAATAGATGCTCTACACTCATCAAACTATGGCCTAAAATTCAAGATTGGCAAAAAAAAAGTTGTATTTTGATGTTCCAAAAAATTAAAGTATCAAAATGACTCAATACCGCCACCTCAAAATTTTAAATACATTACGGCAATGAGAGACCTTTTTCATCGTAGACAATTTAAATTTGGTATATACATAGAAGATGTCAAGACAAGTAAAAAATTATATTATGACCCCACCCTAAACCCTACAGGAAGTCGGCCATTTTGGGTGGAACCCCATTTTTTCAAAATTTTACCTCTCACATTTGGATTTTTTGCGCCGTGGATTTTCATTCAAAAAACTTGCAAATTGGTGAAAATGAACGAGACCCATGTGGGATTATAGGGAACTCTCTTGGATTTTTCTACATCATAAAATGTGGGTGTGGCCAGCCTTCAAATTAAAAAGCTATATTTTGAAGTGTTAAAGTGTGCATAACCCACACATGCAGTGTCCTATTTCCCGGCATTAATATACATTTTCTTTAAAATCTTAATCTGCACGAAATGATATACAATTTGCATGTGTCAGAATTTTTTTTGCTCCGCAGCGCCCCCTTGAACTTTTGAATTGTACCAAAAAAATTACTTTGACGTAAACATTTGAAATTTGACATGGACAATTGGGTTGGTAAACTGAACAAAAAAGTCAAGAAGTAAATACCTTTAATTTCAAAGGTGTTGCCATGGCAACGTCTGACATTTCTCATTGAAATACATGGGTTTTGGTTAACTGGGATGAAAAATAATTACTTTGTCATAGACCATTGAAATTTGGTACACATATTCCTCTCATCATACTGAACAAAAAAGCCAATGAAGATATACCTCTATTTTCAAGAATTCAGGCGTGACAATGTCATAAATGGTCTCAATGAAAAGAATGGAGTAGTATTACTCAGTCGCTGATTTTGGGGGAAGGAGCGATGTAAGCGGGAACGAAAGGCAGGATCTCCGCGGTGGCGTGTACCCCGCGGTCGCAAGGGGTGGCGAGGGCCTTTATCACTGCTTGCAGTTTTAATTATTAGGCCCGAGCCTGGGACTCCGTCCCGGCGAGGGACTCATTAAAACCGCGTCCGAAACCCGGAAAATGGCAAAAATCAAGTAGTAAACACGCCCCGCCATGGCAGTGAGTGGTGTCAAAAATTAGATCTCGACGAGCTCTAATTGTCACAAAAGACCCCGAGAAAAAATAACGAAAGACGACTCGGTAGCGCCACCTCAAACTTTGATTTTCATGGGGCCAATGGGAGCCCGACTCGGACAAAAGTCAACGTAAAAATCTGAAACTCACAGCAAAAAATAGAACATGTCAGGACATGACAAAAATGATATTATGGCCCCGCCCTAAAATGTACAGGACGTCGGCCATATTGGATCAAACCCGGGAACGACAAAAGTGCACACCCTCGCATTCAGGAAATTTTCTCACACAGTTTTAATCACAAACACTTCAAATTTGGCCAAATCCCTCTAAACACATGTGTGATTAAAGATTAACAATTACATTTTGATTATGACTTCGGGTGTGGTCAGGGTGAATTTTCAACAAAATCGCAAATTTTGGAATATTTCAAAAAAATATTTGTCTTTCACACATTTTTTGTTGGGAAAACGCTAATACAGCGTTTATGCACATTTGTGAGCTGAACGCAATGATATGCAAATCAAGGCACTCTCTCACAAAATGGCTCTCTAGCGCCCTCTTCAAATTTCATTTTCAAAAATTCGTAGAGGACAATCGATTTGTCGTGGACGTGTGAAAAAAATCACAGGGGCCTTATTTGTGATGGGGCACAATGTGACCAAGTCACATGACTGTAGCTGTTATGGTTTAGGAGAAAAATAATGGGTGGAAAAAAAATTTCCATTATTATTATTATTATTATTATTATACTTACCGCTTTGAAGTCATTTTTGACCCCCTGAACGTTAACGAAAAGTCAATTTTATTGCACCCAAAATTCAAGACTGGTGAAAAATTTTTTTTTTTTACCTGCGTTTATAAAAATTTTGAAAAATGTCTCGGTAGCGCCCCCTAAAACTCCAATGCATTGTTTTTGCAAAGTTTGACATAAACATTTGAAATTTTGCACATACATCCTCCTTGACATACTGATCAAAAAAGTCAATGAGATCATACCTCTATTTGCAACTATGTTGCCGTGGTAACATAATAAATGTGCCATTGAAATGAATGGGGTTCAGAGTACTGGACTTTGTTGTAGACTAAATAGATGCTCTACACTCATCAAACTATGGCCTGAAATTCAAGATTGGCAAGAAATGTTGTATTTTGATGTGCAAAAAAATTTACGTAACAAAATGACTCAATAGCGCCACCTCAAAATTTGAAATACATTGCGGCAATGAGAGACCTTTTTCATCGTAGACAAATGAAATTTGGTACAAACATAGAACATGTCAAGACAAGTAAAAAATTATATTATGACCCCACCCTAAACCCTACAGGAAGTCGGCCATTGTAGGCGGAACCCCATTTTTACAAAATTTTACCTCTCACATTTGGATTTTTTGCGCCTCGGCTTTTCATTCAAGAAACTTGCCAAATGGTCACAATGAACCAGACCCATGTGGGATTATAGGGAACTGTCTTGGATTTTTCTACATGATAAAATTTAGGTGTGGCCAGCCTGCAAAAAAATAAGCAATATTTTGAACTATTAAATTGCGCGTAACTCACACATGCAGTTTCCTATTTCCCGGCATTAATATACATTTTGTTTACAATATTGATCAGCACCAAATGATATACAATTTACATGTGTCAAATTTTTTTTTTGGCTCCACAGCGCCCCCTTGAACTTTTGAATTGGACCCAAAAAATTACTTTGACATAAACATTTGAAATTTGGCATGGACATCCCTATTGCTATACTGAACAAAAAAGTCTCAGACACCATACCTCTATTTTCAAAGGTGTTGCCATGGCAACGTCTGCCATTTCTCATTGAAATACATGGGTTTTGGATAACTGGGATGAAAAATTATTACTTTGTCGTAGACCATTGAAATTTGGTACACATGTTCCTCTCATCATACGGATAAAAAAAGCCTATCAGAACATACCTCTATTTTCAACTATGTTACCGTGGTAACATAATAAATGTGTCATTGAAATGAATGGGGTTCAGAGTACTGGACTTTGTTGTAGACTAAATAGATGCTCTACACTCATCAAACTATGGCCTAAAATTCAAGATTAGCAAAAAAGTTTTTATTTTGATGTTCAAAAAAATTAACGTATCAAAATGACTCAATAGCGCCACCTCAAAATTTGAAATACATTGCGGCAATGAGAGACCTTTTTCATCGTAGACAAATTAAATTTGGTACAAACATAGAACATGTCAAGACAAGTAAAAAATTATATTATGACCCCACCCTAAACCCTACAGGAAGTCGGCCATTGTGGGCGGAACCCCATTTTTCCAAAATTTTACCTCTCCCATTTGGATTTCTTGCGCCTTGGATTTTCATTCGAGAAACATGAAAATTGCTCAAAATGAACTACACCCAAGTGGGATTATAAGCAACTCTTTTGGAATTTTCTAAGTTATAAAATGTGGGTGTGGTCAGCCTGCAAAGAAAAAAGCCATTTTGTACAGTGTAAAATTGCATGTAACTCACACAGTTAGTGTCCTACGTTCCGGCATGAATATACTTTTTTATTCAAACTGTTGATCTGAACACATATATATACAATTTACACAGGTCAGACAATAAATTGCTCCACAGCGCCCCCTTGAACTTTTGAATTGGACCAAAAAAATTACTTTGACATAAACATTTGAAATTTGGCATGGACATCCCTATTGCTATACTGAACAAAAAAGTCAATGACACCATACCTCTATTTTCAAAGGTGTTGCCATGGCAACGTCTGACATTTCTCTTTGAAATACATGGGTTTTGGATAACTGGGATGAAAAATTATTACTTTGTCATAGACCATTGAAATTTGGTACACATATTCCTCTCATCATACGGATAAAAAAAGCCAATGAGAACATACCTCTATTTTCAACTATGTTACCGTGGTAACATAATAAATGTGTCATTGAAATGAATGGGGTTCAGAGTACTGGACTTTGTTGTAGACTAAATAGATGCTCTACACTCATCAAACTATGGCCTAAAATTCAAGATTAGCAAAAAAGTTTTTATTTTGATGTTCAAAAAAATTAACGTATCAAAATGACTCAATAGCGCCACCTCAAAATTTGAAATACATTGCGGCAATGAGAGACCTTTTTCATCGTAGACAAATGAAATTTGGTACAAACATAGAACATGTCAAGACAAGTAAAAAATTATATTATGACCCCACCCTAAACCCTACAGGAAGTCGGCCATTGTGGGCGGAACCCCATTTTTCCAAAATTTTACCTCTCACATTTGGATTTCTTGCGCCTTGGATTTTCATTCGAGAAACATGAAAATTGCTCAAAATGAACTACACCCAAGTGGGATTATAAGCAACTCTTTTGGAATTTTCTAAGTTATAAAATGTGGGTGTGGTCAGCCTGCAAAGAAAAAAGCCATTTTGTACAGTTTTAAATTGCATGTAACTCACACAGTTAGTGTCCTACGTTCCGGCATGAATATACTTTTTTATTCAAACTGTTGATCTGAACACATAGATATACAATTTACACAGGTCAGACAATAAATTGCTCCACAGCGCCCCCTTGAACTTTTGAATTGGACCAAAAAAATTACTTTGACATAAACATTTGAAATTTGGCATGGACATCCCTATTGCTATACTGAACAAAAAAGTCAATGACACCATACCTCTATTTTCAAAGGTGTTGCCATGGCAACGTCTGACATTTCTCTTTGAAATACATGGGTTTTGGATAACTGGGATGAAAAATTATTACTTTGTCATAGACCATTGAAATTTGGTACACATATTCCTCTCATCATACGGAACAAAAAAGCCAATGAACACATACCTCTATTTACAACCGTTCAGGCGTGAAAATGTGATAAATGGTGTCATTGGAATGAATGGAGTAGTATTAGTCAGTCGCTGATTTTAGGGGGGGAACAATGTAAGCGGGAACGAAAGGCAGGATCTCCGCGGTGGCGTGTACCCCGCGGTCGCAAGGGGTGGCGAGGGCCTTTATCACTGCTTGCAGTTTTAATTATTATTATTTTTATTCTTTATTATTTTGGTGGCCGGATTGAAGTCACTTTTGACCCCCTGAACGTTAACGAAAAGTCAATTTTATTGGACCCAAAATTCAAGGTTGGTGAAAAATGTATTATTTTGATGTTCAAAAAAATTAATGTTTCAAAATGACTCAATAGCGCCACCTCAAAATTTGAAATACATTGCGGCAATGAGAGACCTTTTTCATCGTAGACAAATGAAATTTGGTACAAACATAGAACATGTCAAGACAAGTAAAAAATTATATTATGACCCCACCCTAAACCCTACAGGAAGTTGGCCATTATGGGCGGAACCCCATTTTTCCAAAATTTTACCTCTCACATTTGAATTTTTTACGCCTCGAATTTTCATTCAACACACACGAAAATTGGTCAAAATGAACTACACACATGTGGGATTATAAGCAACTCTTTTGAAATTTTCTAAGTAATAAAATGTGGGTGTGGCCAGCCTGCAGAAAAAAAAGCCATTTTGTAAAGTTTTTAATTGCATGTAACTCACACAGTTAGTGTCCTACATTCCGGCATGAATATACTTTTTTATTCAAACTGTTGATCTGAACACATACATATACAATTTACACAGGTCAGACAATAAATTGCTCCACAGCGCCCCCTTGAACATTTGAATTGGACCAAAAAAATTACTTTGACATGAACATTTGAAATTTGGCATGGACATCCCTATTGCTATACTGAACAAAAAAGTCAATAAGAATATACCTCTATTTTAAAAGGTGTTGCCATGGCAACATCTGGCATTTCTCATTGAAATACATGGGTTTTGGTCAACAAGTACGAAAAATTTTTACTTTGTCATAGACCATTGAAATTTGGTACACATATTCCGCTCATCATACTGAACAAAAAAGCCAATGAAGACATGTCTCTATTTCCAACCGTGTAGGCGTGACAATGTCATAAATGCTCTCATTGGAATGAATGGAGTAGTATTACTCAGTCGCTCATTTTGGGGGGAGGAGCGATGTAAGCGGGAACGAAAGGCAGGATCTCCGCGGTGGCGTGTACCCCGCGGTGGCAAGGGGTGGCGAGGGCCTTTATCACTGCTTGCAGTTTTAATTATTATTATTTTTATTCTTTATTATTCTTTATTATTTTGGTGGCCAGATTGAAGCCACTTTTGACCCCCTGAACGTTAACGAAAAGTCAATTTTATTGGACCCAAAATTCAAGATTGGTGAAAAATTTATTATTCTGATGTTCAAAAAAATTAATGTTTCAAAATGACTCAATAGCGCCACCTCAAAATTTGAAATACATTGCGGCAATGAGAGACCTTTTTCATCGTAGACAAATGAAATTTGGTACAAACATAGAACATGTCAAGACAAGTAAAAAATTATATTATGACCCCACCCTAAACCCTACAGGAAGTCGGCCATTATGGGCGGAACCCCATTTTTCCAAAATTTTACCTCTCACATTTGAATTTTTTACGCCTCGAATTTTCATTCGAGACACATGAAAATTGGTCAAAATGAACTACACGCATGTTAGATTATAAGCAACTCTTTTGGAATTTTCTAAGTAATAAAATGTGGGTGTGGCCAGCCTGCAAAGAAAAAAGCCATTTTGTAAAGTTTTTAATTGCATGTAACTCACACAGTTAGTGTCCTACATTCCGGCATGAATATACTTTTTTATTCAAACTGTTGATCTGAACACATAGATATACAATTTACACAGGTCAGACAATAAATTGCTCCACAGCGCCCCCTTGAACTTTTGAATTGGACCAAAAAATTACTTTGACATAAACATTTGAAATTTGGCATGGACATCCCTATTGATATACTGAACAAAAAAGTCAATGACACCATACCTCTATTTTCAAAGGTGTTGCCATGGCAACGTCTGACATTTCTCATTGAAATACATGGGTTTTGGATAACTGGGTTGAAAATTATTACTTTGTCATAGAAAATTGAAATTTGGTACACATATTCCTCTCATCATACTGAACAAAAAAGCCAATGAGAACATACCTCTATTTTCAACTATGTTACCGTGGTAACATAATAAATGTGTCATTGAAATGAATGGGGTTCAGAGTACTGGACTTTGTCGTAGACTAAATAGATGCTCTACACTCATCAAACTATGGCCTACAATTCAAGATTAGCAAAAAATTTTGTATTTTGATGTTCAAAAAAATTAACGTATCAAAATGACTCAATAGCGCCACCTCAAAATTTGAAATACATTATGGCAATGAGAGATCTTTTTCATCGTAGACAAATGAAATTTGGTACAAACATAGAACATGTCAAGAGAAGTAAAAAATTATATTATGACCCCACCCTAAACCCTACAGGAAGTCAGCCACTGTGGGCGGAACCCCATTTTTTTCAAAATTTTACCTTACACATTTGAATTTTTTGCGCATTGGATTTTCATTCAAGAAACTTGCAAATTGGTCAAAATAAATAAGACTCATGTGGGATTACAGGCTACTCTCCTAAAATTTTTTAAGTTATAAAATGTGGGTGTGGCCAGCCTTCAAAGATATCATGAACTGTTCATGAATCATGAACTGGCAAAATGTGATGGGAGAATTTGCAGAGCAGATCAAATTGTTATGAACATTTTAATTATATTGTAAGTCAAAACAAATGTTGTATGGTTGTATTTAAACCCATTTTAGTTTATTAATAATGGACCTATAACCCGGCATATTTAATTGTACAAAGTTTGTGCAAAAGTGTCTCACCAAACATTCTCAGTGAGCACCATACCAACTTTCCAGTCACCAAATACATGTAAACTATGTCCAAAGAAAACAATAGTGATTTTATTGCTTATACATCAGGTTTTATTACTTTTATTTCATTCATGTTTATGTGTTTAGCCATAGTGTACACAATATAAATCAACAGCAAGCCCTAAAGTCTTTATAGCCTCTGTTAAATTACAATTAATGTCCCTCAGTGGCTCTTTAAAAGACATAAAACTCAACAGCACATGCATCACAAGGAAGCAAAATACATATCAAGAGCTCAAAACGTCGAACAAAACCTGCCCAAAAAATATCAGGAAAAAATGAAAGATGAAATTGGAATGTGTGTAGGGAGATAGAAGATTTGTCAAATGAAAGGAGTAATTGCAAGAGAGAACTAATGTGCTGGAAAATCCAATCGTTGTGCATAATTTAGTTGCACACAGCACCTGAAATGTGTAATCTGTGGTAAAAAAAGAGATACAAAAATGTCCTGAAAATACTGAGGAGCATTATAAATGGATTTGATCAAAAGTTTTACCAGCTTCAACATAAATAAATAAATGTTGCACGAACGCAACAAGGTGCATTGTGAAACATTTGTGGTAGAAAGTATGTCACTTTATCTTGTCTCCATGGAGATGTTATTGCTTTGCTTGGAATATTCCATAAAATGACAGTATAATTATTTACCTTGTGTTCATTCAATTATTGGTATTTTATTGTTCAAAAATATCCTATAAAACTTTCTTTCTTACTGTAAGCAGGATCACCTCTCCATACATCTGTCCTGTCAGTTGGCCTGGCAGCATTGCCTGCTCACCTCCATGGAGAGTGTTACAAGGCAAATGCGAAGGACCCTACTAGTGATGTAACATATGTGAATGAATCTGCTATTTTGAATGGTTACTTAACACAAACAATTGGAACCGGATCTCATTTTTTAAAACAATCAAATCTTTTTCTTTCAAATTTGTATGGATTTTTATATTGATTAATGCTGAACCACAAGAATAAAGTGAGAGATTTGTGCACATAAAATACATTTTGGATCATAATAACAATTTGTTTTAACATAATTATTATTCTAGTGCAACATTTTATTTAGATTATGAATAATTTGAAATACACTCCCACTCTCAGTTTGAACCATTTTAAACACATCTTAGCATTGGTCATTTCTCTCTGTGATTAGTTAGTTACATGCATCTTTAATACTGCATATTGCATCTTTAAACCACAATGCCTTGTTTTTATTTGCATCATTTGTGGTTGAAAAATCCTAAAGAGTGTCTGAAGACTCTCACATGTGTAAAAGAAAATACAAGAGATGATTGGAGGGCACCCGTACCCTTGGGCCCCTTGTGTTAATGAACATAACATTTCTGAGGGATACAGCGGGGTCACCAAGCACCTGAAGGGCTTGTAGATGAGTTTCAAATTTCACAAACTTAATTAAATGTTCAAAATTGAGCATCTTTTAATTTCTTTGAGGCGAGACGGTGATGTGATGTTATCAGAGCACAGCTCTAAATCTTAATTGCGAAGCCTTGGTGGATGAAAGGTTATACGGAGATTAGGGAGTGTAAGGCAAACGTTAGCAACTATAGTACACTAATCATGCAAGCAGTACAAAAAAAAAAAAAAAAAAAAGAATAACATATTATAGTGATTGTAGTAATGGCCATGAGACAGCATTTTGTCATGTTAATGTGTTAGAACCAAGAAAACATATTAGAATTTGTGTGGATCAAAAAAATATTAACTAAATGAAATAAACAAATAAGTTCATAATTCATACTTCGACAGCTTAAATCTCATTGCAGTACCTAAAAACAACCAAACCTTTCCCACTAGTACGAAGAAAAAGTACTACAATAAATATTGATATGTCAATATAGTATTTATGGTGACAGGCCTAGACCAAATGTATGTGCATTAATGAACATTTCTGGTGAAGCGTTTCCTTGTCTCCATGGAGATGTTATTGCTTTGACTGAATAGTCCACACTGCTGCATTAAACACTAACAATCCCCTTGGAAAACAAGCAAATGATGCCTTCAAGCCAAATTGCAGGTCAGATCTGTGGAGAGGTGACCCAACTTACAGAGGGAATGTTTTTCTAGTAATTTAAGTCAAGTTGTGGGCGAGAGTAGCTCAGTTGGTAGAATGTTTGGCCTCTGATTTGAAAGCTGGATGTGCAATTCCAGCTCCCACAGATGAACATTGTCATTGTGTGTGAATGGGTGAGTAGTTCCTTTGAGTGCCTTGAAGGTGGAAGAGCTATATAAAAATGTGACCATTTACCAAATTATCTTTTTTTTTAAAGTAATACTAACACCTGTAAATTAATAAATGTGAGATACATATGATTAATGCCAACCTGTGGACTATTCAAGGAAAATCGCAGGTGGCAGACCATCAACCAGCGTATAATAACACATTGTTTACATTAAGGCATATACTGTATATATGTCATGATGCCTGTTTTGCCTGTCCTCCTGTGTCCTCTCCCCCTCCCCTACCTGTCTGCCTGGAGCTGGGAGGAGTCCCTGACTCCTGCACGCACCTGGAGCGCATCACCCCAATCACCGTCACCTGCTGCCGAGTATTTGAGGGCTCGGCAGAATACACTCGGAGCCAGATCGTCCGCGTGTAAATGTGAATGCTCCAGTTTAAGTCTTTGTATTTTGTTACCTGCTTGCTTGCCTCTGTCCGGATTTTTGCCACTCCTCAGATGCCTGTTCTCCCACTCGTTCCTGCTCCTGCCTCTGCACTCCAGCTCCGGTAAAGTTCACCCTTTGTCTTCGCCTCCTGTCCCGTCTGGGTTCCCAACTCGTCTCCCGTCCTCCGCCTTGGCTCTCACCTGTTGGATTATTCCTGCTCGGTCTCTCCTGGTCCCGTTCCTGGTCCCGTCGAGTCCCGGTTCTGGCTATCTCCGCTCCCGCTCCGGTTCTGGTCCTACCTTGTCCCGTCCTGCGCCCGCCCGTTCTGCCTCCGGCACCTTGCCCCCAGTTGTGACTATTACTATTGACTTTGAATCCCGCACCTTGTAAATAAAACACTGTAAATCTGTCCCGAGATCTGCATCCTTTGGTCCGCACCTACACCCACCGTTACAACGTACGATCTGGCCGTAAAATGGACCAAGCAGACTCGGGGCCGGATCAGGCGCTGCGCCAAGCCTTTTCCCACCACGAAGCGATTATTGTGCAGCACAACCAGTCCCTCCGGACCCTGTTGGACCATAACCAGACTCGCTCAACAAGTGTCCCAACTCAGCGGTCAAGTCGCGGCTCTGCTCGCCTCCGACTCCGCCTCCTGCTGCCGCTGCCGTCGGTACTGCGCCGCTGCTATGTTCCCCGGAGTCGAGAGGCACAGACCCAGACCCCTACTCAGGTCAGCCCGGACTATTCCGTGGATTTATGTTCCAGTGTACGTTCTTGTTCCAGCAGTGCCCTGCCCGTTTTGACTCTGACGCTGCTAAGATAAGGTACATCTGCAGACTACTTAGGGGAAGAGCGCTCCAGTGGACAGAGGCGCGGCTGTCTAATACGGCCCCGGATAACCTGAACTATGAGAACTTTGTGACAGCCTTCAAACTAGTATTTGATCACCCGCACTACCAAGCGGATGCGGCTGCCCGTCTGTTCAGTCTCGCCCAGAGTCGCCGGCCCATAGCGGAGTACGCCATCGAGTTTTGGACGCTAGCGGCGGAGGTAGACTGGGCAGACAGCGCGCTGCGGGCTGCCTTCTTAAAGGGACTGAATGAACTTTTAAAAGATGAATTGGCGTCCCGAGACAAGCCCCCAGACTTATAGTCACTCATCTCGCTGGCCCACCGGATCGACAACCGGCTGCAGAATCGACGGAGGGAGAGACGCTGGTCGCCGGCCCCGCGAGAGACACGTGTTTGCCCGTTGCCTCCGGAGGAGCCTATGCAGGTGGGTCGAACCAGCGTGTCTGCCGAGGAACGCAGTTGGCGTCGTTGCCGGGCGGGGGAGTGTCTCTACTGCGGAGAGCGGGGACATTTCATCGCTGTCTGCCCGGTTCAGCCAAAAGGGGGAGCCCACCAGTAGGACTGGGAGTACTGGTGGGTCAGTCGCACATCCCAGAAGGAAGTAATAGACTCATGTTAAATGCAACTCTGTGTCTTAACTCGGATACTTTACCGGTGGTTGCTCTCATCGACTCTGGGGCCGAGGAGGACTTCATTGATAAATGGCTTGCGGAACAGTTCGGAATTAAACTAGAGGCCCTGGAACGGCCCCTGGATGTGCAGGCGCTGGATGGACGCTCTCTTGCCCACGTGACCCTGGTCACAGAGCCCCTCACGCTGGTGGTATCAGGAAATCACCGCGAGGTTCGCCGGTTCCACGTTCTCTCCTCCCTCTCTTTGCCGCTGGTCCTGGGCTACCCATGGCTACAGACTCACAACCCGGTTTTCGACTGGGTCAGGAGGAAAGTGTCTGGCTGGAGCCCCACATGCCACGCCCAGTGCCTCCAGTCAGCCCTGTCCCCAGGAGGGCGGGTCGATCCCACTTCCAGCCCCGCCTCAGACGTCCCGAACCTCACAGCAGTTCCAGCGGAGTACCACGACCTCCAGGAGGTATTTAGTAAGAGTAGGGCACTCTCGTTGCCGCCACACCGGCCCTATGACTGTGCAATTGACCTCTTACCGGGTGCCCCCTTACCGTCTAGCTGCCTGTATAACTTGTCCAGACCCGAACGAGAGACTATAGAGGAATATATACGGAACTCGTTGGCCGCTGGTATCATCCATCCATCCTCCTCCCCAGTAGGTGCGGGGTTCTTCTTTGTAGCCAAAAAAGACAAGACATTACATCCCTGCATTGATTATAGGGGGCTAAATAACATAACTGTAAAAAACAAGTATCCACTTCCTCTTTTAGATTCCACATTCACACCTCTCCACGGCGCAACCATCTTTTCAAAACTCGACTTATGGAACGCGTACCACCTGGTGAGCATAAGGGAGGGGGACGAATGGAAAACCGCTTTTAGGACTCCCCTTGGCCATTTCGAATATTTGGTCAGGCCATTCAGCCTTACTAATGCCCCAGCTGTATTTCAGGCCTTGATCAACGACGTGCTGCGGGATTTTCTTAATCGATTTGTGTTTGTGATAGGTGAACTATCATCCTCCACTGCTTCCCTGTTTTGTGGAGTACCCCAGGGTTCCATTCTTGGGCCTGTCCTGTTTTCACTCTATATGCTGCCCCTGGGGTCAATTATAGCCAAGTACAAGCTTGTGTTCCACTGCTATGCAGATGATATTCAGATTTATTTACCTGCAATGTCAAGGAAACATGACAGACTTAAATTGTTGTTCAATTGTATTGCAGATATCAAACTGTGGTTAGGACAAAATTTTCTGCATTTAAATGAAGAAAAAACAGAATATATTTTGTTTGGTGATTCTGCCCCCTTAAATCTTGGCTCACTGACCTCAAGGCTCAGACCGACTGTTAAAAATCTCGGGGTCATTCTTGACAATGCTTTTATATTTGACAAACAAATTGACAGCATGATCAGAGCAAGCTTTTTATGTCTTTTAACAAAAGTTAAGCCATTTTTAAATCGCAATGACCTTGAGAAAACAATTCATGCTTTTATCAGCTCTAGAATAGATTATTGTAACTCACTTTATGTTGGTGTCTCTCAGTCGTCCCTGAGTCGCCTCCAACTTGTGCAAAATGCTGCAGCACAATTTTTAACCAACACATCCAGACGCCAACACATCACCCCAGTCCTTTATTCACTCCATTGGCTTCCTGTTACTTTTAGAGTTGATTTTAAAATTTAACTTTTTGTTTTTAAAGTTCTTAATGGCCTGGTTCTGGTCTGTCCTACCTTGTCCCGTCCTGCGCCCGCCCGCTCTGCCTCCGGTACCTTGCCCCCAGTTGTGACTATTACTATTGACTTTGAATCCCGCACACTGTAAATCTGTCCCGAGATCTGCATCCTTTGGTCCGCACCTACACCCACCGTTATGACAATATAACAGCTGGCATCAATTGTCCAATCCTTATATGAACTATTTTTTCCTCCTTCCTCCTGATAATAACATCTGTATCCTGGAGACAGACCCTTCTATTTTTTGCTACAGTTTGAAAAATAATGTGCAATTACATCACATAATTTCCCATCAGCCTCTTTTATCTGGCAAATCAATGGGAGCCAATAGGTGTCAATGGAACGGCCAAACCAAAATCGAAACCCTCAACTAGCCTTGTTATCTCCCTCATATCAATAGGTGCTTGTGGCTCTAGATCGGCCATAATGAAGTCTGTCCCTTTACTGTTTCACACCTTTTAATCTAGTATTGACGTTTCCTTCTGCACTTGTGATAACGCCGTATAAGTCACCTTTATGGGGCAGGCATATAAAAGCGGTAACTACAGCTGTCGAAGAGGCCGTGTGAGGAGACTCGAGCTGGTAAAAATAAGAAATATGTAATAGGATTGTGATCGACGGGAACTACTTTACAGACAACTATTGGCTGAAAATGGAGGCGAAATTGGAATCGTTTTAGATGTCTTTCCATCCCATTTCTGACGGCCCAGAGGCAGCGGATGGTTTAAGGTTTTATTTATTTTCTTAGATTTTTAGGTGTTTTTTTTTTTCCCATTGAAAGTACATCACCGTTTTTTGGTGGTTGGCAAGAGTCGCGCCAGGATGAAACGGTGCAGGTGCGACAGCCAAACAAAACCAAACATCTGCAGCATTTGGGGCAGAATATGAGAGGTTTAACCATGTGGATTTTGTTTTTTTCATGTGTGTCAGAGATAACTGCTAACCCTACAGCTGAAAATGTTAGGGCTGCAGAAGCTATCCGCACACACTTACGTTTTCCACACTTAAAACTAGAATGTTATCTAAATATGAATGCATATGTTTTATATGGATTAGAGTATACCAAAATCCAAATGAGTTGCTTTTGATAGACATAAAATCATTTCATGGGAAAAAGGTTACATAATGCATTTGAATATAAGTTTAACATTTCTCTTTCCTTTTTGCTCAATCTATAATGTTAAAGGTCCCATATGACACAATTGACTCCTGTGAGCCTTAAGCCATGTTATAATGTTGTTACCTCATCAGAAACATACCTGGAGTTGTGTTTTGCATTCATTCACACGTATTTGAGTCATCTTTTATTAGTCTGTCTGCATCTCCAAAGTGCAAAATGCTCTATTCCACCCTGTGAAGCTATAGTTTTAAAGTTAACAGCTTCTTTACCTTTTGGTTAGTAGAGATGGACAATAACTAAAATTAAAGCCGCAAGCGGCGATGATGGCCCTCGCCCCCCGCGCGACCGCCCCCCCCATGCGACCGCCTGGGGCCGGCCACCGCCCCCACGCACCATTTTCCCCGCCTGGCCACCCCACGGCCGCAATCCGCCCCCCTTCACACAGTTTCTATATAAATATGTGTGACCAACACATTATAATGGAGGTCCACGGCGTTGAACCAGCAACCTCGTGCACAATACAGGTATGGTGTAATGGACTTTTTTGCCTCTTTTGAGGTCCACAATGATATCACCAACTTTCATGCCAATTGGACAAAGTTGAGTTTTTTACCTGTACAGTAGGGGGCGCTATGGAGGTCACTGGCCACATGTTTATAATGGTTCTCTATTCACAGTTTTAATCCGCATCAGTGATTAGAATTTGAGCTTTTTAGTCTGATCCATGTGTCTGTGAGAGGGAATCAAATATGCAGGAAAGCAGTCATATTTTGACAGTGTGCTGTGCATAAACCAGAAAGAATATCCCCAAAACGTGGATGTTTATTGACAGTAATCATGTGTACATGCTGTATGTGGAGTTTGAGGAAATTTGGATGAAAAACCTAGGACTAGAGAGGTTTCATTTGCACTTAAGGAAAAGTCCTGTAGGAATTTAAAACCAATGACGAAGTCATATTTTGAGGGCATCCTACTCATGAACCATAAAGAATATCCCCAAAACGTGGATGATTATTGACAATCGACATATGTACATGCTGTATGTGGAGTTTGATGTAATTTGGATGAAAAACCTAGGAGTAGTTATGATTCATAGACATGTAAGTCAAAGTGCCAAGTGCCAATTTCTTTTCAATTCATTGCACCCCTGGTGGCCAACAGTGGAAAATAACCCATGGCCATAATGTAATTTTTTGTTTCTTCTGAGACCATGAATTGATGCGCCAAATTTCATAGGAATTGGATAATGTTGGCATTTCACCTCTATGGTAGGGGGCGCTATAGTGTTCATTTTGATTAAAATTAATATTGCATTCCATTCAAGGCCCAATCTCGCATATGTGATGTGAATGTGAGCTCTGTAGGGCAATGCCTGTGGTCATGAGAGGACATCGAAAAAAGAGGAAACGAAGGCGTATTTTGGTGGCGGCGTACGGGCGAACCGTGTGGAATTCGGAGAAAACGTGGATAACTTCTGAAAACCCATGTGTCTGGATGTGGCATGTGAAATCTGAGCTCATTTGGACCAAAAACCTGAGACTAGTAGCGTTTTGAAAACACGCTGCGAATGAAGCAGCGAATTTTTGATCCAAAATGGCCGATTTCCTGTCCGTCATACAGCAGTACTTCAATTCATTTTTATGCTTGTTCCATGGTGCTCTATCACTGTTCCGAATTTTGTGCATGTATTCCAAAATTAAACAGGCTCCTCTCCCATAGGGGTGAAATTTTAGGTGGCGCTGTCGAGTCAGGGGGCATGGGACATTTTCCCGACACCAATATTATGAAATTGTTCGCCGAGCCGGTCGATTCTATACCCCCATGTGAGACTTTTCGTGAATGTTCAGGGGGTGAAAAATGCGATTGTTTTTGGCGGAAAAACGAAGAACAATGTTAATATGCAGTGTGGCCCTGAGCTGTGTGGCCCTGACTCTATATGAGAGGGGTCTGTGGCTTTGCACCGGCAACCGTGTACATAATACAGGTATGGTGTAATTGACTTTTTTGACCCTTTTAATGCTCACAATTATCTCCCCAAGTTTCATGCCAATCGGACAAAGTTGTGTATTTTACCAATACTGTAGGGGGCGCTATAGTGTTCATTTAGATAACAATTAATAGTGCATTCTATTAATACCCTGATATCACATGTGTGATGAGAATTTGAGCTGTGTAGACCAATGCATGTGCGTGTCAGAAATTTTTTTATGATTTTTTTTTTAGTATTTGCGCCCCTGGTGGCCAACCGTGGAAAATTACTCATAGCCATAATGTAATTTTTTGTTTCGTCTGATGCCACTGATTTATTTCCCGAATTTCGAAGGAATCCGATAATGTTAGCGTTTCTTCCCTATGGTAGGGGGCGCTATAGTGTTCATTTTTACTACAATTAATAATCCATTTTATTAATACCCTCACATCACACATGTGATGTGAATTTGAGCTGTGTAGACCAATGCATGTGCATGTCAGAAATTTTTAAATAATTTTTTTTGGAGTCTTTGCGCCCCTGGTGGCCAAGTGTGAAAAATGACCTATGCCCGTAATATTATTTTTTGGTCCACGTCATGCCCCCAATTTATTCCCCGAATTTCGTAGGAATCCGATAATGTTTGCGTTTCACCCCTATGGTAGGGGGCGCTATAGTGTTCATTTTGATTAAAATTAATATTGCATTCCACTCATGCCCCAATCTCGCATATGTGATGTGAATGTGAGCTCTATAGGGCAATGCCTGTGGTCGTGAGAGGACATCGAAAAAACAGGAAACGAAGGCGTATTTTGGCGGCGGCGTACGGGCGAACCGTGTGGAATTTGGAGAAAACGTGGATAACTTTTGAAAACCCATGTGTCTGGATGTGGCATGTGAAATCTGAGCTCATTTGGACCAAAAACCTGAGACTAGTAGCGTTTTGAAAACACCCTGCGAAAAATTTGGCGAATTTTCGATTCAATATAGCCGACTTCCTGTCCATCCTAGGGCCGCACTATGTTTGGCTTTTTTGCTCGTCTCCATGAGCTCTATCACTGGTGTGAATTTCGTCAAGCTAAGGCGAGAAATGCGTGTCGGCTCCCAATTCATTTTAAAATTTTGAATTTTCTAGGTGGCGCTGTCGAGCCGGTTTGCTTTGGACATTGTCGCGATGCCAATGTTATGAAATTTTTCGCTGAGCCGGTCGATTCTATACCCCCATGTGAGACTTTTCGTGAATGTTCAGGGGGTGAAAAATGCGATTGTTTTGGCGGAAAAACGAAGAACAATGTTAATATGCAGTGTGGCCCTGAGCTGTGTGGCTCTGACTCCATATGAGAGGGGTCTGTGGCTTTGTACTGGCAACCAAGTACATAATACAGGTATGGTGTAATGGACTTTTTTGACCCTTTTAATGCCCCCAATTATCTCCCTGAGTTTCATGCCAATCGGACAAAGTTGTGTATTTTACCAATACTGTAGGGGGCGCTATAGTGTTCATTTAGATAACAATTAATAGTGCATTCTATTAATACCCTCACATCACACGTGTGATGTGAATTTGAGCTGTGTAGACCAATACATGTGCGTGTCAGAAATTTTTTTATGTTTTTTTTTTAGTATTTGCGCCCCTGGTGGCCAACCGTGGAAAATGACTCATGGCCATAATGTAATTTTTTGTTTCTTCTGATGCCACTGATTTATTCCCCGAATTTCGTAGGAATCCGATAATGTTGGCGATTCACCACTATGGTAGGGGGCGCTATAGTGTTCATTTAGATAACAATTAATAGTGCATTCTATTAATACCCTCACATCACACATGTGATGTGAATTTGAGCTGTGTAGACCAATGCATGTGCATGTCAGAAATTTTTTAATAATTTTTTTTGGCGTCTTTGCGCCCCTGGTGGCCAAGTGTGAAAAATGACCTATGCCCGTAATATTATTTTTTGGTCCACGTCATGCCCCCAATTTATTCCCCGAATTTCGTAGGAATCCGATAATGTTTGCGTTTCACCCCTATGGTAGGGGGCGCTATAGTGTTCATGTTGATTAAAATTAATATTGCATTCCACTCATGCCCCAATCTCGCATATGTGATGTGAATGTGAGCTCTGTAGGGCAATGCCTGTGGTCGTGAGAGGACATAGAAAAAACAGGAAACGAAGGCGTATTTTGGCGGCGGCGTACGGGCGAACCGTGTGGAATTTGGAGAAAACGTGGATAACTTTTGAAAACCCATGTGTCTGGATGTGGCATGTGAAATCTGAGCTCATTTGGACCAAAAACCTGAGACTAGTAGCGTTTTGAAAACACCCTGCGAAAAATTTGGCGAATTTTCGATTCAATATAGCCGACTTCCTGTCCATCCTAGGGCCGCACTATGTTTGGCTTTTTTGCTCGTCTCCATGAGCTCTATCACTGGTGTGAATTTCGTCAAGCTAAGGCGAGAAATGCGTGTCGGCTCCCAATTCATTTTAAAATTTAGAATTTTCTAGGTGGCGCTGTCGAGCCGGTTTGCTTTGGACATTGTCGCGATGCCAATGTTATGAAATTTTTCGCTGAGCCGGTCGATTCTATACCCCCATGTGAGACTTTTCGTGAATGTTCAGGGGGTGAAAAATGCGATTGTTTTGGCGGAAAAACGAAGAACAATGTTAATATGCAGTGTGGCCCTGAGCTGTGTGGCTCTGACTCCATATGAGAGGGGTCTGTGGCTTTGTACTGGCAACCAAGTACATAATACAGGTATGGTGTAATTGACTTTTTTGACCCTTTTAATGCCCCCAATTATCTCCCTGAGTTTCATGCCAATCGGACAAAGTTGTGTATTTTACCAATACTGTAGGGGGCGCTATAGTGTTCATTTAGATAACAATTAATAGTGCATTCTATTAATACCCTCACATCACACGTGTGATGTGAATTTGAGCTGTGTAGACCAATACATGTGCGTGTCAGAAATTTTTTTATGTTTTTTTTTTAGTATTTGCGCCCCTGGTGGCCAACCGTGGAAAATGACTCATGGCCATAATGTAATTTTTTGTTTCTTCTGATGCCTCTGATTTATTCCCCGAATTTCGTAGGAATCCGATAATGTTGGCGATTCACCACTAAGGTAGGGGGCGCTATAGTGTTCATTTAGATAACAATTAATAGTGCATTCTATTAATACCCTCACATCACACATGTGATGTGAATTTGAGCTGTGTAGACCAATGCATGTGCATGTCAGAAATTTTTAAATGATTTTTTTTGGAGTCTTTGCGCCCCTGCTGGCCAAGTGTGAAAAATGACCTATGCCCGTAATATTATTTTTTGGTCCACGTCATGCCCCCAATTTATTCCCCGAATTTCGTAGGAATCCGATAATGTTTGCGTTTCACCCCTATGGTAGGGGGCGCTATAGTGTTCATTTTGATTAAAATTAATATTGCATTCCACTCATGCCCCAATCTCGCATATGTGATGTGAATGTGAGCTCTGTAGGGCAATGCCTGTGGTCGTGAGAGGACATCGAAAAAACAGGAAACGAAGACGTATTTCGGTGGCAGCGTACGGGCGAACCGTGTGGAATTTGGAGAAAACGTGGATAACTTTTGAAAACCCATGTGTCTGGATGTGGCATGTGAAATCTGAGCTCATTTGGACCAAAAACCTGAGACTAGTAGCGTTTTGAAAACACGCTGCGAAAAATTTGGCGAATTTTCGATTCAATATAGCCGACTTCCTGTCCGTCCTAGGGCCACACTATGATTGGCTTTTTTGCTCGTCTCTATGAGCTCTATCACTGGTGTGAATTTCGTCAAGCTAGGGCGAAAAATGCGTGTCGGCTCCCAATTCATTTTAAAATTTTGAATTTTCTAGGTGGCGCTGTCGAGCCGGTTTGCTTTGGACATTGTCGCGATGCCAATGTTATGAAATTTTTCGCCGAGCCGGTCGATTCTATACCCCCATGTGAGACTTTTCGTGAATGTTCAGGGGGTGAAAAATGCGATTGTTTTGGCGGAAAAACGAAGAACAATGTTAATATGCAGTGTGGTCCTGAGCTGTGTGGCTCTGACTCTATATGAGAGGGGTCTGTGGCTTTGCACCGGCAACCACGTACATAATACAGGTATGGTGTAATGGACTTTTTTGACCCTTTTAATGCTCACAATTATCTCCCCAAGTTTCATGCCAATCGGACAAAGTTGTGTATTTTACCAATACTGTAGGGGGCGCTATAGTGTTCATTTAGATAACAATTAATAGTGCATTCTATTAATACCCTCACATCACACGTGTGATGTGAATTTGAGCTGTGTAGACCAATGCATGTGCGTGTCAGAAATTTTTTTATGATTTTTTTTTTAGTATTTGCGCCCCTGGTGGCCAACCGTGGAAAATGACTCATGGCCATAATGTAATTTTTTGTTTCTTCTGATGCCCCTGATTTATTCCCTGAATTTCGTAGGAATCCGATAATATTGGCGTTTCACCCCTATGATAGGGGGCGCTATAGTGTTCATTTTTATTACAATTAATAATCCATTTTATTAATACCCTCATATCACACGTGTGATGTGAATTTGAGCTGTGTAGACCAATGCATGTGCGTGTCAGAAATTTTTAAATGATTTTTTTTGGAGTCTTTGCGCCCCTGGTGGCCAAGTGTGAAAAATGACCTATGCCTGTAATATTATTTTTTGGTCCACGTCATGCCCCCAATTTATTCCTCGAATTTCGTAGGAATCCAATAATGTTTGCGTTTCACCCCTATGGTAGGGGGCGCTATAGTGTTCATTTTGATTAAAATTAATATTGCCTTCCATTCATGCCCCAATCTCGCATATGTGATGTGAATGTGAGCTCTGTAGGGCAATGCCTGTGGTCGTGAGAGGACATCGAAAAAACAGGAAACGAAGGCGTATTTCGGTGGCGGCGTACGGGCGAACCGTGTGGAATTTGGAGAAAACGTGGATAACTTTTGAAAACCCATGTGTCTGGGTGGGGCATGTCAAATCTGAGCTCATTTGGACCAAAAACCTGAGACTAGTAGGGTTTTGAAAATACGCAACGAAAAATTTGGCAAATTTTCGATTTAATATAGCCGACTTCCTGTCCGTCCTAGGGCCGCACTATGATTGGCTTTTTTGCTCGTCTCCATGAGCTCTATCACTGGTGTGAATTTCGTCAAGCTAGGGCGAAAAATGCGTGTCGGCTCCCAATTCATTTTAAAATTTTGAATTTTCTAGGTGGCGCTGTCGAGCCGGTTTGCTTTGGACATTGTCGCGATGCCAATGTTATGAAATTTTTCGCCGAGCCGGTCGATTCTATACCCCCATGTGAGACTTTTCGTGAATGTTCAGGGGGTGAAAAATGCGATTGTTTTGGCGGAAAAACGAAGAACAATGTTAATATGCAGTGTGGTCCTGAGCTGTGTGGCTCTGACTCTATATGAGAGGGGTCTGTGGCTTTGCACCGGCAACCACGTACATAATACAGGTATGGCGTAATGGACATTTTTGACCCTTTTAATGCTCACAATTATCTCCCCAAGTTTCATGCCAATCGGACAAAGTTGTGTATTTTACCAATACTGTAGGGGGCGCTATAGTGTTCATTTAGATAACAATTAATAGTGCATTCTATTAATACCCTCACATCACACGTGTGATGTGAATTTGAGCTGTGTAGACCAATGCATGTGCGTGTCAGAAATTTTTTTATGATTTTTTTTTTAGTATTTGCGCCCCTGGTGGCCAACCGTGGAAAATGACTCATGGCCATAATGTAATTTTTTGTTTCTTCTGATGCCACTGATTTATTCCCCGAATTTCGTAGGAATCCGATAATATTGACGTTTCACCCCTATGATAGGGGGCGCTATAGTGTTCATTTTTATTACAATTAATAATCCATTTTATTAATACCCTCATATCACACGTGTGATGTGAATTTGAGCTGTGTAGACCAATGCATGTGCGTGTCAGAAATTTTTAAATGATTTTTTTTGGAGTCTTTGCGCCCCTGGTGGCCAAGTGTGAAAAATGACCTATGCCTGTAATATTATTTTTTGGTCCACGTCATGCCCCCAATTTATTCCCCGAATTTCGTAGGAATCCAATAATGTTTGCGTTTCACCCCTATGGTAGGGGGCGCTATAGTGTTCATTTTGATTAAAATTAATATTGCATTCCATTCATGCCCCAATCTCGCATATGTGATGTGAATGTGAGCTCTGTAGGGCAATGCCTGTGGTCATGAGAGGACATCGAAAAAAGAGGAAACGAAGGCGTATTTTGGTGGCGGCGTACGGGCGAACCGTGTGGAATTCGGAGAAAACGTGGATAACTTCTGAAAACCCATGTGTCTGGATGTGGCATGTGAAATCTGAGCTCATTTGGACCAAAAACCTGAGACTAGTAGGGTTTTGAAAATACGCAACGAAAAATTTGGCGAATTTTCGATTCAATATAGCCGACTTCCTGTCCGTCCTAGGGCCGCACTATGATTGGCTTTTTTGCTTGTCTCCATGAGCTCTATCACTGGTGTGAATTTCGTCAAGCTAGGGCGAAAAATGCGTGTCGGCTCCCAATTCATTTCAAAATTTTGAATTTTCTAGGTGGCGCTGTCGAGCCGGTGTGCTTCGGACATTGTCGCGATGCCAATTTTATGAAATTTTTCACCAAGCCGGTCGATCCTATATATATATGTGGGACTTTTCGTCGACGTTCAGGGGGTGAAAAATGCGATCCTTTTAGCGGAAAAATAATAATAATAAGAAGAAGAAGAAACCCAGGAAGAACAATGCCCCTCGCCATCACTTCGTGAGTGGCGAGGGCCAATAATAATAATAAGAAGAAAAATGCGATCCTTTTAGCGGAAAAATAATAATAATAATAAGAAGAAGAAACCCAGGAAGAACAATGCCCCTCGCCATCACTTCGTGAGTGGCGAGGGCCAACAATTCAAATAATTCTGGTGAAGGTGTATGGAGTTTAAAACACAGTGTATTGGGCTGAAGTTAAAACGTATTAACAATTGAATGAAAAAGGGTGGCATAATATTTAACATTTAATTTATCATAGTAGGCGGGGTTACTGGTTCTTTTTGTTGTGCCCTATGATTTATATACTCATTTCTTAATACCAAGAAGATCCTGAACTACATTTCAATAGACCCTTGGGAAAATGGCTGCTATAAAACAATTGGTTGTGGATACATAGTAGTTTGAATCATATGAGAGACTTTTCCCCATTGTAAGTACATGGCAATGCACAAAGCCAGAATGAAGCAGTGCAGGTGCGATGGCAACAAAACAAAACATCTGCATCTGGTGTATCGGAGGGGGGCGGGGGGGATAAAATTTGAAAAAGGCAAAACAAAAACGAGTGGCATGCGTCCTCTGTGTTTAATGGGTGCGACCCCTTCATTGTGATGGAGATAAGCGGCACCTCAGCAGGACCGGAGGTGATTAACAGTGCTGTGTTTGTGTGCAGTTGTATAAACAAACAGGTGTCGGCCATTCCCAGTGCTGCTCATTAGAACCACGCATTTTGTTCCCTCTGTTTTTTAGTGCATCTTTATCAATGCTATTCTGAAGGCTACGGTCTAGAGGCACTGAAACATGTCTTATACACTCTAAAAAGAACTACACACAAAACTTTAAACTTTAATTAAATGTGTTGTGTTTTATATTTGTCATCTTATTAATTGGCCCTAAAATGTAAACTTTAAACAAAAATTTAAACTGCAAGCAGAGATAAAGGGCCCTCGCAACTCTTGCTTTTCTTCTTGACTGAAGGATTACACAGAGATTGTATTTTATAGTCGACTAGTCACAAATAGTCACTTAATCGTTGCAGCCCTGTTTTCTCAATGTTTAGTTTTTAATTATAGAACAATAAAAAGTTAAGGAATTTAACAGGGGCCTGTACACTTTTTGTAGATTGTAGGGCTGCAAAATGTATCGCAATAGAATCAAAATCACAATTTGAATGCAATTAGCAAATCACAAAGGTTGCAATTTTTTATGTACCATAATTTCTTCCACAAACAACACAATCTCCTGTCTTATTCTGCATAAAAACTGCTAACGTAGTTAGCTCTGTACAAACATGTTCTGAAATGTCCCTATGTGTCTGATGCCCTCCCTGAGTCTCCATGGGGCCTTATTCTGTTTAAAAGCTGCTAACCCTGTAGTTCAGATCTGTACAAACATGTTCTGAAATGTGATTCTTGTATTAGTTTGCCAGTTCATATGTTAGGCTTTTGTCAGTTCTCCTGGCTGTGTTTAAAATGTAAACTTTGAACAGAATCCTTTTATTAAAAGAGAAATCACAATTCTGATCCGAATGTCAATGCTTATGAGAAAAATTGCCCTACCTGTAACTAAATCAAATCACCAGTACAACAGGTATCTGCAGCTCAAATTTTTATTATTTGTCTACTCCAGTTTTTCACTGGGCTAGTCCTGGTTTAGTCCAGCTTAGACCTGTTTAATCCTCCTTTAGTCCAATTAAGGCTTAAGGTATAGGATTAATCAATATCCAAACTCAGACTAAACTAAGTTCAAACCAGGCCTGAAACCTGGTTCAGTCTCTGTGTGAGGACCTCAGTATTTAAACATAAAAAGCAGTGAGCCCAATTCTTACTTACTCTTTTTGTTCTTCTTGTTCTTCTCTGGCTTTTGCAGTTCATGACTGATTTCAGATAAGCATCCACATCTTCTTCGCCCTTCTTCAGCTGACATAGAAGCTGGCTAAAGCCCTCTTTCGGATTGTCTCATCCTCGTCGTCAGGCTGCTCGATATTCTTCAGTTCTTTGGAGAGAGTGAAGTTGTCCTGCCTCTTGCATCTGCCCATCACTGCTGTAGGCTCATATGCTGTGGATGGTTTAACCAGGTTCTTCTTGGCAGGTTTGGTCTCTCCTGCCCGCTGAGAGCGAGTAGGCTTTGGTGCTTGAACATCCATCTTGAATCTTATTGAAGGCTCCTCAGTCTTTTTAGTTTGTTTGTTACCAGTGAGGTTGGGTTTGACCTTAGATTTCTTACAAGGCTTTGTTTCTTCTTCAAAGTTAGACTTTTCAATCTCATATAGAGGTTTTGTCTCCTCTCTGGGGTTAGATTGAGAAGTCTTACCTCTGACCTTTTTAGAAGACTTTAGTGCACGAGACACCTTCTTGACTACATCTGAAGTCTTCTCTGTCTCTTCAGTATTTGAGTTCTCAGTCAGTTCTCCTTGATCATTTGGAAGTTCTGTCTTTAAATCTCTGAATTTTCAGTTTTTTTTCCCCAACAGCTTTGGTTAGTGTTGATTGGTCCTGGTTGATTTGGATGGTGCTTCAGATGTTGCAGGGACACTATTCAGGTTTTTTCGGGTCCTCTACTAATTGCTCGTTAGCAGATGCCTCAAAGACCTTCTGCAGCTGAGGTCTAGTGATGTCTCCTTGAGCAGTTTGAAGTAGTTTAATATTAGTGTGCAGTGTCCCTCCTCTTCAGCCACTTTTCCTGTGTCTTTAGGTTCTGCTGAAGTTTGTTTGGAAGTTGGAACCTTATTTTGTCTTTTGTTCTTTCTTCCCTTTTTGCTTGGTTTGGAACTTCCTTCCTAATTTCAGGTACCAGTGGTGTTCCAAATGGTGCAGGTACATCTTGAGCACTAGATTCCATGTTTCCTGGTTCCTGTAGCACTTCAACTTCTGCTGAAGGTTCTAGTTCTTTTTGAGACTCTTCTAAGGTCTCCATGGCTTTTTTGTTCAGCCTCACCAACCTCCTCAGACTGCAGAGGAGCTAAAGAATGCTCTACTATCGCATCAGATTCTTGTTATTTCATCTCTGCTTTGTCAGTCTCACTTGGTATGACATCACTAAAGAATTCATTTTGGACAGGCATAGTGCAGTTGGACTTAGGACATTATCAGGAGAATTTAGAGACACTCCTCATTAACTAAAACTGAAGGCTCCTTAGTCTCTTCAATTTGTGTTCTTGAGGTTCAATGATGCTAGTTACCACCTCCAGTTTAGCCTTTATACTTGTGTCTACAGCTCTGTTACTCTCCTCAGTATTCAGTGTAGGTAAAGATATCTCAGATAGTTCATCATGGGTCTCTGTCTCAACTGTTTCACAGAACTCATCTTGTGGCTCTATAAGGAGGTCTGAGATAATCACCTGCTCCTCCACTTGAACATCTCCAACTGAATCTTGGTCTTGTTCTGTCCATTTTTAGTCTCTGTATCAAATGTTTTATGGACCTCTTCTTGTGGACCTACTATGACATTTGAGATGTTCTCCTGCTCCTGCACCTGAACATCTTCAGCTTCTTGGTCTTGTTCTGTCTGAACCACAGTCTCGCCTCTTGTCTCATCTAAACCAAGCTGTAGTTTGGACTGTCTCTCTCTGTCCCACACTTTTTCTGCATTATGTAACTTAAATTTGAGTCAATCTCTAATTTTGTGTCGTTTTTCAAAGGGTTTTGAGCATTTTTTTCTTTCCCTCAGGGGCAATTTACTTGGTGGAAAGAAATTTTTTTTTTTTTTTTTTTTTTACGGCTAAACAATAAAAGTTAGCATGATGGGCCTTTGTCACATTGTTCCCCTTTAAATTAGTTTTGAAGGGGGAGCTATAGAGCCATCTTAAAAGATATATCGCTAATTTTTATGTCTTTATGTCCAGCTCAGAAATGTGCATGTGCACTTCATTGGATCCATTAAAATCTGACAGTGATTATGAAAGATAAATGTTTTGTTTTGTTGTTTTTTTTCAAAAATTGTCGTAACAACTGTCAGAGGGACCAAAGATTCAGACTCGGGTAAGAAGTTTGAACTAAGTTTATTTACAGACATGGAAATGTAAATGAAGGTTGACGGAGCAGACAGTTAAAAGCAGTGTCATAAGCTGAAGTCTTCGAGCAGGTTGTGGGTAGTGGGGTCAGAGGCTGGGCTGTTCATACCGGTCGAGGTGAGCTGGGTTGGAGGCTTAAGTGTTTGTACTGGTTGTGGAGAGGTGGGTCAGAGGCGGGTTGCAGAGTAGTTCCAAGGAGCAGGATCACGGAGGATACACGGATGAATAAACTGGGGGATGACATGAATGATGACTTGTGGAAATGCAGGAAGATGACTAGACGATCTGTCAGCCTTTCTAACAGTTTTCAGCCCCTTTGTACTCCAGAGGCTGAGGCTTGGTTGCAGATCAGCTGCAGGTGTGTATTGGGTGGTACCAGAATCTCCACCCAGCTCCAGGCAAGACACAGAAGGGATGGGCAAAACAGCACAGAACACACAAAAAATCCAAATCCTGACAAAAATTGACATTTTGTTGAAAAATCACCCTGACCATGGCCAATATTTGATTTAAAATGTAATTGATAACCTTTCATCGCACGTGGGTTTTTGTGTGTTTTGGTTATGTTTGAAGTGTTTTTTAATGAAAACTGTTGGAGGAGATGTCAAAAGATCATGAGTGATTTTGTCACTCATTGATAGATCCAATATGGCTGACTTCCAGTAGGCTTTAGGGCGGGGCCATAATATCTTTTTTTTTTTTTTTTTTACATGTCCTGATGTGACCTATTTTTGATGCTAAGTTTCATTTGTCTATGATGACATTTTTCTGGGCCGGGCTCCCATGGGTGCAATGTAAAAACAGTGTGCGAGGCGAACGAGTCGCTGACTTGCCCTCCTATATTTAGGAGACGCCCTTCTATATTTAGGGCTCGGGCCCTAAATATAATAGAATAGTAGAAAGTACAAATGGTAGTGGATCTAAATCATGACAATTGCTTTGATTAAAGGTCCTATGTTACACAAAATTAACTCTTGAGAGCTTTAAGCCATGTTATCTCCTCAAAAACATACATGGAGTTGTCTATTGTTTCATTCACACATGTCTGAGTGACCCTTTATTATTAGTCTGTGTACATCTCCAAAGTTCAAAATGCTTTGTTTCACCCTGTGATGTCATCAATCAATAGTTTTCAATTTTAACAGCTACTTTGTATCTTTAGTTCAGTAGAGATTGGCAATTCCAGGTCTGGAATTATACAAATGATTCTAATGAAGGTGTGTGGAGTTTAAACATAGAGTGGAGCACCTGTATTACCACATGACATCACAAGGTGGAACAGAGTGTTTTCAGTCTGAGAGAAGAACTCAGTCTAAATATGCAGGGGTTGTGTTTTAAACTCGTGTGAATGCAACAAAACACAACTCCATGTATATTTGTGTTGAGGAAACCACATTATAACATAGATAAAAAAAATAGTGTAATATGGGCCCTATAACCAAACATGAAATAATTAGTTTGATAGTGTGTATTTTAGTTGTTTTTTTTGTTTTTTTTTTTAAATATTATTTCAGTGTAACAATGATTTTAGCTGCAATAAATACTTTTTGACAATGCAAAATGTGAGACTATTTTAGCTTGAAATAATAAAATGAATCTGTAATCTTTGCAGGCATATGAGGAGACATTGCTCTAAAAAATCCCTGTTTTCACTTATCCCTTATACATGGCCAGCTGTAAGTATAGGCTTCACAATAAAATAAAATTTGCTGCTCACTATGATTTGATTATTATTTGTTTTAGATCAAAAAATGCGATTTAAAATTAACAAAATGTAAAATAAAGATTTACATATGTCATATATTATAGCTATATTTCCACAAAAAACATATCTTATTTAATATTTATAATTTATTTCTTTACAACTGCTCATGATATTCCTTTTTTGCAGTGTATGAGAGTGGGATAAAGTGCAAATGGCTGGAGCACACAGAGTCCCTGGATTATGTCGGCTCTTTGCTTTAATGGTGTGTGTAGGGAGCGCTTCGACACAGCCTCAATGCACATCCACCGTAGTGTTGGGTAATGGGGGGGAGATTGAAAGATTTGGTGAAAAGGGTAAAAACGCAGAGCCCAATGGAGGATAATGTGAGCTTTTAACTGGGTCAGACAAAAGATGCAACACTCAAATCTACAGATGCACTCAGCCATTCAAATTCATTCAAGTATTATCAGTTAAGCTTTATTTCATATGAATGTGAGTGGGATAAAGAAATCTAACTTAGCATAGAGTTTTATTACACAGCTGTTATTATTTGCTTCAGATTAATGTAATTACAAAACACCAACTGGATGAGCCATTAAAGGAAGATGTTGCTCGCATTTGTGTAAAAAACAAAACAAAACAAAAGACGCTAATACTAAACATGCTGGCTGAAGAAGTAAGAAGAAGTAAGGGCTCTATTGTCTTTTACATTTCAGACAAAGTTTATATTATTGCTTTAATTTGCACTAGTTTGGATGTAGATCAGGGGGGTCAAACACATTTTCCCCGAGGGAAACATCAGCAAAATGGTTGCTCTCAAAGGGCCCGATGTAATGTAAAATAAATGTAGCTGCTTTTTTTTTTTTTTTTTTTTTACTTGTTCATTAACTGTTTCTGTATGTATTACTTATTCACGTTACAAATATTGCTTATGCATTTCCATTGATGTAAAAAATATGGCTGTAAAACTGAATATGTCCTGATAAACCGACATTTTAAGACAGTCGTACATTTTAATTTACCTTGTTGTGGGCCACATATCATGGGGGGCCACATTTGGCTAGTGGGCCTTGAGTTTGAAACATATGTTGTAGATTTTTAGTAGATTATTTACTATCCCAAGGTCACAGTTGCATTTAACTGATCTATCTTGGATGTTTTTAATGGCCTTTCCACAGATCTTACCTGTAACTTAGTATGATGAAATTGCCTACTTGTCACAATGGAGACAGATCATTCTAATGCACTAGTTTGGATGTTAAGTGTTTACTATCCCAAGGTACAGTGTATTACTTTTCTGACCAACCTCGTTTCCATGGAGATGTTATTGCTTTGCGTGGAACTTTCCACAGTCTTGCATTTAACTGAACTGTCTCACATGTATTTGACCACCTCTCCGCAGATCTAACCTGCAACTTAATATGTTGAAGTTGCCTACCTGTTACAATGGAGATGGGTTATTCTAGGCAAAACAAAATCACAATATCTCTGGAAACAATGTAGCCTCTATCTGAAAAAGTTACACTAATTTCTCCCTTTCTTTTTACGATCAATAGGATGTACAATTTGGGGGCTTAAACAACAAGAAAATGATTTAGCAATAAATACAATACACTCAGAACTATCTCCCAGGTTTAAAATTCCAGCTAGTTACAAACCAGACGATTAAAATAGCTACAAGATTTTCAGAAATGCCTCAGAGCTTTTCATGGGTCTTAGCATTCATGGAGAGTGAAGAGACGGTATCCAGTGCACATCTTTGTACCCCAGCTATACAGCGTTTTCTAATGGCTCCAGATTGGCCATATTTCACAATAGGGACAAAACCAGGACTCTCATGTGGCTAATGTGAGCTTTTAACATGCGCTGAACAAAGAGAGTCTTCCAGTGGAGATGATAGGGCCTGGCTAAATGATGGTTAATGTGTTTAGCTGTGAATTCAGATGAGGAGGACTATTGTTAGCATGGGGCTGGAAGAGGCAGGGTGCTTCGACGCGCCTCAGAGCGTTTTGTGCCCGTGCTGGGAGTGGGTGGCTGCTCAAACTTCTGCATCAGCACCTTTTCTCTAGCAACCAATTAGCTCAAACGCTCATTTTCCCCTTCTTCAAAATAACTTTTCTGCATTTGCATCTTTTTCATTTGCTTATCTCTCAATGAAATGGCAGCTTTCCCTCTCTCTCCCTCTCTCAGTGTTCTCTCGCTTTTCATCTCTCTCTCACCTTGTTGCCTCCCATTCTCTTCATTTACTGCTTCTCTTGCTCTCTGTGTCCTGTCCCTTCTCTCACTCCCTCTTTCGCTCAATCTCTCTCACTCTCTCTCCTTGCCCTTATCAATCACTTTCTCTCTCTCCTCCCTCTCTTTTATTTACATTCTCTGTCTCTCTCTCACTCACTCTCTCATTTCTTGCTCTTCTCTCATTCCCCATCTCTCATTTTCCCTTTCTCTTATCTCTTTCTTCCTCTCTTGCGCTCTCTTCTCTTTGTCTTTCTCCCACTACCTCTCTCGCTCAATCTCTCTCTCTCTGTCTCTCTCTCATTTCTCTTTTGCTCCTCTCTCTTTCTATCTCTCTTGTTACCCTATCACTAATTTCCCCTCTCTTATCCCTCTCTTTCTCTTACTTCCTCTCTTGCTCTCTCTCCCCTCTCGTCTCTTTGTCTACTTCTCGTTTCTCTCCTTTTCTCCTTTCCCTCATCCTGCCTCACTGCTTTCCCTCCCCTCTATCTTTCTTACAACCCTCTTTTTTGCACATTATTATTATTATTTTTTTTTTACTACCCCTTGTTTCTCTTCTTCCCTCTCTCTTACTTCCCTGTTGCTCCTCACCCTCCTCTCTCAATTCCACCCCTCTCCCACTTTTTTTTTCCTTTCTCTCCAGTACCCCCTTTCATTCTCTTTCTCTTATTCCCTCTGTCCTAGTCTTTCTTCAGCAACAGTGATATCACACCTGCAAGATAATTGGATAAAGTCGATTCAAAGCAGGAGGGAGCGAGGCACTACTTAACCACAGCTGAAACAGGCCTACGGTGCAGAGCAATGGAAACGTGAACCTGAAACCTATTCTGGAGTTTGGGAATTAGGCAAAAATCTCCATTATTTGTTGATATAAAGTCAGATCAGTGTGTGGAGGTTTAGCTCAAGAAGATCATCGGGTTCAATGAATTGTCTTTTCACCAGGAATGGAAACAATCATGCCACAAGCTGAAGGTATAAGTACAAAGGCCATTTATTATAAGGTTAGGGTTAACACTGAAAAACACTCTCTTTGCTTCCTCGTATTTAGGAAAACATGCATTAGTTACAGAAAAGAATCATGTATATAGTATAGATATAATTAGCAACTCAGAATGTGTTTAAGGAGTAAAAATACCAACAAGTAAGTCCAATGAGGTTCATCTGGTCCTCCAATAATTTACATTAATTTTATTTTTTCAGTCCAAGGTTTAGTTAGTTTTCGATTGCTCACTAGGGCTCATCCTCAGAGTAATGTTGCTGTGATGTGGCCGGTCAGCTGATTTAAAAAAGTTTTGGCGCTGTTTTCCTGCTGTTGGAGGTAGAACGATGGCGCCATCTGCAGTCCGACTTCTTCAGGACAGTATCCCAGGTGTGTGAGAATGAAAAGGCCCCCTCGTCCCAGTTTGTCTTTTGTCACAATGATGTTTGCTGAGTTCCAGTCCATAATGAGGTTCTCTCCACAAGACAAAGCAAAAAAACCCTGTTTAAATCAGCTGATTGGACACGCCACAGCAACATCGACCACTCTGAGGAAGAGCGCTAGTGAGCAGTCGAAACTGTCAGGTATGAAAACAAACTAAACCTTGGACTAAAAAAATAATCTACTAAAATAATAATAATAATAATAATAATAATAATAATAATAATAATAATAATAAACCAACAAGAAAAGGACCTAATCTTAGCCCCGCCCACTCCTTTCTGCCACTGTGATTTTGCAGCATGACACAGAAACAACTGTCTGGGAGTCATGTAGTGTCATCCAGTAGTTTCCTTATAAATCTCTAATCTTTGCCTATCATTTGCTTTTTTTGTCACTCTCAAAAATACATCATGACAGTGAATCCAGTGTGGGATAGTGTCATGTAGTTGGTTTCCCATAATTCTTAGTAACAATGTGTCTAATTGGGTGAAAAATAGACCCCTGTGAGTAACGTCTATACGAATAGGTTATATTTTACAGTCCCATTTTTTTATTTAGCAGCTTTTACCATCCAGTGTATGTGATGTAAAGAGCATGTATCATTACACGAATAAATAAAAACAGCCACATGCCCTTTAAGCTCTATTAAAATAGATCTAGTTCAGTTTAAACGGTTTGCTCTGGTCTACAGTTATTTCTCACTTACCTTATGTATTCCAAACATTGTAGTTATTCACAATGATAAGTCTATAAGGACTTTTCACAACTTTCAATTTTGCTGTTACAGTAATGCCAACAACAACTAGCATGCTAATCATATATTTCCTGATTTTTGGACAATAAAAGCTATAATTAGACACAGGAAGTACACAGCTGACTTATTTTGACCTCGAGAGCTGCTTATACAATATATCTGTGCTAGAGCAAGACACATTTTTGTATTCACTGGTATATGCTGATACTGGGGGCAAGGTGGATTAATGTCTTGCTCAAGGACACAACATCTGACCACTCAACCAATGATGTAAACGTACGGGATTTGAACAGCCAACCTTTGACTCAGCGGACAAAGACAAAGACCAACTGAGCTAATGTAGCCCATGCTCATTCTCAAACATGGAAAAAAATCCAGGTACAGGCCAATTAAATATGCATTTTCTTACCCCTAAAGAAAATGGGAAACACATTCACTGCATGAATAATTATACATAGGGTAGCGATTTGTAAACCAGTTCTGCTTTACCATCACCGTGGGAGATGTTTACACCTCGCCGTTGATCGTATGTATATTTATCGTGAAGAAACTTTATTTTATTTCCATTGCACATTTGCATTTATATGTGCTGGTGGATGCATCGTATACAGTGTGCAGCCAGACATATGTGCAGAAAAATTCCTCCACCCTCCCACTCATCAACATCCTGCCATCTCCTGCGATCAATCCCTCACAATGAATTATTAATGCCCACATTCGCTTTTTTACTGATGGAGAAATCATTGGAGCTGTTTTTTTTTTTCTGCGCTCCCAATGAATTCATGGCTTGTTTAAGGTGTCAATATGATTTTCAGATTTTGGCCGTGCAGGGAAGTGCTGACCGGACTCCTGACATTTGTGACTTTGTTGCTCCGACCTTGAGCTTGGTACTTAACCCTGCACGCGGCAATACATATTCATTAACAGCATTCACAGTGGTCGGCCCCACTGTGCAGCATGTGATATTTTCATTAATATTTTACATTTACGGTGTTTTTACCCGGGCGAATGGGACACTTTTCATCAGATTTAGTGGGGTTCCATTTTTGTACAACAAGTATGTGACTCAGAGTGGTCAAATAATAAACACTTATATTGGTTGTATAATAACTTGATTGAATTAGCACAATTATAGCACAGCAGTTAGCCACTGAAATCCTCACTGACCGTGATATAACACGAGTTTAAAGTGTGGTTACATGTGGTGTGGCTTACATAGATTAAGTGCACACTACTATGATGAAATTTAGCTATTGTGCTACCTGGGCATATTGAAGTTGTTTAATGAGACATGGATCATTATGCACTTTCTGAATCCAAATAAATATATAAAAAACAAATACAGGGATGGAATAAGTACTCAATTTTGTTACTTAAGTAAAAGTACAGAGCTGGAGCAAAAAAGTCCTCAAGTAAGTAAGTAAGTAAGTAAGTAAGTAAGTAAGTAAGTAAGTAAAAGTTTCACATGAAAAAATCTGCTTAAGTAAAAGTATTAAAGCACCTGTTTAAAATATATTTAAAGAGTACAGAGTAAAAGAATTTCATGCAGATTTTGAGATCTTAAGAAGCTTCAAATGTAGCTAGCTGATACAAATGTGTGCTGTACAGTATTTCCATCAACAGAAACAACTGAATATATATATATATATATATATATATATATATATACTTTTTTTCTAGCTGTTTTTATTTGTGTATTTTTGTTTGTTAAATGTACGAATATGTTAAAAAGAAGCCTCCCAGCCTTTTCAGTAGGTCTCATATAATAATAAACAACACTTATCCGTCCAGACAATCACCATTTGAAACTATTGGTCACCTATGATTTACAATGGCAAGTACTTTACTGCTTCTACTTCATTATGTTCCACCATTGTACAAATTAATACTGTAGAACGATATTGTACCTAATGAGGCAGGTACAGTGGGGAATGGGTAAATTACAGAACTCAGGTTTGCCATCAAGTTTATTAAAACAAACAGAAAAGTAAATAGCAAAAACAAAAACAAAAAAACAAACAATAATAACTACAAATACCAACTATTTGCAACACATACAATTTTTTTCAGGAATAACCGACGTTTTTGCTTAGAACAACTTTATTGATCCAAATTACTCAAACATAATAGCTCACAAATATCAATATGAGACAATAAGTAACAGAGGAGAAACAATAGCAGTAAATATACTTCTATAAATATACCACTATAGAGATATTGATGATATATTCTTGGTAATGACTAGGGCATGCTTATTAGCTCTGTAAATACACTGGTCACTCAAAGTCAATGCTGGGTGGATTAATCTTGTTATTTCACCTCTGTTAACCATTTCTTCCACTTGTACATTCCATTAACCTTGACAATATGTATCTGAAACACAATGTACTTTAAATTTGCACAGCTGAAAATTACAGTTCCTATATGCAAAGGAATATAATGTATTCCTGGTTGCCGACGTTAGCCTGTGTTTGTCTTTTATAATGTGTCCGATGTGGTTGTGAATCCTTCAAATGGCTGATGTGAGCAGAACTGGAGCTCAAGCAGCAGTCTGCACGTTCACTTTGATTAGGCTTTAATTAAACTTTAAATTTAATTCTGCATCTTTAGGAGCCTGGTTAAGGAGGATTCTCTTGTCGACAAGATGATAATTCTACGGGAAAAAGTGTCTTAGGAGACAAATGATATTGTTAGCTTAATGCCGAGGGTGGCGCAAATGCTAGAGCTAAGTCTGTGATTGACGGCTTTGTTTGTAGGATGAATAGAAGCACAGTTAGTGTTGCCAGGTCTGATCGATATAAGCCTGGAGTCGCAGGTAGTGCACTCAGGCTTCACCCTTTGGGCATTTCTCTAGAACAATGATAAATGCATAGTGCTGCTTGTTTCGAAACGTGATATTTTTCATTTGTCACATTATATCATGTAATATCAGTGATTATACAGCTGAAGAAATAAACAGAGCAGCCTAGAGTAGAGTTTGATTCCATTATCTCATAGAATAATGTTTTTTCGCACAGCCTCGGTGGACCTCGATAACACGGAAAGGCAATATCAACACCGGGATATTACAAAAATCCGTGTTAAAAGTTTAGTTCAGGAGAAATGTATCAAAGTAAAGCGACTACAATTGCAGTGGCTGTCAGCGCCAAACTCTCCGATGGTCCCTGAAGGCCTCATGTGTGTTGTGTCGACTTAATAAGATGCTGTGGGGAGAGACACAAGTTGCATGAGTAGAGAAAGAAAAAGAAAAGAAAATTGAGAAATCTCACTGCAACACAAGCGGTCTGCTTACTGGAGCGCAACGCTAAAGATGAGCCAAGTTCAAATCAAACTAAAATATTTTTAATATATGTGAATAAATGTGTGATGTAATATATACACACTGATATACACACAGTCATTCAGTTCTTCTGCGGAAGCCACTATCCCTGTAAATTGTATGAGGAAAAAACAGGTCTTTTAAATAATTTTTATATTTGTCCATATCTTCCTTTCCACACCAAACCATTCCTAAAATCTTTGTTCATGCACATTTTCAAATTAGACCGATACAATTTTGTGATATCTTAAACCAAGCATAATCATAATGTTATAGAATAAATTGAAGTAGCCAGAGAGTTGTAAGAAGAGACATGAAGCTGTAGTTCTAAAGCATAAGAAGTGTATTTACTAGCAGTTCAGGACCCAGCACCCGGAGACATTAACCCTCAAGATATTGTGATAGTATTGCCCATTCCAGTTTAGTCCAGTCCAGTCTGGCTATGCTTCCATTGTAGGGAATATACTTCTGGGGACACAGGCCTTGATAACAAGGACTGAGCTGCCGCGTGGGGATGGCACAGCACAAACATGCAGTTTTCCCCATTACGTAGTTTGCAGCCTTGTATGACAACAACATTGTCAATATCAGAATTTAGAACCATTTAGAGAAAATAGGGTTGCTAATAATGGTTGTGATTACCTTGAAAACACAATCAATCCCCGGCACAAATATTAGAGGTTGCTCACGTATTTGACCAAAATAGTATGAGCAGCTCTTGAGGTCAGGTCTTCAGGTAATTTGATGTTGACTGTTTGCATCCAAGTATAAAGCGAGAAGCATTTGTAAGTGCATGCTAGTTGTTGTTAGGTTTAGCATGGTGGGAAACTCCGCTCTAGTATCTGAAGGTTATGAAAAGCACTTATAAACTTACTGTAGCAAACTATTGGGAGGAGCAGAATGCATAAAGTAAGCAAGGAATAACTTTAATAACTTTAAATAAGGAATACATTTTTAAGAGTGTTAAATCAGGTACAGCACATTTCATTTGGTATGTTCTGTTTAAATATTGGGTGTGTAAAAACATAAAATCGTATGTTGACCTTAACTGTCAAATTTTATGTGGGAAACACTGTGTGCCGTCCACAGATAAAAGAATGGAGTATTGAGAAATCTCCCTGCAGCATGACCAGTCTGTCTGTCTAGATCTGTAAGCCGACCACACAAGCACCCAAGGGACCCATCAGCATGGGCAAAAGGCAACAAATGTCTTTACTGGCCTGGGCCTGTATAAAGACCACAGGAGGGGAGAGAAGGAGGAGAGGGGGGTTGGGTTTGAGAATGACCTGTAAACGAAAACATTCAATCTGTCGCCATATTAATCTAATCATCAGCTCAATGAACACTCCTCTGAGACAGACTTCATATCATAGCAGTGAAAACAGATCAGACAACACAGGCGGGACAGTGAAACACGTTTTAACAGGGCTATTCTGCACATATGTACAAGGACAGGCATAGCCATGGATAGCCACCAATGCTTCAGTTAATATGTGTATTGCCATGTGCAAACATGGCAATTGTTGTGATAGTAAAGGGCGATACCAATGATTTTGTTTTTTATCCAATACCAAGTAACACTATGACAAGTATTGCAATATCGATCCAATACCAAGGTTGGTATAAAAATGCATTGAAACTCCTTGGTGCCATCATCTTTGCTCTACCCCATCTTGAACAGATCTAAACAGAAAAAAGTTATCTTGCATATAAACTAAAATATTAACAATCTATTTATTTATTTTTTGATACCTTAGTCAGTGTTGATATTTTGATAATTGGTATAGATTTGTCCTGTTTGAACCACCTCAGAATGTGTTTTCATTGAGAGAAAGAAATGAAAGAGGATGGTGCTGAAGCGAAGCTAAAGGCAGCTATACAACAAATGAAAAGCTTTACTTTGCTGATTATATCATTGTGAAAATTCTTCCAACATTGTTTGAGGCTGCCTGGTAAATACTTTAATCGTAAAACATAGAAATTATTTGTTCCAAAGTAATTACAAACAGTAAAAATAAGTTTTACGCACAAGCATTATTTTCACTGTAAAAGTGAAGTTTTGGTAAAGGCAAGTGCTATTACCCTCGCTGGCTGATCATTTGGGTTTTTGTTGGCATTAAAAGGGCAGTACCCAATTTTTCCCCATGTATTTTAGCAAAGTTGGTCTTACTCCGCATTGGTCTCTAAAAATTGTGAAAAGCAGTGAAAACTCATCAAGGTGATAAATCATTATGCACAGAATGCATAAGGTAAATGGGGAATAACTTTTGATCTCAAACTGTAGGCAATGAACTAGTTCTGTTTTTCCACATTTTTAAGAGACTAAAAATGAGGTACAGTCCCTTTAAGGAACAACCACTGAGACTGAATATTATATCAATACCAAATACCTCTATGACCGGCTTTCAATACGACACCTGCAAATAGAGAATTACAAATGAGAAATGAAAATGAACTAAAATAATGCTTCATTAATGCGCGCTGAGGATATCTGCTCTCTTGTATTTCAATGGAAAAACTTTCTTATACATCCCCATATTACACTTATTTTATCAGTATTACAAAGCTTAAAACAAAACAAAACTTTTTCTGCCCGAGCTGGCTACTGCTGAAAAGTGTTGATGTTAATAATGTATAATATTTTTATTCCCCTTATTCTAACATGGCTGCTCTCCACTGGCTCCTTTCTCGGGCATTGCAATGATCACATATTAAAACAAGGGACAGTAACTTTGTGTCAGTGCGCTCTTGTGTTCGCTAAATCCCTCAAATCACCAGCTGCTTGCTCTGTTTTATCCCACAGCTAAATAATGGCTCGTACCCAGCCTGTAGTTATGGTAAATGGTCACATTTTTATATTATGCTTTTCCACCCTCTAGGCACTCTCAAAGTGCTTTTAACAACAAGGAACCACTCACCCATTACATACAGGGGGTGGGAGGTGGGGGGTTAAGTGCCTTGCCCAAGGGCACAATGGCAGCTTCTGTGGGAGATGGAATCGCACCGCCAACCTCAGTGGTTCTGATAGCTCAACCAGTGTTTATTTGACAGTGGGATTCAAACCATCAACCTTCAGATGAGCAGACAAACACTACCAACTGAGCTACTACCACCCTGAGTTACTTTACATTACATTGCATTATAATGAATGGGCAGCCTTCACATACACACATAGTACTCATCCATAGGGTAGTATTGGGACCAAACACCTTTCACCTGTTTTGGTAGTACAGAATGCATTAGGTCAGGTTCAGAATATTCTAATATCATATTGTTTAAAATCTGCGCTAGAGAACAGGTTAGAATTCTAAGGTGAAATTTGCTGTTTAAATGTCAGAGAGCAGATTTGTTGACCTAGTTTATAGTTAATCTCCCTGTAATTACTGGGCCTATTCACAGGAAACAAAAAAACTAGCACACAATTCAGTGTGTTCTTTTTTCAACACATTATTCAGCCCCAAAGACATGATTGTTGTCAGTTAAAACTATTTCATGCCATTTGATTACTATGGCAAGTTTCTGGAGCAAATTCCAAACAAATAAAAATAAGGTTCAACATTTGTGGATGATAAGTTTGATGGATGTTACAAAAACAGTAAATCTCCCATAGAGTTATGTAGGTCCCTGCCCTCCATCCCATCTGAAATCATGACATCATCAAATTTTGGAACTTAGCAGCCTGTCGAGTTTACAGTTGCTGGCTTCCTTTTATTACATTTTTTTTTCTCTTCTGCGGCATTGTTATGTCGATAACAAATTATGCTCCCAGATTTGTAAGTCTGACAAGTTTGATGTATGATTGGTGCGCTGCGTGTGAAATGAAATTACAAAAGTACAGCAAATTAAACCTGATTTGTTTTGTGTTGGTACCTCTGGGCTTGTTTGTGTGCCCCATTCTCCCTCTCCGAGAATGAGTTTGGTTGTTTTTTGAACCAATTTGGGAGTTTGTTCAGTCAACAGTGCATGCATTTTCCGCCAATGTGAGTTTTAACTGTTTAGGTGAAATTTAAAAAGATTAACATTTCATTATGCATAGGAAACAACACTCCCTTTGTTTTTGGCTGCGGTTGCTTTTATATCAGAGTGATCCATGAATTAAAATGCAGTCAAACAGAAAACGCGAAAACTTACAATTCTTCATTTGATTTGAAAACATCATCAGGTAAAAGATGCACTGTGTAACTTTCCTGGTGGGGGTGTTATTGCTTTGTTTGTCTTATCTCCATAGAGACAAGAATGTGACCTCACCAGCTCAAGTTACAAGTCAGATCTGAGGAGTGCATACAGTAACAATGTATGCTTGAAAAGGTGAAGGTTTTCAGCCATAAAAAGAAGAACTGTGATTGAATGAAAGGTAGAAAGATGCATTTAATGCCAAACATTCCAAACAAAGCAATCACATCTCCATGGAGATAAGCACAGAAGAAAAGCAGAAAAGTTACATGGTACACTTTTAGATACTTTTCTGTTCAGGAGATTAACAATAACTGAATCAAAAAAATCCTTTATCAAAAAACCTTTCCTTTCACTTATTTCAGGGTAACCTCTTTTTCTAAACTCTAAGCTCAGCATCCTTTCACCCTTATATTCACTATCCCCATAGACTGCGTATATAAACGGACTAATTAACCCTTCTAGCTCCATCGACTCCAATTCACTTTTTACTGACTGTCTCTAAAAAACTGCTGTTGTCAGGCTTATCATTTTGGTCTTGAATGTTCATATTAATCTGCACTGCATGATTCTGTTGTTTTTATTTTACTATTTTGTCTGTAAATCAAGATATGAGCATTAATAACAAACCAATGAGGCACCTTCTTTCCCCAAGGTCGCTCCTGTTAGAGTTGGCAACAGGTTTCATTCACAGCGGTGTTAAGTGGGGACCTTCGAAAGCCTCACTCCGGATTGGCTCTTTGGTTGTAATGATACTCACGGTCAGAATTTCAAATATGGAACTCGGCTCCAAATTTAGCTCTATAACTGCTCTAGCCTCGATGAGCTTCATTTGACTGGAGTCGAACACTATGGGTGACTTCACACTCACTTAGTCCACCTCTTTATACAGTCTATGGTTTGTACATGTCCAAACCATCTCAAAAAGTATCCCTTGTTGTTGCTTCAAAGCATCTAACATAACCTGTACCTTCGATGTACTCTCCCCTGTCCATCCTCTTCATGAACAAATACATGTCTTCCTTCAATCACTGTTTCCTGTCTTTTTCTCCATCACATACAACATAGTACCTCTTACCATTGTCTAGTGCACTTCCCCTTTAATTCTGTTAACTCTACACAAGAATAATGTGTATATATATATATATATATATATATATATATATATATATATATATATATATATATATATATATATATATATATATATATATATATATATATATATATATATATATATATAAAGCAAGAAAACCGTAGAAACAATATTCATAAAAAATAAAAAAAGTTTGATGAGAATACACCAAGACTTTTAATGTGAGTAAAATACAAAAAAAAATAAACAATGCCGTTAGATCAGTGCCGCCGGGCAATGAAATGTTTTTCTTGTTTTTAATTATTTCTAAAAATCTCCTCATACATTTTTAAAGTAATTGATGTTTATGAATACATATAAACACTAAAATATGATTAGATATAAGATTGTGTTATTCTTTACATAACCAAGAAAATCTTTTTGAAGCCCAAATAAAAACATCTATTAGAATTTCTTCCACACATTAATAATGCATTATTCTATCAACCTTTATCAGCTATATGAATAACAGAGAGACTGCACTTATTTCCCAGTTAGAAATATAGAGCTCACTGAAAGCCTGAGGCAGATAGTGGGTTGCTTTGGGGAAGAAAGCCATAGATGGGCTGGGGGCGTCTGCTGTCTGTCCCACATGGAGAAAGAGTGATTTGTTGTTAATAGTGTGTCTGTTAACTTTGGCTTGTTTAGACACGACAATTCTATTATAGCATATATGAACTCATTCACTTCCATGAACCTGCAATGAAAAAATGGTCTGAGGGGGACTGCTGAAATGGCAAACTCAAAATGTACAACAATAACATGACCTTTTGTTTTTTTAATATTCCCTGTCCAAAATGTTCAAGTTTTATGGACTAATAATATCCGTACACGTTTGCGTCAAGCTGGATCTCATGTAAATTAATTGCATTAATGGCTGCTTTCATTCAGTCATATTGTGTCCAGTTAAAAACCTGTCGCTGCGCTGTTATTTTTTCCAACTCTTGCAGTGAATTGTGGTGTAAATTGACCCATCTAGTGACCACTGATGTCCACTACTTTTCAAGGTGCATTGCGGGAAATTTTGAGTACACTACTTTTTCAGTCACTGGACACCACTAAAAATAGCGTGACCCCTAAATAGTCCCCTAACTAGGGAATAGTGTGGACATTCGGACAGAGCCTTTGTTGTCATTTGTGGTGAAGCTCTTCCCTCAGGAATTCTCGCCCCCAAAACTTTCAGACTGTTTGTTACTGTACCTGTGTTCACTGTGTTTGATTCATTTAAGACAAAGTGAGGAAAACTAAAGAGCAGTTTTGTGTACGGTACTTATTTTAGTTTGATGTTGCATAGAACCCTAGATGTAATTGTGTAGACTGAATTCAATCATAAAAACACAATAATAATAACTATAAAAAGGTACATTTTCATGACGAGGTGACATATGCAAATTCAGCATGATTTGATGAACATGAAAAGTTATGTTTGTTTAGTGAAAAGCATATGCGTTCACGGTATCAAATGCATTTCAAAGCAAATCATTTTATTGCATGCAACTGCTTTCCATATTATTTTTACACAAATCCAGCAACTTTTTTCTGTCAGTGTGAGTTAGAAAAGGATCTCCAATACAGTTACATCCAAAGATAATGTTCATTTAGTAACATTATGTATAAAATCTTCTTCTTGTCTTGTTTTCAGAGGGTGGAACATAATGATGTCATAATTAAAGTTAATGGGCAAGAACCAGATTTACCCATTAATGGTATTCTTAACATGGTGAATTTTGTACTCATGATTAGACCATAGAACTCAATATATTACAATAGCAATCTGCACATTAACAGTAACCATTTTACCTGCTCCACTTTTTATATTAAATGACTTTGTCCTATGGAATGGTGTGACATCATATGAAATCCAGCAGTAGTAGCTTGGAACATACTATTTACTTTTATACTTTATGGAATTGAAAGTTTAGAGAAAGTGCATACATTTAAATTGCTCTAAGAGGTGAGTATAACAGAGTGTGACTGGCTGACAAAGAAAGATATTGTGATAGGATGTAGAGACAAGGAAATGGAGTTAAATGTGTGCATATAACTTCACTACACTTACCCATGTACATTTTAGTGTCCCCTTACCTCAGTTTATAACACTGCATACTCCATCAGTGCATTTGAATTGATATGGCTACACGTTTGCATAAGCACTGAATAACACATTTAGGAGTAAAATGGCTTTGTTTGTGTTTCCAGGACACATATGACGGACCATTTATTGAAAAACATTGTGTGTTGAAGCCTTGAATTGAAATTTTATTGCTCATTGCACAGTCCTCACCACATTGAGACCACCTGTGTTTACTGTTGTTTTCCCGAGTAGCTCAGATAAGCACGTCCCCTGCCTGTGCAATCAAAGCCATTCTCAATATGTCACTTACCAATTATTTGCTTAATATATGCTCCCTGGTGCGTTAAGGCGGTGGTGCTTTTTTGTCTCCAAAGTTACGTCTAGGATTCACAGTAGGGTATATGGTACATATGGTACACATATTTTTATATAAGCAATATATCATAGTGCAAAAGGTCATGGTATTTTGATGTGGGAATTTATAATTTAACGGCAAAATAAATGGAAAATTATGCAATGTAATCCAAAGTAATAACCCCAAATGTTTAATCTGTATCTGATGATTAGTTTGCAGACTGCATTGTGCTGATCTGAACTTGAATTATTTTACAGGTGAGAGAATTCTTTCTAACCCCAGGCACATGTTTACCGAGGAAATCATGTGCCAACAGTATTGGCAGTCACTGTTAATCTCTGGTCCTTATTGACTACAAACAGAAGGTATGAGACTTGCATATCAGTTTGTTGCAAAGGTGTGTTTTGTGCTAGGCTACATGACATTTTTGAACCCAACCTGAATGACCCGAGTTAAATTTTTCGAATGATTGCAAGTCAAGTACAGAGCTATGGGAGGATATGGGTGAAAACTTGACCCTCAAATACAGGACAACACAAGATTACTCAAACATGCATAAATCAATCAAAATTACAGCATTAGTAAAGCTAATGATGAAGGAATACTATAGGAATCATTTGTTGTAAAGCATATAATAAAGCCACGTTATTATAAGTATTAAATAAATTAGCATTCTGTGGAAGACTTTTGTGGGGTGATCCAAAAGATATCTGCAGCAACTCTGTACCTTATTCAGTATATAAAACTTTATTAGTCATTACAAAGCATTTTGAAAGAGAAAATTATTTCCACTTTTGTGTCTGGATTATATCACAAACTTACAGTTTGTCAAACTTTATTTTCCCTCCAAGTTATTGTAAAACTGTCTCTTTCAGTCTCGACTGGTGATCCATAGCACATCGGACTCTGCCTCTGACATGAACTGGCTGGACTCAATGCCGCTTGCTTTGTGCTGCTGTATCGTCTTCACATTCTTATGGGTGAGAGAGAGGCGACCGGGGTCAGCTGTGTCACCCTGGGGTCACCGTCCTGTCCGCCGAACCAATAACGCATGGGACAAATGTCAGCGAATCTCCTGTTCCTGTGAACCGCCATTGATTTATCGATCCCAGCTCTTTTTGTTTCCGTTTGCTTGAGTCACTCGTGTTTTTTTACGCCTACTGTGTGGGGTCGTAAATATTTCTTGGAGTCAGCAGCATCACTTTTTTACACCTCATCTTTTGTGTGAGATCCTTTTCACTGGACTTGTTTTGTCCTCCTGGTTCTGGCTAATCTTTCTTCATCGCTAACGGTTTGGCGGCCTTGCCCCTTTCATTGGCTCACTCTGTTTGCAGTAAAGATCCTAATCGAAGTGCTAATCTTTATAGCTTTCTCTAGCATGGGCCAATGAGGGCTATACCTACTGCAATGATTTTGGCTGGAGATGCAGAGGCCCTTGGGAGTGTTAGAAGTTGTTTGCAAGAAGCTGTTTCAAGAGAGAAGTTTCCACACATTTATAGAGGAACCAGCTATCACGTCTTGCCTTGTCATACGCAGAGCCAAAAGGTGTGTCAAGAAGTATTTGTTTAATGATGACGCTCATTACTTCTTACTCCTCACGCTGTTCGCTTCCCCTTACCGTAGAGTCAGCCAATTATTCAAAAAAGCTGCCTGTAAATCGCAAGAGCTACCCCGACTCTCTCTCTTCGGGCTAGCAAAGCATCGTATACGCCTGCTGTCATAATGAGGAGCAAGCCGTACTTTAAGCACTGCACTGCCTCTCGTCGCCAACGCTAACACAAAGAGATTTACTAATGCAGGCTGTTAACACAAGCCTGGTTTAAACGAGCCCTGGTTCTCATACGGTGAACAGCACCAGTCCCCGGACAGCATGCATTATACGCATCTAATTAAGTCTTCACATGTCTATAATAAACCACATTATGCCTTTGGGGCGAGGGCACAGGTCAGGAGCAGGAGAAGAGGAACTGCAAGACTGCCAAATGTAGAGGCCCTATGATAATATATATGTTAGCTGAACTTACTGGAAGTCATAAATATATTACTGTGTTTGAATTTACAATTTTTTTTGTTTTTTTCAGGAAAACTTCTGACTGGCAACAAGTTCAGATCTTCCACCAAATCAATACTTACTACATTTGAACTGTTAGTCCAATCTAGATTACTATTACCTTATAAAAGAACTGTTCTGGTCCAGTTTTTAAATATATTTACACTTCTCAACCAAGAGGATTTTTGAGTACTGTAGACTTTTTGCAGTGTATTGCTATTTAACATTGACTAATGCATCCAGAATGAACCAGAACAGTAAATATTTGTGGCTTTGGGTTGGAGTGGTCTGTGCGGTTGGTCGAAAACAATTAAGGGCAGATTCAGTTGAACCTCCATCGCACTTGTTTCACTTACTTTGTCGCTGGCGTTGAGTCCTTAGAAATGATACTACCTATTAAATCAAGTCAAAATAATTGCCAACAAGTTAAATATTCCACACCAAATTAATAATTACTAGCCTGGGATCCAGAATACACACTTCTTCAATACTTTACAAAGATGTAAGTCTGAGTGTGATTGACAGGATGATTAGCCAGCTGGGGACATGTATGGTCTGTCCATTTCAGAAAAAATAAAGGAAAAAAAAAATCACATGGGACTGAAAAACATCGTGGATTTCCACAGAATTAATGAGCAACGCACTAAACTCTGTTAATTTGAGGTGAGATAAATTAGATTTTATTTGTTTTGCCATCGGTGACCAATGAGATTAATTTCGTAATGTCAAATTGTCTTAAAGTATGAGATTGTAATAGCCTTATACTATTCTGGCCCTGGTCTGTAAATATTTCACTTTGCTATCACTATTTTTTGAACAAACATGTACTCCATTTTGCAGTGTCTTGCTATTTAACTTGGACTAATGAATCTAGAATGAACCAGAGTGGTAAATATTTGTGGGTTAGGTGCAGTCTGTGCAGTTGGTCGTGGGGCTAGGGAGTGTTTGAGAGACACAGACAGGAGATGGATGTAGCGAAGGCACTGCAGGGCACACAGCCAGCTGTTAGAGCCGTTTGATTGGTCTGCGGAGGCCTGACTCTGTCTCTTCATGGCTCAGATAAAGTGCAGAGCTCCCAGTGGCAGGTGGCCCTCCTCCTCTGGGACGGCCCAGGCAAAGATCACCCGTGGCCTGCCTCTCTTTTATTAAACACCTCTAAGCTCGACAGCGTCACAGCTCAAAATATGACTTAAATAGAAGCATTTAACACAGAATATGTAATCCAGTCAGGCAAATGGGTTTTAGTGGTACATTGTTGGTTGTTTGCTGGCTTCAAAGGTGCTAAGAAGAAGTGGGCGATATATAACGTCTCCAATATGATATGAAAATTGTTGTTTTGAATGTAGGTTTTGCAGTTTTTAAACACAGCCAAAATCATATTTCTAGTTCCAAAAAGATCAGAAACTTGCATTGTAATCTTCAACAAGGATATATCAGATATTAGTAGTGTTAATAAAGCAATTAACCCTAACCTTCACTAACCACCTATTTAAGTAGTTACTAAGCCTTTATTGTTTATTGTGTTCAAAATTAAATCTTGGTTAAGGCTATTGAAAGTGAAGTTGTTGTAAAGTGTTACTTGTGACATTTCTGTCCTTTTATTTTCATTTTACAGTCCATTCACATTTTGAACAATACTAAAACCTAAACCTTTTAGTATGTTTTGGCACATTCCGCAGATTGCAAAAAATACGTTCTGTCAGCCTATATTTCACACAAATCCCCCCCCCCCCCCAAAAAAAAAAAAAAAAAAATAATAATAATAATTTTGTCAACATTGCTCATGCATTGGCTGAGACTTGATGCCACAAACAGCTTCAACACTTTGGCTCAGGTGCCTCTGAACAGGGCACAGTAGTGCTTGGAGCCAGGCTGTCCTTCATGCGGTGGCTTTGGACGGTGGACGGATAAGCCGGTGATAAACCAAGGAAATAGAAAAGGCTGTAAGTGCAGTGAGTGCTTTTCCCCGAGCAGCTTGACAGCCAGGTCCCGGCGACCGTGTTTGTGACAAGCAGGCTAGCGTTAGCGCGCCTCACTGTGGTTTAGCTGTTGCCATAGTAACGTGCCGTACAGTAGCTCTCTCTTATAGCAGACAGAGCCCATGTTTGTTCGGTGCACTGCCAGAAAAACTCCATTTCACACACTTTTCTCCCAGTTTCAGTTTTATTTTTTCTTTGTAGCTTGCTTCTCCAGAGGGGTGTAATTCAATTCTCTGAAAACACTTTAGGGTGGAGTGCGAAGACTCAGTTAAATCCTCCATAACACTTTTTCACTTACTTTGTCACTGCCGATGAGTCCATAGAAATCATATGCCAAGTAATTCAGCTATTTTTCTCTTAGCATCTTATAAAGTCTTGTCAAAGAAATGCACAAATGGAAAATTGTCACCAAAAGCAATCTGTCTAAATTGTCCCATTTTTATCCTTAGGGCTTAGTCTGAAACGATACTCAATTAGCATACACAAAACTCAGGATGGCATCCAAAACACTGAGGGAAGAATATTTATAAAGTATCAAAAAGTATAAAAAGACGTGATATCAGGTGTGTGTCTATTATCCTGACAAAATGAGTGTGCAGTTCTTTTCTTAAACAACTCTTTCTTATTCAAATTCAACCACTGTACCACCTTAGCACCGTGAAAGGAGAGCAAAGAAGCTAAACTTACCCAATGAATTACTCAAAGGTGAGACTTCGCGATGGGACAAAAGCTTTGAAAGGCACATTGTAAGCACGCTGCTCCTTACAAAGGTTATCTCCCTCTCCTGTCCTTGGGCGCTCCTAGCCAGTCAGTGGACATTTTGAAAGCTGTTTCATTTATGTCGATATAGGTTTATATATAGCAGCTGTAGCCAGGCCCTCACTGATAGGCTGTCCGTGTGTAATTAGGATTATAGTCACATTCAAACAGAGTGCTTACTTGGCGTGGAGTGAGGGCTTGCGGGTCTAAGCTGGCAGGAAGGCTATGGCGTGGGCTGGCAAAATGGGTAGAGTGCAATCCCCTAGCATTCCAATGGGCTTTACTTTGAGAGAACAGTGACACGCGCCGTTGCTCCATCAAACCAGGCTCCCACACTGTAATAATACCCCATTATAACCCTTGCTAATTGGAATTGTGCTTTGTTTTTCTTTCTGTTGTCTTTTTTTCAGAGGGCTGACAGCAACAACTCATGGCAGGATCAATGTCGGATTACGAGGCTCATGGCGCTGCATAGAGAGGAGGGCTCAGCGCGGGTCTGATCTCAGCCAAAACCTGGGAAAGGACGAGAGGAAAAAGCTATGTAATGCCAGAGGAGAGCAGGCAGAGTGTGGGGCTAAGCTAGCACCAAAACACACAGGGGAAAAGTTTGTAGTCGCATTTAGACAAAGCATCTACAGCAGAAGTAGTGACTACAGCTCTGGTTTCCAATAAAAATAAAATCTAGTATTGTTGATTTTTGACTATCCAAACTTCTGGTCTTGCTGTATCTCTAAAATATCAATTTAAATTCTGTTTTTAAAGCTTATAGTTAAACATTTGTGATTGAGAATGAGCATGCATGTGTGGCAGCTTTCGAAAAACAATACCCACATCAAAGGTGCATTATGTAACTTTCCTGATTTGAATTGGATTTTCTTTTACAATGGCTCATACCTCGAACACTGAGGAATTACACACACATCTTTACCCAGAATGTTCCTCAAAAAAGTCAAATCTTTAAGAATTTTAGGGTTTTGAAATAGATAGCAATGCAATCAATTTATTTCTCTCCTGCCGTTGTTAGATTTTAGCTTAATTTTTTAATGCAAACTTAGACGCTTTCTGCTTTCCCTTGTAATCACAGTAAGATTCACTTGAACTGGTTACACATTATGAAAAAGTGAGCAGGGTGTAGGGCTAAACAAGTAAAAAAATAAAATAAAATCACAATGGGAAAAAAAAAAAAGTTTGTCATCCCCTTTGGACACGGCCTCTGCTAGACTCTTATAAATGCTATCGTTCCCCGCAAAGCACACCAGCACTGTTTACTGTCTCCCATAAAGAAAGGCTTTATTCCAGCTCAGGGATGCATTGTGACAAGATAATTTGAATAGCGGAGGTCTTACCAGCGCGCGATAAACATTTACGGGCGGTTGACATGGAGAATAAAGAATGAATGGTGTAACCTTAGCAGGATGCAGGCAGACTTCTGACGAGCCGTACATGCATCTACCCACACAGGAACAGGCAAGAAGCTCTGCACTGTTTTACATGTATTCAGTATTCAGCAGGACAAAAACCAGAGAAAAAAAGCCAGAATCATGTACTGTGTGGATCATTATAAAATAGTAGACTTTTCCTCTAAGGATGGAAACAGGTACGGAGGTGGGAAAGAACGCACGCAAACCCAAGACCCACACTGTTGAGAATCATATCCCATTACTGGAAATCTGAAAAAAACTAGCCAACATTTTCAGCACTCCAGCCAGAAAATAGATAGCATTTCCTAGTTTTTTAGAATTTAGATGCTGCACAATAACTTAACAGTACTAAACTTGGTATTTAAGGTTACTTTTTTTTATTTTTTTTATTCAAAAACCTGATAATAATATTCGGTTTGAGTTTGGGAAGAGGTACAAGGCTCCTCATTTTGAGTTCTGAAAGTCCCGAAAAAATAAAATAAATGAAATGATATAATGAAATTTAATTAAATATCAAATTAAAAAAAAAAAAAAAAAAATTAAATAAACATCAAATGAATAAATTAAAATTAATTAAATATCAAAATAATACATTAAAGTTAAATAAATATCAAATTAAAACAAGTAATTTAGCAGTTTGGTACGCCACCTTATACGATGCTCAGTGCTTGCTGTTTTAAGTGACATTTACAAAGCGGGATGATTGTTGTTAATATTTGGCACGTTTACGCTGAAAAACTCCAGCGTCTTATCAGCGTGACTGAGGTGTGCGCCTTAACTTATTTGGCTTCATACTGTCCGCTGCCAACATTTTCAGACACAGCAGACACCGGTCTGTCCTCGTGTCCCACCGGAGTCACCTTGAAGCCAAGCGCTAAATACGCTTCATCAGACTTCCTCGTCTTATTTTTCGGGTGACTTTACCTCCATCTATATCCGCCTTTCTTTTCATCCCTGTTAAAATGTTTTCCATAGTGTCTCTTTAGCAGAAGTGTTTCTTGTTCACTGCCCTGTGTCACGATCTGTTCGCTCTCTCCTGCTATTTGCTGTGCGCGCGCTGCGTACGCGCTGCGTACAGTACTACAGTGTCATACGCGGAGTCATACGCGCCCTCAGCAAAGCCCACAAACTAAACCAGAAAACTCCACACATGCTTTCATGTTTTATGGCATTTGTCGTGTGCTGCTGTTCAGAACAGACCAGGGCCAGGTGATCCATGCAAGCTATATAGAGTCTGGGCTATTCTCAGTGCTGTGTAATAATCAATAGTGTTAAAGGTGTTTCAGAGTGATAAGAAATTAAGACAATTGTCGTAGCAATTAACAATTTAAAACTTACCCCATAGGGAAGCATGATACAAACTAAATGCTGAAAATATGACTGGTGATAAAAGACAACCCTGACAGTTCTCATCCATCTGTCCATCTATTATATATATATTAGTTCTTTTTTATGGTTATATGGCTTTAGTAAAGCTACAAGGAAACCTGGGACTAAATTATTATGGGCAGACAAAATGGGACCAAGTAGTACCGCAAGTATTTATCAGGAATTTGGTATTTCAATCCCAAAATAATCAGGGAATCAGTTAAAACAGCCATTAGGTCCTTAATAGTCGGTGTATTTTCGTTAACAGTAATCTCAAAGTGATGGTAAGATCTATCCATTCATTTTCTTCCACTTCGGGGTCGGGTCACGGGGGCAGCAGTCTAAGCAGGGACTCCCTGCTGGGCCTGGGTCTTCCCTGGGGCCTCCTCCGGGTGGGACATGCCCGGAACACCTCCCTATGGAGATGTCTAGGAGGCATCCTAAGCTGATGCCGAGCCACCTCAGACTTCTCTCTACGTGTAGAAGCAGAGGCTCTACCCCAATCATCAAGAGCTTTGCCTTTCGACTCAGCTCCTTCTTTACCACAACGGTAAGATCTATGAAAAACAAATACCTTGTCTGTTGATTGCTTATGTCCCCAAGCTTAAGTACTATTCCATAATCCCCCATTATCTTCATGCATTCTCATTAGACGTCTGTATTCAACCATAGTACAAATATCTTTAAACTCCGGGAAAGCATTCCGTTTTGGGAGAAAGAGTCCGTGTGTGCATAGTCTTTAAAAGCACTCACCCTGCAGTGTGATCTCATGTGCCAACTGTGGGCAAAGTAACAAGCTCCACATCCAGACTCATTCAAAATGCATTTTAGAACATGGCTCTGTTGTCTTTGTGAATAGCTCTCTGTTCCTCTCCGCTACTGAGCCCTTGTTTCACTTGTGCCCAACACTCTGGCATTCTGTTCATTTTCCAAGATGTTTCCAGCGTAACCAATGATTAACAATTATGCCAGTGCATCTAATTAATGCTGGCTAATTATGAGGTTGAGATGCTGACAGAGAGAGGAGGGGAGAGGTGTAGGGGAGATTGCTGCATTACAAAAAATCAAGAAGAGGATTTAGAGAGACAGAGGGGGAGAGAGAGAAAGACGAGATTGCGAGTGAGTGCCTTAATTGGCGTGCTTAATTTTGTCTCGAGACCCTGTGCTTATTACGTAAAATTGTGAATAACTTGTGCATAAATTATAAGTCTTTTGGCAGTCTCTCATTTAATTTGTCAGCCATGCAGATCACATAGGGGGGAAAAAAACATTGCAAAGTTGGTTGTTTTGTTTTGTGATGTGGATTATGTTCATGTAACACAGGGTCTCCAGAGTGTCAGGGAACTTGAGCCATAATTATAGCCATAAAGCGCCCACAGTTTTTAATTTTGAACTAATTTGCACTGCGTTTGTCAGGCAATGGTAACAGTTTAATACATACCAAAGGCCTCAGGCAAGTCACAGGAAGAGTTTTTACTATAGGTATCAAATAAACTTAAAATTAAACTGTTCATATTACATGGATTTTCTTCTCGTCCACAATCCTCAGAAGGGTCCAGTCAGAGCTATTGTTTATTATAGTTCTATGGTTGTAGCTTAGCCTTGAATGTGTCAAGAACATAATCCATAAAAACTACTTGCTATAATAATTAGTGTTTCTGTTTATGGTGTAATGGTTAGTCTGCTCAAGTTCTTTGGGCTAAATTGCCACCTTAAACTGAACTCTGAATTGATCATTTGATGGAACAACAGTTTTAGCTGAAGTTTTTTGTTGTTTCCTTTTGTTTATTTCACTGTTGGTACATTTGTGTAACTTTCTGGTTTGAGCGGAGCAGTTTGAACAGGGGAATATAGCTTCACTTGCTATTTGCCATTGATTTTGGGAATGAAGTGCACATAGTTTGAAGTGTTATTTTCGTTTGCCTTTGTGTTGGCTCTCAAAACCACTACAAAATACATAGAGTGACTTCTACCTTCAAATGAAGTACCGAGTCTCTTATTCTTTGTGAGTAGGTGAGACCAGTTGTGAAATATCCACTTTCTCTGTTAGGTTGTACAATATCCAATGACAAGTGAAAATCTTTTGTCAAAACCAGGGCACTTTTTTTTAGGTAAATTCCTAACGATTAGTTAGTCAAGTCAAGTCAAGTTTGATGGGTATTTTATTCTCCCAGGTGGAAAATTTGTCCTCTGCATTTGACCCATTCTTCAATGCTACTGGGGCAACCTGTCAGCAGGGGGCACCGCAGTGCATCGACTCGGGATTTTGAGGCTTTGTTCAGACAACCTTACACAGAAGACTTTACCTTTTGTCTAAATTTTAAGGTTGATGGGAGAAAGGGGAAATCCAGTCAGACATGGGTAAAAATATTCAAAAACCAAAGCCCCACACCACCAAGGAGTCAAACCTGTGACCTTACTGTTGTGTGGGGATTGTGAGCCACATTGCCTCTGTGCATGCCCAATTTTGTTACCAGTTATAATGGGATTATTGATTTCAAGTCATTTCTAAATAAAATATTAACATTTAGTGAACTCTCTAAGTTTAATTTATATAGATTAATGTGTGGATGTTTTTGTAACCAAAACAATCCGGCCACAGTTTCCAATGGGCTCCTTATCTGACTCAAGCTTCACTTCACAGGGGAAAATCATCAAGAAAAACAACCTCTCTCTGTGGCCAATAATGAGGCTTCACAGAGCACTCATTAGCATACTCAGTGTCTGCAGACCTACAGTATACAATGCAGCAGCTTTATGTCCTATGTGACGCTTTTATTCTTGTGCCCATTCGTATAGGGCCCCCATAATAATGTCCTTGAAAAAAAAAAAAAACACATCATATATTAAGGAGATGTGTTTTACCTTCGATTCAAACGAGCACTTCTGAAGAAAAATAGTGTGGATTTCTTTTAGAAGAGTAATTATATTCATACAGTGTGATTTAGAGAGTATGAATTTGTTGTTTTTGTTGAAGCAGAAGTAGGAGGCAGGAAGCAGAAGCTAGGAGTAGTGGCTAGGGTCCTCTTTGGTGTGCTGAAGTGTATTAAAGTAAATGATTGACAATGAAGGGAAAGCACAAGGCGCCGCAGGCAAATTATCATCTGTCTGTCAGTGTGACTTTCAAAAGGCTTTATTTGTCATGTGAGGGAGCGCTTGGACGTACAACCGGTTTAGACTCTGCCGGGAGGATAGACTCATGCAACAAGAGCGGAGGAGAGAGAGGGAGGGAGAATGACTCTACTTAACGTGCCAAAGAAGTGAAAGTAAGTGTGGTAGAGTGGTTGTTTGGGTACTTTAGCTGTAACAAAATATAATTGCCAAACATCACTTGAGAGAGGCTCAGGACCATAAATTGAGGCATGCAAATTTGTTGTTGAGTCGACAGAGGCTAGGTTTAAGTTACTCACATGACAGGTGTTGTGGAATTTCTAAGAGTAAAAACCTTAAAAAATATCAAATCAACAGTAAAGTTGTCTTGAATCAAAAAGTCTGGTTTATTTATCAATTGTGTGCAGAACTGTCAAAGAGCTGTTGTCCCTAATAGTGTTGTTGAACCCTCAGCTGACAAATGAAAATACATACAGTGTATTTATACCATCAAAACAATCATACCAGTTTAGTCTAGTCCAACTGGCTGATACACCTGTGCCTAATAACAGATGGTATTACGAAGGTTAGGTCAAAGAGATCCATAACAATACAAGTAAAGATTTAGGGTAAAGAAAACCATAACACAGGATTTATTCTTTAAATAAGTTAGCTTGAAATTGTTTTTAACAGTTCCATTATTGTACTTAATTTAAAATGTTCATCATCACACCTCATACAAGTCCGTCTTTGTTGGAATTTGTTGCACATTGATGACAGTTCGTTATCACAATGGAAAGAGCAAGATTGCACCAAAACACAGCACATCATAGCCTATGCAATGCCACCCACCCAGCACTGCTACAAACATCCTTGCAACCCAAATAGGCGCATGGCAGCACTGTGACTCCCTAGAGACGAGGGCGATGAGGGGCTACAACAAAAGAGGGCCGGAAGTGTGTGAAGTCAGAGGGCGAAAAGCGTGAGTGAAGCTCTTATACTGACTGACAACTGACATCTCCCCGAACCGCCACCTTACCGTGGTGGAGGGGTTTGAGCACCCGAATGATCCTGGGAGCTATGTTGTCGGGGGCTTCATGCCCCTGGTAGGGTCACCCATGGCAAACAGGTCCTGGGAGACGGGTCTGACTAAGAGCGGTTCAGAAGCCCATCATGAAGAGAAATTCAACGAGGCCGTTTACGTCGCCCGGACTGGCGTTACCGGGGCCCCATCCTGGAGCCAGGCCTGGGGTGGGTGCTCGGCAGCGAGCGCCTGGTGGCCGGGCCTTTCCCCACGGGGCCCGGTCGGGCCCAGCCCGAAGAAACGACGTGGGGCCGTCCTCCCGTGGACCCACCACCTGCGGGAGGAGCCATGAGGGGCGGGTGCGGAGAGATCCGGGTAGCAGTCGAAGGCGGGGACCTCGACGACCGGATCTCCGGACATGGAGACTAGCTCTGGGGACATGGAATGTCACCTCGCTGGGGGGGAAGGAGCCTGAGCTTGTGCGGGAGGTTGAGCGTTACCGGCTAGATATAGTCGGCCTCACCTCCACACACAGCTTGGGCTCTGGAACCCATCTTCTTGAGAGGGGTTGGACTCTCCATTTCTCTGGCGTTGCCCGCGGGGAGCGGCGGCGAGCTGGTGTGGGCTTGCTCATTGCCCCACAGCTCAGCCGCTGCGTGTTGGGGTTCACTCCGGTGAACGAGAGGGTCGCGTCCCTGCGCCTTCGGGTCGGGGACAGGTCTCTCACTGTTGTGTCGGCCTACGGGCCAAACAGCAGTGCAGAGTACCCGGCCTTCTTGGAGTCCCTGGGAGGGGTACTAGACAGTGCACCAACCGGGGACTCCGTTGTTCTCCTGGGGGACTTCAACGCCCATGTGGGTAACGACAGTGACACTTGGAGGGGCGTGATTGGGAGGAACGGCCTCCCCGATCTGAACCCGAGCGGTGTTTTGTTATTGGACTTCTGTGCTAGCCACAGCTTGTCCATAACAAACACCATGTTCGAGCACAAGGGTGTCCATCGGTGCACGTGGCACCAGGACACTCTAGGTCGGAGGTCGATGATCGACTTTGTTGTCGTGTCATCTGACCTCCGACCGCGTGTCTTGGACACTCGGGTGAAGAGAGGGGCTGAGCTGTCAACTGATCACCACCTGGTGGTGAGTTGGATCCGCTGGCGGAGGAGGAAGCCGGACAGACCTGGCAGGCCCAAGCGTATTGTGAGGGTCTGCTGGGAACGTCTGGCGGAGCCCTCCGTCAGGGGAGTCTTCAACTCCCACCTCCGGGAGAGCTTCTCCCTGATCCCGGGGGAGGTTGGAGACATGGACTCCGAGTGGGCCATGTTCTCCACCTCTATTGTTGATGCGGCTGCTCGTAGCTGTGGTCGTAAGGTCTGTGGTGCTTGTCGCGGCGGCAATCCCCGAACCCGGTGGTGGACACCGGAAGTAAGGGATGCCGTCAAGCTGAAGAAGGAGTCCTACCGAGCCTTGTTGGCTCGTGGGACTCCTGAGGCAGCTGATGAGTACCGGCAGGCCAAGCGTGCCGCGGCTCGGGCGGTCACAGAGGCAAAAACTCGGGGTTGGGAGGAGTTCGGGGAGGCCATGGAGGAGGACTATCGGACGGCCTCAAAGAGATTCTGGCAAACCGTCCGACGCCTCAGGAGGGGAAAGCAGTGCTTCACCAACACTGTTTACAGTGCGGGTGGAGAGCTGCTGACCTCGACTGGGGATGTTGTCGGGCGGTGGAAGGAATACTTTGAGGATCTCCTCAATCCCACTGTCACGTCTTCCGAGGAGGAAGCAGAAACTGGGGACCCAGAGGCGGACTCGTCCATCACCCTGGCTGAAGTCACTGAGGTGGTTGGCAAGCTCCTCGGTGGCAAGGCTCCGGGGGTGGATGAGATCCGTCCTGAGTACCTCAAGTCTCTGGATGTTGTGGGACTGTCTTGGCTGACACGTCTCTGCAACATCGCGTGGCGGTCGGGGACAGTACCTGTGGAATGGCAGACCGGGGTGGTGGTCCCTCTGTATAAGAAGGGGGACCGGAGGGTGTGTTCCAATCACAGGGGAATCACACTCCTCAGCCTTCCCGGTAAGGTCTATTCCAGGGTACTGGAGAGGAGAATCCGACCGATAGTCGAACCTCGGATTCAGGAGGAGCAGTGTGGTTTTCGTCCTGGTCGTGGAACACTGGACCAGCTCTATACTCTCCATCGGGTCCTCGAGGGCTCATGGGAGTATGCCCAACCAGTCCACATGTGTTTTGTGGATCTGGAGAAGGCATTCGACCGTGTCCCTCGTGGTGTCCTTTGGGGGGTGCTCTGGGAGTATGGGGTCCGGGGCTCTTTGCTAAGGGCTGTCCGGTCCCTGTATGACCGGAGCAGGAGCTGTGTTCGCATTGCCGGCAGTAAGTCAGACCTGTTCCCAGTGCATGTTGGACTCCGCCAGGGCTGCCCTTTGTCACCGGTTCTGTTCATTATATTTATGGACAGAATTTCTAGGCGCAGCCAGGGGCCGGAGGGGGCCTGGTTTGGGAACCACAGGATTTCATCTCTGCTGTTTGCAGATGATGTTGTCCTGATGGCTTCTTCAAGCCAGGACCTGCAGCAGGCACTGGGGCGGTTTGCAGCCGAGTGTGAAGCGGCTGGGATGAGAATCAGCTCCTCCAAATCCGAGGCCATGGTTCTCGACCGGAAAAAGGTGGTTTGCTCTCTCCGGGTGGGTGGTGAGTCTCTGCCCCAAGTGGAGGAGTTCAAGTATCTCGGGGTCTTGTTCACGAGTGAGGGAAGGATGGAGCGTGAGATTGACAGGCGGATCGGTGCAGCGTCTGCAGTGATGCGGTCGCTGTATCGGTCCGTTGTGGTAAAGAAGGAGCTGAGCCGGAAGGCGAAGCTCTCGATTTACCGGTCAATCTACGTTCCTACCCTCACCTATGGTCATGAGCTTTGGGTAATGACCGAAAGGACAAGATCGCGGATACAAGCGGCTGAAATGGGCTTCCTCCGCAGAGTGGCCGGGCGCACCCTTAGGGATAGGGTGAGGAGCTCGGTCACACGGGAGGAGCTCGGAGTAGAGCCGCTGCTCCTACACGTTGAGAGGAACCAGCTGAGGTGGCTCGGGCATCTGCTCAGGATGCCTCCTGGACGCCTCCCTAGGGAGGTGTTCTGGGCATGTCCCACCGGGAGGAGGCCCCGGGGAAGACCCAGGACACGCTGGAGGGACTATGTCTCTCGGCTGGCCTGGGAACGCCTTGGGGTCCCACCGGAGGAGCTGGAGGACGTGTCCGGGGTGAGGGAAGTCTGGGAGTCCCTGCTTAGACTGCTGCCCCCGCGACCCGGCCCCGGATAAGCGGAAGAAAATGGATGGATGGATGGATGGACAACTGACATCAGCAACCAATGAAAATGGAGCTCCTAAGTGGCAGGGCCCACCTGAAAGCTATACTACTACATAAGCAATGGATAAAGTTGTTTTTCTTTGCCAGAAACTACTTTTGAATGTTGGTTTTGTAGGTGCCAAGGTTCAATATACTGCTAATACTGTTACTATTGCTACAGAAGCTAGTGTAATATACAACAATTAAAACTACGTACAGACACTTTGCTATGGCTAATCTTTAGATTTATTTAAAGTGAAGTCCAAAGCTCACAACACAACACAATGCCAACACAAACTGTTTCTGGATTAAACCACTACCTTTTAATATGATGGGGGGAAAAATCTCCACCATAAGACTACAATTACCCATACAACCATAATGGACTGCCAATAGGTTGCATTCACATTCTAGTTTTTAATAAGTATCCAAAGTGATGATCTACAGATGTCCTTCTACAATTGTCGGGGATATAGACCACACAATTATCTGATACTTTACAAAGATGTGAGTCTAGTCACTGGTTAATCTCTTTTAGTTCAGATGAGCATGATTGACAGGTGGATTAGCCAATCAGGGACATGTATGGTCTGTCTGTATCAAAACAGATACAGCTGCTTTCAAAGGAAGAAAAAAATAAATAAAAATACAGGGGGCTGAAAAATTAAACTAAATCATTTCTGCAGAATCAATGAGCAAAGCTCTTAACTCTGTTAGATTTGAGGTGAGAAAAATGTGTGTGTAAATTAAAGTGAACAATTCATATGCATCACTGAAAAATGCAGATCTGATTGTGCAAACATGTTTGGTTCTGGCTCAAGAAGCAATAGAGGGAGTGGTGACCAGACTGACATCCCTGTATAAAAATACAGAGAGATATCAGTCTGGACTTGCCAGGCAGGAACTGCAAACAAACACTACAACTATGGATTTCACTCGCTTGGCTGTTTTCTGTTGCCATTTTGAGAACACAGATCAAATAGCTTGTTTTCAATTGTTAACTGTAATGTGAACGGTCCTAATTTTTCATAACACAAAACCTTACTGTGATGTAATAGATACATAGGTAGTGTTATGACAGCACTGTTCACTTTGCCTCCAAGGTCAATGTGTTAATGATTAATTAATATTTTATAGTAAACTATCTAAGTATTTAGTTACTTTCCGCCACTGTCTAGAGCCATTAGCACAAAGCAGAGGCATAAAGCAGGCTCCTGTCCTGCCTGTCAATACACTGTTGAACATGAAAGGGATATGTCTCACACTGTCAAAGCAGCTATTTGTGCTTGAGAAGTTGAATTTGATAGTTCGGCCTGGCACAGACCGCAAAATGGATTCCCATCTATTTTCTACATTTAAGTCCTTACCCTTTTAGTGTCAAGGTAGCAGGCATTAGCTTTGATGGGAGAACTTAAATAGCAAATCAATATCAGGGCATTTTTATTCCTGAAGTTGTATCTTGTTCAATATCCGTCATCGCTCATCCTCACCTCCATCTTTCCAAAGTGGCATTAGCCTAGCATTTACCCTGCACTGTGTTAACAAAATTCAAAAAAATATCTAAAATTATTGTTTGCATTCATCACCACAAAAGACAAACATTTCACATATGGATACAAAAATGAAAATGCAAGGATTGTACACCACTTTTTTCCCAACACTGTCCTTACTTAAAAGCCCATTAAGTTCGAGAGCTACAAACTGTAGAAATGTATTTGTGTGCAGAAATGCATATAAAACCCCTCCCTTTCATAGACGTGACATTTTCTTAACAGCAGCTCAGGACTTATTTCTTTCTGAGTTGGGTGAAAAACTCAACTTTAGGCATTTGGTTGCGGGCGTCAGACAAAGCTAAATGTCCAGTTAATTAGTTTCTGGCACAGGAAGGATATATCTGCAAATGGGAAGTGGAATATGTCATGGATGTGTGGAATATGGGGAGTAGCCGTCAAAGCTCGATGAATGAAAAATCCCTCTAATATAATCCCTCTTTTAAGGCCTTACATTACAGCTGCAGTCATGAGCTCTTGGGTTTTATCTTAGGCAATAAGTAGTGCTGCTTGCTATCACAGAGGTACTATACATTTTGTTTATTGTGCATGATGTAATGGCCATATCCATTGTTGTAAACATTAAAAGGAAATAGCTCAGGATACAGTTATGAAAGTCAATAGGCCCACAATAACATCAATCAATGGGAGACAACGGCCTAAAGCACCAGTGATGTTGAACTAAATTAGGCATGTAACAATTACACTGGTGCACTTTTCCCTCACGTGACCTTTGATTAAGGTGCTGTCGGCCCGGGTTAGAGCCCTCATGCATGGCCGTTGTGATTGCGCCACCAGGGCAATTTATGGGCCCAGAGTAGATACATGTTCCTACAGTTTCAAGACATTTCAATCTTAGTGTTGCAAATGGGACGGTCCAATATCACTCTGTCAACATCAAACATGTTTAGGATTCTCTAGTTCAGTAGCTGACTAAGATTTTGTACTTTCAAATATTGGATTCATCTTGGCAACCATTATCAACTGCTTAAATGTACAAGTATTTGAACAATGTAAACAATGCATTTGTGCTTTGAGTTCAGTCTTATTCAAAAAGGCAAGGTATGAGTACAGAAGTTAATTTACAGCCACTTTTAGTACCACGTCTGTACGATGACTACTATTACTATTATAACAACTGTTTCTTCTAACTACCTGAAAGGGTTTAGGCACTACTACTTACGTATATTTGTTATTTACCCCAACAATTCCATCCTTACGGTAGGTTTCTATCGCAGCACAGATACCCTTCACATACTATCAGATAATAATTCTTCCCCCAATAAAAAAAACTAAAATACAAAATTGTGACAGATGTGTGTTTTTTTACATCCTTTTTTATATGTTTTTATATATACTCAGAATCCCTTTAATATACATGTAAAACAAAAATAACTGTGTACCTATTTGTTTTTTGTTTTTTTTGCTTATTTTAAAATCCTCCTTTGGTCCATGTTTAAACTGCTGTACAAATGAGCTCACACTGTGCCCTGAATGTGGCCATGGGGAGACTCTAAATAATGCACGCGGTAACATCTTTCATGTGGCGACCCTCTGTGCAAGACTTCTCAATATTTTAATTAAGTCAGATCCTAAACCTTTTTACAAGCCTCTTCTTCCACATTTTAAGATACAAATTTCACCGTATCAAAGCAAATAAAACAAATAGTGTCTTCCTTTACAGAAATATCGGTCAGTGTTTACAAGCGACTTTGGAAAATCTTATGCAGAAAAATGATAACATACCTTGTGAAGGGAATCCTGAGCAATTGACCTTGCCATTTTGAGCCCCGTCAGCAACCCATAAAGACAAAGTTACAGAGCTTGCAGGGCCGATCTGAACGAGCCAAATGATATTGCAGCCTTTTCATACTGAGTGCAAAAATAAGTGACATTTTGTAGAAATTTTATCAAGCACACATTTGGATTTGCACCAAAAATGTTGAGTTTAAAGCCAATTTTACAAGAGTGCTGGTGAGTGAGGATAGTGAGGTTTTTCAAGTCCAAGGATTGAAATGAACATAAGCCTGATTTACCCACTGATTAATGGGGCGGTATAACAAGTATATGAGCTTCCCTTGCTTTACTATGCGGATATATCAGCGTGTGATTAAAGGTAGAATTAAAAGCACTGACACGTGAATGATTTGAAATGAAATCTGTGTTGTCACACAGGCTGGGCAGGGATTGCTTAGATTAACAATTACATGTGTATAGCGTGTTCTATGCTTTGGGCTCATTGTTGTTCAAAGAAATTACAAATTACTTTAATAATGTAAATGTTTTAAATCAATTGGAATTGAAGATGACGTTTGAGATGTTTTATAAGATTGTTTTAGTTGTCATCATGTGAAAATTACCTGCATCACTATTTCCACCATACCTGCCACACCAGATTTGTGGCCATATTGTGTCTGTTGTCGTTTAATCTCAGAGGCTAAGCAAAGCTGTGCCTGGTTAGGACTTAGTGTGGGAGACCGCAGTAAATACCTGATGCCACAGTGGGACAGCAGTGGCTCTAGTGGAAACTCTTTGGTAAAGGTTCATTCTGTCTTCAGTTTTAAAAATAGAATTAGTGATTATTTTTGTCAGACAGGAGTGTTTATTTACCTGCTTTACATATTTCGGCTACTTCCTGTAGCCTTTCTCAGAAGCGTCACATGATGTTGTAATAGACTGCTTTTCTTTGCTTTTGCCAGACAGTAGGGGAAGCTTATGCCCCCTGCTGTCTGACGCCTTTTCCACGACTGCATCCCATGTGTGTGATAAGGCTCCCTTGTCATGAGCTAAGCTCCTTGGGCCTTGTTGTGCATCTCGATGGCCTTTGGCAAAACCAAGTAATGCAGCCTGGAAGACCCGCCACTACACCATCACGTGATGCTTCTGAGGAAGGCTACAGGAAGCAGCTGAAACATATAAAGCAGGTAAACAAAATCTCCTGTCTGACAAAAAGAAACGCTAATTCTAGTGGAAACTGTTGTGTTCTCAGGCAAGAATATCAAGTGGTGTGAGTGTTGGTGGTGGTTGAAGAGGAAATGGCCCAGATTGGCAGCCATGCTTCTGCCAGTCTACCCCCACGCAGCTATGGCTACAATAATAGCCTAACACCACCAAATGAATAATGCACTGTAAAGTGGTGGTGGTTGAAGAGGAAATGGCCCAGATTGGCAGCCATGCTTCTGCCAGTCTACCCCCAGGCAGCTATGGCTACAATAATAGCCTAACACCACCAAATGAATAATGCACTGTAAAGTGCATTGGGGGTCTTGAAAGATGCTGAGCAAATTCAATGCATTTTTATCTAGAATTTAACACAGTCATGTTAACACATTAGGGGCTGTCATCGTTTATAACTGAATATATGATTGTGGTCATGCAATATAAATAAAAGCAAATGATCTTTTGTACAGTATTTTTATGTTGTCATTTCAGTGCAAAATAACTAAAAACAAAGCATCTCAATCATAGAATAACCATAGGTGGGTCCACTATAATAAGTATGGGACTCATTCAGGGAGCCATTTACCCAGTGAACGCATTCAAATGGTGTTGGTATGTTTCAGCCTCTCCTCATTCAGATTCAAAATGTTTCTAATGGACCAATTTAGGCTTTTAGCATCCAGCTGTCTAAACTCCTCAGCTTGTCCCTTTGGCTGGCCGTAAGAGTGGAGCAGAGCTTTTGATTGGCCTAATTGAGATGACATTTCCTCATCTCTATAGAGAAGGTCACCCCTGGAAACCGGAGCGAGTAGCTGCTTTTGGAGCTATTGTTGCTGTCTGTTCATCTCAGTCTGCAGCGTATAGAAAGGCCCATGTGAGCCTGTTCAAATCAGGTCCTCCCATGTTCCTAAAGATGATCTGTCATACAATAGCACAAAGCCACAGTGCTCTAACATGTCTACAAGAGACATTATAGGTCACAGTTGGTAAAGTAATCAAGAATGGTGTAGGCTAGCAACTTCAAAATGTGTCAAACTCAAGGCCCGTGAGCCAAATGTGGCCCTCCACATCATTTTATGTGGCCCTTGACCGGGTATGATGGTCTTAAAATGTAATTTTTCAAGAGATATGCACTTACACAGCCATATTTTTACATCTAGGCAAATGAATATGCAATATTTGGAGCTTACATAAGTAATAAATACAGAAACAGTTAATTAACAAGTTAAAAAAGTACATTTATTTTACATCTGGCCCTTTGAAAGCAGCCATTTTGCTGAAGTGGCCTTTGGTGAAAAGGTGTTTGACACCCCTTGGTCTAGAGGAAGTACAAATGTTTTGATATTTCTATAGCTGAGGCCATCAATAATATAACTCAAGTGAATGCATTTGTAATAAAAAATAGCTATTTTACCATTTGGCCTAAATAGACTGGAATATTCACCCAGTGTTTTGCTGTTTTGACTTGGATATGTATCAATGAATCTGAGATAAAAATGAAATCCAAATATTATCAAAAGGCTCAGTATTAAATGATATTATTATTTTTCTAACTACATTTAAAGATTGGAGTGGCATTTAACCTGTTGAAGCCTAAACTATTTTTCAAATCAAATGTCTAATCCTGAGTCGTCTGCTGCTCCTCTCTACTCACTATGAGCCTAATCCAAGGCAGAGTCCTGGCTTAGTCTTGCTGTTGTCCTGATTCAATTTTGCTAATCAGTTCTCCTATTTAGTCCTGCAGCCCCTGTTCCAACAAGCTCTCTGCTTACTAAACATGCAAGATTTTAATATCTCCGTAGTTTTCAAAGTGCACATGATCGACACGTGAACAAACATAAAATCAAGATCTAATTTAATACTAAATAACAGAAAAAAGCACAAGCTATCTTCTCTATGTAAAAATTATACCGTTGGGTGAAGACAAACAAACAACATGGCTGCTCCGTCTAGACTAGAGACACACATTAAACAAAGTAAATCTCTTTATTTTCCACCGAGTCAAATGAGAGAAGATTCATGATGATGATGATGATAGGGACAAATGATCCACATTATCTCCCCTATCCCCCCACAATCACCTCAGCCCCAGCACTTTGCTTTGTTAAACAGCCAGTTCAGCCCATTTACAAAAGTTCATATTTATGCTCGCTCATGTCCGCCCCCCCCCCCTATCTGCCACTCGAGCAGATTTGCTTTCATGTCATTAGATTTTCAGATAATCTCTTTAAAGATTTCTGCCTCCTCCACAATACTGCCGAGGTGAGTGGGATCTGATGTTGTGCTTAGAGCATTAAAACACTTGTAATTACATTGTCTGAACAGATACATGATGTACAAGGTGACACGTGGGATTTCCTTTGTGGGCTTCAGTAAACATGTCTGACATACTAGTCAACATGCTATTTAAACATCACTGCCAGGTTATATCAGTGTTATATTACAAACACAAAGGAGTACAATGTTAAAATCTGTCTAACCCCTATAGAGACTGAATTATATTAACAACCCAAAGTATTTTTAAAGTGTAAACAAAAGACTTGTGGATTGACTTATTCAGCTGATAAACTGGTAAATATATCTTGCACTGTTGCATCAGAATTAATTTGGGTGAGGTACAAAAGTTTACTCCCTGAACCGCCACCTTAACGTGGTGGAGGGGTTTGAGTGCCCGAATGATCCTGGGAGCTATGTTGTCGGGGACTTCATGCCCCTGGTAGGGTCACCCATGGCAAACAGGTCCAGGGAGACGGGACAGACTAAGAGCGGTTCAGAAGCCCCTTATGAAAAGAGTACAATCAAGGCAAGCTACGTCGCCCGGACCGGCGTTACCGGGGCCCCACCCTGGAGCCAGGCCTGGGGTGGGTGCTCGACAGCGAGCGAATGGTGGCCGGGCCTTTCCTCATGGGGCCCGGCCGGGCTCAGCCCGAAGGAGTGACGTGAAGCCGTCCTCATGTAAGGGGCCGGTGCATGAAGATATGGGCGGCAGTCAAAGGTGGGGGCCTCGACGACCGGATCTCTGGACATGGAGACTGGCTCTGGGGACATGGAATGTCACCTCACTGGGGGGGGAAGGAGCCGGAGCTTGTGCAGGAGGTTGAGCATTACCGAATAGATATAGTCGGCCTCACCTCCACGCACAGTTTGGGCTCTGGAACCCAACTTCTTGAGAGGGGCTGGACTCTCCATTTCTCTGGCGTTGCCCGCGGGGAGAGGCGGCGAGCTGGTGTGGGCTTGCTCATTGCCCCACAGCTCAGCCCCTTCGTGTTGGGGTTCACTCCGGTGAACGAGAGGGTCGCGTCCCAGCGCCTTCGGGTCGGGGACAGGTCTCTCACTGTTGTGTCGGCCTACGGGCCAAACAGCAGTGCAGAGTACCCGGCCTTCTTGGAGTCCCTGGGAGGGGTACTAGACAGTGCACCCACTGGGGACTCCGTTGTTCTCCTGGGGGACTTCAACGCCCATGTGGGTAACGACAGTGACACCTGGAGGGGCATGATTGGGAAGAACGGCCTCCCTGATCTGAACCCGAGTGGTGTTTTGTTATTGGACTTCTGTGCTAGTCACAGTTTGTCCATAACAAACACCATGTTGGAGCACAAGGGTGTCCATCGGTGCACATGGCACCAGGACACTCTAGGTCGGAGGTCGATGATCGACTTTGTTGTCGTGTCATCTGATCTCCGACCACGTGTCTTGGACACTCGGGTGAAGAGAGGGGCTGGCTGTCAACCGATCACCACCTGGTGGTGAGTGGCCGCTGGCGGAGGAGGAAGCCAGAAAGACCTGGCAGACCCAAGCGTATCGTAAGGGTCTGTTGGGAACGCCTGGCAGAGCCCTCTGTCAGAGGGGTCTTCAACTCACACCTCCGGGAGAACTTCTCCCTGATCCTGGGGCCATGGATTCCGAGTGGGCCATGTTCTCCACCTCTATTGTCGAAGCTGTGGTCGTAAGGTCTGCGGTGCTTGTCGTGGCGGCAATCCCCGAACCCGGTGGTGGACACCGGAAGTAAGGGATGCCGTCAAGCTGAAGAAGGAGTCCTATCGAGCCTTGTTGGCTTGTGGGACTCCTGAGGCAGCCGATGAGTACAGGTGGGCCAAGCGGGGCCAAACTCGGGGTTGGGAAGAGTTCGGGGAGGCCATGGAGGAGGACTATCGGACGGCCTCAAAGAAATTCTGGCAAACCGTCAGACGCCTCAGGAGGGGGAAGCAGTGATTCACCAACAATGTTTACAGTGCGGGTGGAGAGCTGCTGACAACTGCTGTGGAGTGGCAGACCGGGGTGGTGGTCCCTCTGTATAAGAAGGGGGACCGGAGGGTGTGTTCCAATTACAGGGGAATCACACTCCTCAGCCTTCCCGGTAAGGTCTACTCCAGAGTACTGGAGAGGAGAATCCGACCGATAGTCGAACCTCGGATTCAGAGGAGCAGTATGGTTTTCGTCCCGGTCGTGGAACACTGGACCAGCTTTATACTCTCCATCGGGTCCTCGAGGGTTCATGGGAGTATGCCCAACCAGTCCATGTGTTTTGTGGATCTGGAGAAGTCATTTGACCGTGTCCCTCGTGGTGTCCTTTGGGGGGTGTCCGGGGCTCTTTGCTAAGGGCTGACCGGTCCCTGTATGACCGGAGCAGGAGCTGTGTTCGCATTGTTGGCAGTAAGTCAGACCTGTTCCCGGTGCATGTTGGACCCCTCCAGGGCTGCCCTTTGTCACCGGTTCTGTTCATTATAATTATGGACAGAATTTCTAGGCGCAGCCAGGGGCCGGAGGGGGTCTGGTTCGGGAACCACAGGATCTCATCTTTGCTGTTTGCGGATGATGTTGTCCTGATGGCTTCATCAAGCCAGGACCTGCAGCAGGCACTGGGGCGGTTTGCAGCCGAGTGCGAAGTGGCTGGGATGAGAATCAGCTCCTCCAAATCCGAGGCCATGGTTTGCCCTCTCCGGGTGGGTGGTGAGTCTCTGCCCCAAGTGGAGGAGTTCAAGTATCTCGGGGTCTTGTGTGTGAGTGAGGGAAGGATGGAGCGTGAGATTGACAGGCGGATCGGTGCAGCATCTGCAGTGATGCAGTCGCTGTATCGGTCCGTTGTGGTGATGAAGGAGCTGAGCCGGAAGGCAAAGCTCTCGATTTACCGGTCAATCTACGTTCCTACCCTCACCTAGGGTCATGAGCTCTGGGTAATGACCGAAAGGATAAGGTCGCGGATACAAGCGGCCGAAATGGGTTTCCTCCGCAGAGTGGCTGGGTGCACCCTTAGGGATAGGGTGAGGAGCTCGGAGTAGAGCCGCTGCTCCTACACGTTGAGAGGAGCCAGCTGAGGTGGCTCGGGCATCTGCTCAGGATGCCTCCTGGACGCCTCCCCAGGGAGGTGTTCTGGGCATGTCCCACCGGGAGGAGGCCCCGGGAAAGACCCAGGACACGCTGGAGGGACTATGTCACTCGGCTGGCCTGGGAACGCCTTGGGATCCCACCGGAGGAGCTGGAGGACGTGTCTGGGGTGAGGGAAGTTTGGGAGTCCCTGCTTAGACTGTTGCCCCCGCGACCCGGCCCCGGATAAGCGGAAGAAAATGGATGGATGGATGGATGGACAAAAGTTTACATCTTAATTGGTAAACCATTGGTAACACTTAAAAAAAACAAAAAAAAAACACTACCACTGTTGACCTCAAATTAACCTGTAACTAGCTGGATAACTTCAACTTGACTAAAAACTAAATAACATACAGTAAGGATATCTAAAGACTAGCTATGATGTCTCTATGCATGTCAAAATGTGCAAGGCAAATGACTGTTGCATCAAAAGAAGGACATATGTAATTTCTATAGTTTGAAGGAACCTGTCGACAACAGAGAATAAATGTGTGATCTTAAATATAACTTAAATGTCATATGTTATTATGACTGGGTGGATCAGCCACTTGGGGACATGCATGATATGTCTGTATTGGAAAAAATAAAGGAAAAAAATATCACAGAAGGCTGAAAAATATCACAGATTTCTGCAGAATCAGTGAGCAAAGCACTAAACTTTCTTATGTGTAAATCATAGGTGACCAATAAACTCCATTTCAAATGTGTCACTGAAAAAAAACCAACGTGATTGCACGATCACGTTTCACCAGGCTTGAGAGGCACTGGAGGATGTGGGGATCAGACTGATACCAAGCTGTATAAAAATACAGAGAGATATCATTCGAGATTTGCCAGGCACATTATTTCCCACTGTTATATTTCAGAAAATACAACCACATAACACTATAATTAAAAGAGATACAAAATTGGTAGTGCTTTTTTACATGGCTGACACTAACAAGCTTTAGTGCACTTTATTATGTAAACTATAAACAGCCCATTGGTAAATACATTTAAAACGTGCATTACAGTTTACACTGTACTTTAAGGCTCAGTTTGGACAGTTATAAATGTGGGCTTATACTACAGTAATGGTTGTAAATGCATGTTGTTGGATTCTTGATTGGGCAGACAGACTCAAATGCTTGCTGTGAGATATATGACTGTATGCCAGCTAATTAATTATGGTTTACAGCTTAATTAATAACCCAATTAGAAATCATCAAAGGGGAGTGTCATTGTGTGGAGATGCGGCTGGTTTTTACACTGCTATAATGAGCATTATGCAGCCGGCCGCTGTTTAGAGTTTGAAAAATGCTCCACTGCTGAAAGTGTAATTACAGTGAATGCCAATATTCTCCATTTAAGTGACTCTGGGAGCCAGCACAAACATGGCATTTGCCTCGTGTCACGTTTTCCAAGAGAAAAAAAGACCTTCAGGCTTCATCATTGTAGTCATTAGGATTAAATGACCTGCTTTAAAAGCAAAGTCCACTGACTTTTACAAAGTGAAAGGGTCAGTGATTAAAAGCTTTTATGAAACAACTACAAATAAGGACATGGTTTGTTTTGTCATCCTGTTTTTAAAATGTTCCATTTGTCCTAACCTATAACACTATGGGATTCTTTGAGAGAATTACATCCTTTTTCCCCTAAAGGACAAGAAAGCAGTTTGTCACAATCTTAAGCCTTTTTCATCCATGGAGCTTCCCTTATATTTTGGTTTCAGCACAACTCAAGAGTAAACCTGACAAAATGTTTGACCGCAACCACCACACTCACACACACATGAATGCACATACGTGCACACACAACACACACATATGTACACACCCCATGCACACACAACACACATGCACACAGGCATGCTTGCGCACACACATACACATATGCACGCACACATGCACGCACACATGCACGCACGCATCCACACACATGCACGTGCACTCACATACACACACATGTCCACACACATGCACGCATGTACACACGCACACATATGTGCACACACACACACACATGTGCACAAACACACACGCAAACACACATGCACATCCACACACGCATATGCACACACACACACACATATACGCAAACACTCATGCACACAAACACATGCATACACATACACACACACACCACACATATACACTCACACGTACACACGTGTGTACACACACGCACACACCCCCTCTCACAGACACATACACACACACGCACATATTCTCACAGACACACACACACATGCATGCACATACACACACGCACAACACATACACACTCACACATACACACACGTGTACACACACTCTCACAGACACAGAGACACACACACAAATAAATAAAAACGTTGACCCTAAATTAAAAAAAACAAAGTATCCCTGTCTCAATTAATGTTAACTGAATAAGATCCTGGGCCCTACTGAGTTTTACTTTACTTCAGTCCCATTCTTTACAGTTTATCTGTTGTGTCATTGTGGCGGCTTATATAAATGTGCTGGTTGATCATCATCAGCCGACATTCACATGCAACAGGAAGTATATAGAAACCTGAAACAAAAACTAAAACTGAGGTCTGTCTGGTATCAGAACATGGCATGCTATGTTCTTTGTCCAAACTGTTTCAGAAATCATCAAATATTTTTTCCCAAGCTTACTGTTTTGAGATAATATGTTACATAGTGTTGCTTTACAAATATTTTTATTCTTTTCAATTTGTAATTACTACAATATACAGTCTTTCTATTGTTGCATTGTTGCACTGGAGTAGGCTATTGGGTGAGATGCATTGTACTGTGAGCTGCTCATCTCTCCAGTCAGAACAAACAGTAACCATGGCCTGATTGGACAAATAATAAGTTTCTATCATCTGCCGGTACTTCATCACTCTGGTTATTGGTCTCCCTCTCTCCCTCTGTGCCTCTCTCACACTCTCCTTCTCTCCCTTTCTCCCTCTCTGCCACTCCCTCCTCTTTGACAGTGTTTTTGTGTGCACTTCATTCTCCATCTCATTGATATGTTACAATCAATAGTAAGCAATTCAATTCAAGTAATGTTTTCCTCATTGTTTAGACTGTCCAATTATAAATGAAGGCCAAGCTGTCACCACAGTCTCCCATTTCACTGCCATAGTCAGGCATACATGCACCCCCCCCCCCCATATATATATATATATATATATCCTTCTGAGACCCGAGCTTTAATGAAATAAAATAATAAAAAAATAATGTACGACGGCTGCTCGGCATTTTACAGTATGTAGCATATAAACAAGAAAAGGCTGCGGTCATTACATTGGACGCAGAGAAAGCCTTTGATCGCGTTGAATGGATGTATTTATTTAGAACACTTAGGGAATTTTCATTTAAGGAAAACTTTATTAATTGGATTAAATTGCTCTATACAAATCCACAGGCTGCTCTTTTAATGAACGGAACAATGTCTGAAACATTCTTGTTGGAAAGAGGCACCAAACAAGGGTGTCCACTTTCTCCTCTTCTGTTTGACTTGATCATTGAGCCACTGGCTGAATGTATAAGAATGAACAAAGAGATCAATGGCATAGAAACAAATAATAGTTCTCATAAGATATCACTCTATGCTGACGATGTTCTTTTATTTTTGAACAACCCTACAGAGTCTATACCTCCACTTATCAGGACTATTGAGGAATTTAGTCAATTCTCAGGTTATAAAATTAATTATGAAAAATCATTAGCCCTTCCAATTGGAGATATAACAGACAGTATAACATGCTTTCATCCTTTTAAGGTAACTACAAATGGGTTTAAATATCTTGGCATATACTTTTCTACAGATTTAAATAAGTTAATTAAAAATAATCTTTTACCTGCAATTGCAAAGATTAAAACTGACCTCCACAGATGGACGCCTCTGTCATTATCTTTGATGGATCGGGTAGCAGTTATAAAAATGAATGTTCTTCCTCGCTTGCTGTATATAATACAAATGCTACCTTCATATATCTCTTCTAAAATCTTCAAACAAATACATAGTGCTATAAGAGCATTTTTGTGGAACAACAAGCGACCTAGAATGGAACTTCAGAAACTTCAGCTGCCCATCCAGAAAGGAGGCCTTGGGATTCCAAATTTCCAATTCTATCACTGGGCATCACAATTAAAATTTGTTTCAGAGTGGGTTAAAAATGGCCTGTTCTGTTTTCCTGATTTAGAAGGAATTGGCTTAGATACTGCACAGCTAGAATATCTCCCCTTTTTATGTTTGGAAAAAGTATATGCTAATATTAAAAACAATTATATTCTTAAAAATATCTGCAAATCTCTTAGTGCTATCCGTAAACACTTTAGTATTGACAAATATTCGTTTTCAGCACCTATTGCTAATAATCCAGATTTTCAACTCACCTGTACTGATTCTGGCTTTAAAGAATGGAGGGAAGTAGGCATTACAAAAATATCAGATCTCTATGTAGATGATTTTATAAAGTCATTTCAACAATTAAAAAATGAATTTAATCTCCCACAAGCTCACTTCTTTCGATATTTGCAAATTAGAAGTTATCTCAATTCTATCACATATTACAAAAATGGTGTAAAAAACAGTATTTTGGATAATATTTTTATAAAAGCTGTTGTGCTTAAAGATAAAATTATAACAAATATATATGACCATATTAATATGAATACAGGTGTAGTTATTAATATTAAGAAAAGTTGGGAATATGATTTTGGTGTTAAATTGGATGATCAACAGTGGATCAAAGTACTAAATGATGCAAAACAAATCACTAAATCAAATAAATCTCATGAAGTACAGTATAAAATTATTAATAAAATGCATGTGACCCCTGTAACTCGGAGTAAATATGAAACTTGCACAACACTTTGTTTTAAATGCAAAAAGGAAGCAGGAACCTATTTTCATTTAATGTGGTCATGTCCAATTATTCTTTCATTTTGGTCTTCAGTTCTTCAGGAAACTGAAAAATATCTTGGAGTAAAATTACCTGAAGACCCTAAGGCTTGTATATTGGGTATAAACAACTATACTCGAGAAACAAAAATGCTTAATGTTATTATGTACGCTGCACGCCTTTCTATACTCCAGGTATGGATCCAGGAACAATCTCCCTCCCTCACCCTCTGGCGTGAAAAACTTCTATCAATTTTGCCTTATGAAAGGCTTTACAATGTCCTTGAAGGAAAGCTAGACTCTTTTGTTAAGGACTGGTCGCCCCTGCGTGAGTTTTTAGGCCCAGAATGGCAGACAATAACACATATAGGTATGGACTAAAAAAGTTAAATGGGTAATAGATTCCCTGTGTTTTGTTTTTTTTTGTTTTTTTTGTGTGAAGTGAATCTGAAGTAGACCAGATTATTGATATTTTATGTTATAAAGGCTCCTTTTGGTATGATATTGTCCCCCTTGTGTGTGCTTATTTGGTGTTGGTGTGTTTTTTTCTTTTGTTTTTTTTTTGTTTTGTTTTTTGTGTGTTTTTTTTATATTTGTGTTATCAGTAGATATGTATTCAGTTTGTTATTGTGAAATATCATGTAAATAAATAGTTTAAAAAAAAAAAAAAAAAAAAATAAGTAAATAAAATAAAAAAATAAAAATACAATTAAAAAAATAATAAAAACAAATAAAAATAAAATAATTAAATAAAAAATAAAATAAACAAAAAAAAATAAATATTCTAAACTCTTAGAAATATTCAAAATTGAACATTCTCTTGTTGCTGTTCTTCTAAAAATTTGCACTGTGGCCTAAACAATCCAAAATGTGTTGTCCACAGATGAGGACACCAGGTCTCAGGAGGTTAAATATATATATATATATATATATATATATATATATATATATATATATATATATATATATATATATATATATATATATATATATATATATATATATATATAAACAGTGTGCACAGTGCTTCATCTATTATGTTATGAGCCCAATGCAGCCTGGAGTCACGTCAGCCAGTGTCATATGAGCTGCACATCAGCCCGATTCCCCCGCAAAGAGAAAATTACAGCGATGCATTCAGGTGTCCCCTCTGCAGTGCGTTCAGGGCCCGTCCGTGGGCTGAGAGGCAGGCAAAGTGGATCTGACAGGCTTAGATTAAATGCCAGAGATGGGGCATTTCTCACACACACTGCAGCCTCCTGGACAGATACCTAATTAGCCACTTCCATGCTCTAACAGAATGCCCCCATCCAGCGGTGCATTTGTGGATGTAGGATAATGTAATGCTGTAATATTGTGGAACTCTGGAGGGGAGTGTTCATTTATATGTCTCAATACTTAGCAATCCATTTTTGAGTGAGTGAGTGGGCTATTCTTTATCACCAGATGATTCTCGGATAAAATTGCCTTTTATTCTCCCTTGGTAAGTCGGGGTATAATAAGCTAAAGATCATATTGATATTGCAGTGTTTTTAAATGTAAATTTGTGGTAAATGTCCCTAGTTAAACATAAAGTACCAGACATTATTTCCCATTTTGGAGTTGAAAAACTGTGATGTGTATATAGCCAATGCACAGTAATCAGTTCTTCTAACACATATCAAATGTTTTTTTTTTATACAAAATCATGCACCGTGTGATCATACTTGCAAAGAGATGACAGATACTGATGCTGCTTTTGTCATCAAAGATTCAACCTGTGGCTCAGCTGGTCGAGTGTTCATCTTATAGCCCAGTAGGTTGTGTATTTGTCCATATTACAACAATCCACGCAGCCCTTGTGGTCTTGAATGACCCTCACCCACCTGACCCATGAATGTGATGTGTTTTGGAAGTGGTCAAACATGTCACTGAATATTTAAACTGACAGAAAAAAAATGTGTTCCTTGTGTGTAAGTTGTTCCAGCATTTTGGATGAACTTTTGTAATTACATGGATGTGGATTCATATTTTGAATTCAGTGCTATCTCCTGGAACTTCTTTCCAAATTTTTCCTCAGCTGCCAATTGACTGGTGTAAAAATATGTTAGATAACCAGAGGTCCTATGCTTCCAAACTGAGAAACAGTTGGAGTGGCTCTACTGTATTTTTGTCTTGCCAAATGTGTCTTGCTTCATGATATATTGTAAAAGCACCTCTTAGAACTGATATTGTACATCAGATTAAAAACTGTTAAATCATTTGACAACCAGGTAATGCACTGTTAGCATGCTAGTTATCTCTAGCTTTACCATAATGGCAAAACTAAGCTCAGGCCTCTGGAAGGTGTGAAAAGTACTTAAACTCATAAACTAAACAGATTTAATACTTAGGTATGTGCTGGGAAAGTGAGGATGACTGCAAACTAGTTCTGTTTTTCATGTTTTTAGTTAAAATCATATATAGCACTAGGTACTATAAATAAGAAATAAATCTGTGAAAAAAAAAAAAATACATAATGAAAGTTAAACTTGGTTACTGTTTTACATAATCACTTTATAGCAAAGTTACAGTGTCTTTTTAACTTTTAGTCTTTGTTAGAAACACCATGAGATCAAAAGGGAGGTGTTTTTGCCATCACCAGTGTATTCCTATAAGAAGGTGCCAGCCTGCCTCTCTCCACTGAAGGTCAATGATCTGGTGTGGCACAACAAAATGCAGATACCATCTCCTTTAGTGTGATCGTCATGGATACTATCACGTCAAACCATGAAGGATGCCATTCTCTCACTCTCTCTCATTCCCTCTCTCTCTCTTCTCTATCTCCTCCCATATCGCCTCTCACGCCTGGGTGCATGCTTGCTGGACAGGAAATAAATCTGATTATGCCGTACGTGGGGTAATGTTCAATAATAAAAAGTATTATTTGCTAAGATCAATGCGTGTCGCCGTAGTGATGAACTACAATGAATGAATGGGTGCCTGCAGTAAATTTTGATGTGTTGGGATATCGAACACATTGTGACAACATAGTGCTCGCCAGGGCTGTAAACCATCTTCCAACAGGCTGCTACACATCCGCCTACCCTATTCTTACACAGCAGGGCGAGCATAACTCAAGCCACGGAGCCACGGCATGCACAGGCTAAGTGCATGAGGGATTACATGGCAATAAGCAAATATAGGACAGCACTAAATGTTCATTATCAGTGTACTGACTTTATAGGGCGTTTTGTGAGGGCAAATGAATGGTAGCATTCTGAGCACTCAATAATATAATGGCCCAGCCACTGAATGTTTGACCAAATGTGGACAGTGCATAGAATGGCCTGAGGCTTCAGCAAGGGCATGTGTTATTGGCTGCATTCATCAATATAAGCTGTTTTCAGAGAAGCAATTTAGTGAGTGAACACAGGAGAAAGATGGTGTAATAAAGGTTATGTAGAACTCTAAAAAAAAAAAAAAAGATATGTAGATATTATTCTATTACTGAAAGGGTATACCAAGATGCACATGCTACATTTTAGTACTTTTCTTTCCTTGAGCGTTAGCCACTCCTTGAGCAAGTAATTTCCTTCTCCCCTCACATCATGCTGGGTGATTGGTTTGTTTTGAACCCAGAATGAAATTTGCAATAATTTCATGTCATATCATTTGCTGAGGAAGTTATGAATTTTATCAGACTGAATTGAGATGCTTCAAATGACCAGTACCAATGAAAATATTTAGTCCAGGATATGAAGTATCATGATTAAACAAAATGGCAAAAAAAAAAGTAAATCACCACACACTTGAAGTGCTAGGGATGAGGTGGGTTAAGTGTCTTGCCCAAATACACAACAATATTCACCTGTAGGATCAAATCAGTCAGTGGATCTAACCACTTTACCGACCATATTTATGCTGGGAGTGGGAGCTACTGTCTACAGTGAAGGAGGATTATAGTGTGTTTGTGTGTCCCAGGAGCTCAGTGACTCCCTCACTTAAGCCCCATGAGAGAGTGACAGGACTCAGACGATGGCTGGATGCACCAAACTTTCGCATGCTTAGACTTTACCTCACTATCACTTGACATTCTGAGAAACAACAAATCAACAAACCACCTTTAAGTCGACTTTTACAGTGAAAAATAAACAGAGCCAAGCCACAGCGGTGTGCTCCACTGGCCCCTGACTGTGCTCGCCTTGGCTGGCCTCAAAGCACCACCACGGGGAGGCTCGGGGTATTTAAGAACGTTATCTCTAATGCACAGATGTCTTAAAGGTCCCACTGGAATAGGCCTGCAATTTTCCCTCCTAATTAAAAATTAATTAAATCGGCAGTGGCTCTAGCCAGGCATAAAGCTGAAGGCCTGCGTAACTACTGGAAATGCAATCATTTATTTAACTCAATTACAGAGACACGGCACGCTCCTCTGCCTGCGTATGTCACCTGGACACGCATGGGCAGTGTTATATCAAAAAGCACCAAGCAACAAGTAGTAAACAAGTACTAAATTTACACGCTGTTTTCACTTGAGAATATAGACACAACATCACTGCTAATAGGGATTACAACTGATTCTTCCAATCAGATTAGTATGAAAAACACATAATAGGGGAACATTCAGCCTAGAGGTAGGTATGAAACTAATTGTGCTTTTAATAACAGCTTACAAAGCTATACTATAGTCAAATGTGATATTATATAACCGCTTTCAGAAGAGGAGATAGTCACTAATTAAATGAATAATCACTACCTCATTTGTATTTAAAGGATAAATATAAACATACATTGCTAAAAACTTCCTGAATGAGTATTCAAAAGTTATTCTTGGCTTATGCAGTTTGAAATTGGTAACATCTTCAAGAAGTGCAGTAGACGATTGCCTGTTTCTTTACCCTTGACATATTGTTCACGACCCATTAATAAGATTAAGGAACCAGAGCAATGGTGCCTTGAATGTAGGATGATGAAGATTACTCAAACACGAATAACTACAAAAATAAACAATGAATGGTGAGGGAAAACATTAGAACATGGTTAAAAGCTCTTAACCATTGACTTCTGCATTGCCCATTAATTATAGAGGCAAAATGTGTTAAGTAGAGTGCAAAATAAATGCATAAATAAATCCATTTTTGTGTTGGCTGGAATAACTATACATTTACCATACCTTGCATCTAACCACATAACCCCACAATCTTGTCAAACTTTTCCTACCATTCACTGGAGACTTGCTGGCAGCTTGTTTGTATTCTGTTCTCCCTCCTCACCCTGTCGTGATGGATACATACATAGTCATAGAGATATCCTTTGTCACCTGTTGTGGCTGCCTCCTCCCCGGGGGCTGATTTGGGGTGATTGATCAGAGATTCAGACACCGGATCAATAAGGCTTTCACCTCTCTCTTGGCAAGAGCAGAAGGGGGCTCAGCAATGGGCTCCTATGCTGTCCAATTATTCGGTAATGGAATACTGGATCGCGCCCAGGACCATTAACACACGGGACACTGGGGAGAGCAAGTAGCAACTGCTAATTGTTGGGTTTTATTGTAGACTGTGACAACAATGCACTGCCCTAAGTCTGGCTTTTTTCTGTCTTTAACACAATACTGGAGCTGCTTAGGACAGCACTTTTTTTCCCTCTGGAAGGCTGACTGCACAGTCTTCACAGCAAAAACAAGTGAATGAATGGATTTTTAAAAATGAATGGATACATGCATAAATAAGCACATACATACATACATACACACACACACATTTCTGCATTTGTTTTAAAGGCTTTTTCAATATAGTAATTAATATTATTGTAATTAATTGGAGTGAGTATCAAAGTAAGTTAATTTGTCAAAAATCTTTAGTCCTACACAAAAGTCCATCTAGCACCTTATTTAGCTTTGGAAATCTAAAATCTAATCAATGTAAAAAAAAAAATTACCCAAGTTCATTTGATTTTAAGTGGACACACTGTATTGCATTGACATTCTTGGAGGTTGGGCTTTAAGCTAACTACCGTTTGTTCTTAATGTAAATCCAGGCTAAATGCGTCAAATGTAAAGTGAGTGCTAACTGCATTCATTAAAGTCAACACATGATATCCATAGGTACATCAGTCTAAGCTTCATCTCACAGCCACACCCTGATTTGAAGATTATCACAAAGATGGCAGCGTGACCTGACTTGAACAGTTTGAAAATGTCATTACCAAAAGAGACAGTTGAAGTTAAAACCTTTTTTGAAGAATGAAAAAGATCTCTCAGAATCTCTAAAGCTGAGTTTGTCATCATTTTAGGGGCTTACATCTCTTCAGGATAGCGTTGGGTTTTTGGCATTGCTGTGTGATATAAACGTTATAGAATCAAAGATAATCCTCTCTGGAGATAACATACAAAAGCTGGTGGCTGTTTTGACAATGCATTTGAGTGCAAGAGGACTCGGTACATCAGCTAAGGCATTCACTGCTCATTGGTTTGTTTGATTATTAATTAGCCCGCAGTGTATTCAGCATTTTTTTAGCTTTACTTTTGTGCTGTGTTTGAATTAGTCATGCTACATCAGTGCTCAGTGAGATGTCAATAATGGTAGTTCTAAGTGTGATGAGAAACTCCTTTTCTCATTATAAGAATATCTTATTATTACACAGACTAACACAGAGAGGTATGCAGAACCCTTTAGCAACAATACTGTTGCATACGAGTCACCTAAATAAAAGCAATAACAACACATTTTTACTAAAGTAAAAGAGTGAATATGTGAATAAGGAAGGAGCTAACTACACTAAAACATAGGCCTTAGTTGCCAATGGTTTGGAGTCCAGTTCAGTCCACTGAACAACCCAACTCCCTCTCACAGAAAACTGTATAATTGAAATATTACCTAAAGTCTGAACCAAAGACTATATAAAGAAGTAGACTAAGGGAGCGTGCCATCACCTACAGTGTTTGGCTCCAGCATGTTTGGAATTCTGATCACGAATGTTATAGCAACTAAAGAGCCAATCTGGAGCAAGGCCGCTGAAGCCAGTGAACTACAGCTTCCCGAATGCACCGCTGGTTTAGCAGGGAGCGGACAACAGTTTTTCAAAAGTAAGTAAATTAGAGCCAGAGTCAATGGAGCCGGAGGCACCCATGATCACTTCCTATTTGGAACTGTCATCTGAGTCATTGCAAAAGAAAAATATAAAATCTGTCAGCTGGACTAAATGTTGTAGGAGTGAAGACGTCTCTCTGCTCATTCAAGCCGATTCTTCATTTCAGGTCTTCTATTTTTCTTTTGCTATGGATCAGACCTGGACAACTGAGGGTTTACACAGATGTCATTTGAGTCATGTATTGCATGTTTAAGATCCTTGTGAGTCATCTAGCACATAATAACATATTCTGAATAGCCTCATTGTTCCATTTTTGGTCAATGGATTTAATAAATAATAGACACTCCTTTCAGTGTGGAGTGAGGAGTTTGCAAAAGTACATTTTGGAAAACTGCTGAGTTATGCTTAGTACATTTTAATCCAGTATGGCTAACAGCCAGTTTAGTGTACGTCTCAGGCCTAATCAACCAACAAGAAAAGTGTCCAATATGTCAATATAAAAATGTAGTCAAATATAATCACCTGCACAACATGTTTTTGCTACCATTGAAAGCCCATTGTCAAGTGTGAAAGTACTAGTCTTCTACAAATATGCTGTGAATGTATTAAGAACAAACTGCAAATAAGCAAATAGTGGTTAGTACAACAACCACTGATATAGTCAACAGCAACTGGTGGGTTTCAGATTTGAAGAATGTCACGATGGGGGACAAGAGCCAGAATTCCCTATTGATTACATTGTACTTTGCCATGAAATATCTAAAGGTAAAACCACAAATGTTGCCTGATGATTTCTATGAGTGACTGGACAGATTCACTTCTTGTAACAAAACAATTCAGCTGCCCCCATTAAATATTATTGGTTTATGTTGTGTTGACATCCGAAACACAACAGCTGTGATAATATAGGGAGGACACAAGAGAAGTGAAGAAATAGTAATAGTAAGTATATCAAGACATAAGCAAAACAAATTCAAATGTCTTTTCATAACAGAAACAAATCCAGAAACCAATACATAAAAAGCATTAAAGTAAAATAAACAACAAAAAAAGAAAAAAGGCACTAAACTTCACTAAACACTAAAACTCCTCTTGAAAGCACAATTTAATCAAAAAAGTTACTCAGGTAAATACAAAAACAACCTTATTACAACCCACGTTTAAGGGTGCGCTGTGGCTATGAGACCTCTGAGCTCACAAAACCACCTCCTCCTCCTACTCTTTCACTAAACTTGCATTGTACATCTCTGCACTCAATGCAATGTACAGCAGCTACGGCGGCGCTTCATATTCCCTCCACTGTAATGCAATCTGCTGGGCCTTTGTAGCCGGGAATGCATCTCTCCGCTGGGATAGTCTGGATGGTTCAGAGATGATGTAGTCGACTCTGCCGCAGATAGCAGTTCTGTTATGTGTTCGCCTGCAGTTATGTCTTTGGTTGTGGTAAAGAAGCAGTCTCAGGGGTTGGGGGACCTTTGCCACTCTACACCACAGTTCAGAAACGTATCGGCACAGTATCAGGGCGAGACCTTTAGCTTCTGATTTGTGCCTGGATCTACAGTGTGTGTGTGGATCACAAGAGCAGAGGGTTAGTGTAAACTGCGGTTCAGATTTAACAAATGTGCTAACTCCTCGCTGTAGTTCACTGGCTGTTGGATAAAAATACACTAGTTACAGTCAACAATGTTTAAAAGAAGTATTTTGTAACTAACTGATGCTAATGTTTGATATATTTAACCTGTTTATGTGTTTTACGGTAAATTGTGAGCCTTAACTCCTAGCTCTATTTGATTTTGTATTTCCTTGCAGGGGCCATGCCAAACATTTTTGGTTGGAGGATCTATGGATGTAACATGTTAATTTAGATCCTTTTATGGTTGTGAGTGAAAAACCTAATATCATATTGTCATGAGGCATGTATCTCTGCTCCTGTTCTGCCTCCCTGTGTGCTCTCCCCCGTCCCTCACCTGCCTGAACCTGGAGCTGGGCGGAACTCTCGGCTCCTCCCGCACGCACCTGTGTCCCATCAGGGTAATCATCACCACCTGCCGTGGATAAGAAGAGCGGGGAGAAGACACTCAGTGCCAGACCGTCCGCGTGTCAACGTATATGCCTCAGCCTAGCTTTGTATTTGTGTTGCCTGTCCGCCCGTTACTTACCGGATTTCTGCTACCTTCCAGATTCCTGCTCTTGCTCGTCCCTGCCTCCGCGCTCCAGCTCCAGTACAGTCCTCCTCACTGCCTTTCCTCCTGTCCCGTCTTGGCCTCCGGCGTGCTTCCCTCTCCGGCCCTGTTTCCCGCTTTCTGGACTATCCCTGCTGGGTCTTCCCTGGCCCTGTTCCTGATCCCGTCGTGCACCGGCCCTGGCTGTCTTCGTGAACGCTCTGGACATCTCTGCCTGGTTTGCTCTGGTCTCATCCTGAGCCTGTACTCGTCTCGGTCCTGGTTTCCCGTCCCTGCTCGGCACCACTCCCGTCTGGTTCGCCTCCCGCTCCCTGCTCCCTGTGTGTGTGTTACACGAACTATTAAGACTGAACTTTCACTACCTGTAAATAAAACACTGTAAACCTGTCCCGAGTCCTGCACGTCTTTGGTCCTCCCAACCCCACCCGTTACAACACATATCCTTTTAAATTGTGGTTTGGAACATTCTGTCATTGTCATTTGAACAGTTTTAATCAAGATCGATTTTCCTGTAAAAATCTTGATCTATGGGAGTGCATTAGCCATTCTGCCCCTGTTTCTTTGCCTGGGATCCAGAATACATACTTCTCCAATACTGTACAAAAATATGACTCACCATTGAACCTCCCCAAGTTCAGATTGGCATGATTGACAGTGGATTAGCCAATCAGCGACATGCATGGTCTGTCCGTATTAAAACAAATATGGCTGCTTACGAGGAAAAACAGATGGAAAAAAATATCACAGAGGACTGCAAAACATCAAAGACTTCTGCTGAATCAATGACACCACCAAACTCTAATAATCTGAGCAAGTTCAAAGTGAGCTCTTTAGTTTCGCCTATGAAACGAACTAACCTGACTGCATGAACAGGTTGTGTTTGAACCTGGTTTGAGGCTTGACAGAAGGCGTGAGGACCAGACTGACATCCCTCTGTATAAAATGTTGATTATTTGATTGTCTGATAAATTTCCCTTTTTGTCCTGCCAGCACAGATGTAAACAGTGTGAAAGGTTAATGCTGACACATGCGTTCATTAAAGTGAACCGGTTTCAATATAATAAACACATTTTCACAGTTAGCGCAAAGTTTTAGTGGACAGGCAGCTGTAAACACTACACAAGTAAAATGAATACTTCACTGGAGGATACTCGTGTGTTTAAAAGGAGAGATGTTTGTGTCTCAGTGCTAATGATAATGCTAATTTTGAGACAAAATATTAAAACTGTGTTCTACATTTAAAAATCAATTGGGTAGTCTTTATTTTAATTTATTTGAATTTTAATAGGTTGTTTATTTGATATTTTATGTTTTCATTAAAAGTTAGCATAAGCTGTGAGAGACAGCGAGCTAGTTCGTGTGCTGCTGTGCACAGAGCTAATTCTGAATATATATTTTTCAACCTAGCCTAGTTTATTTCTATCATTTGTTGTGGGTAGTTAGTCATTGCATGACAAATAAATGCAATCTTTACTCATGTATAATTGAACAGGACAGTTTCAGATATGCCAAATCTGCTTTAGTATCACTCTCATCAGTAGACAGAGTGATGTGTTGCCATTTTTTCTCTCTCTCTGTAAATGTAAAAGTCTAGCTGATTCCATTTATGTCATAATTGTGGATGGGCGGGCCTGATTTCACTACAAGCCGAACAGTTTGCTAGCACTAATTGTGATTTTTGCATCCTGTCTTAACTTCTCTGACTGTCGTCTCATGTTAAAGTAAGACTTTAAGTGGCATATTGAATAAATGAACCAATGAGCCAATTAAGATGTGCATTAGTAAATTTCCTTGTTTAACTGTGAAGAAGACAATAGCCCTATCTAATTACACTGTAGTATTTTGGTACTTTTCCCTTGGAGTGATTCATTTGCCTTTTTCCAATAAAAGAACACCCACAGAGTTGTGTACTGTTGCTTTGTTCTTCAGACTGACTGGTGCCCCACATGAGCAAATAAAATAAATAAATCCACACCAATGTATTCTTTTTTCTCTCTCTTCATCTCTCCCTCTCTCTTTTCCTCTGCTGCTCTCTCTCAGTACCTGCTCCAAGGCCTGAATCATGGCTGCCATCTTGGCTCAGTCACAGGCAGCAGACCGGGTCCCTGGGCAGTGCAATCAAAGGCGTGTGTTCCTGTGAGGTGTCCAACTTGTTTTTCTCTATTTGTCAGCCCACTTTCTTTCCCTCTGTTGCGTCATTGCGGTTAATTAAAATCAAACGAACTAAAGTGCACCACACAAGTTTAGGCTACTTCTTGTTTGTTTTTTTATTCACCAGGACTTGTCACTGTGAGGAAAGCACTGGGTTTGTAACAGTTGATGTTGCCAATTGGTATCAATTTATAATGAATGCTGTTTTGAAGTTATGCAAAAAGTATCTTTCAGAATGCTTCAAAGAGAGAAAATAAAATGAAATTGGAACAAATGTTTGTTTTGATCTTTCAAACTAGAGTTTAAAGTGATAGACCTAATATCTGCACTATCCTGTAATTCTACAGTTCTTTAAAATTTGTCTGATTTTTAAAGGTACACTATGTAGCATTTGTGGTGAAGGGGCCACTGCCTGTTTGTCTCCATGGAAATGATATTGCTTTGCCTGGAAAGTATGGCATTAGACACATTTATCTTGCAATTATATACATATAGATACACACTTTTTCCATTAAGATTTTCATGTCTACTGATTATCATTATAATGATGATGATTTGATGATTTTGATGCAATGCTCCTGCTTCAAAGAAAATAGGTTTATCATTAAATTCCCTGTCTGTCTGTCTGTGTGAGGTCACCATGGTGACGCAGTATAATAATAATATAGCGTCAGCTTCTAGGATGAGTCAGCAGGACGTTCTAGCTCACGTAGCAGTGCCCACGTATGTTTGAGTTTGTTAAGATGTTGTTTTTGTCAGCTCGGGGTGTAAAGAGCTGGAATGCTCCCTTTTAGAAATGTCTCCACAGCTGATGTTCCAGAGACGCAGAGGCCTAAAGTGCTGTAATGTCTCCCATGGGTGCAACGTGACAGGTTAGTGAGAGCTCTGAGTCAAGAGGAGAAGCTGGAGGGCCTGTTTCTGAATGGAATTTGTCCATTTGGACCACTTTGTACTTTCACTGTGACACATTTTCCTCTGCCCCTTTGAATAAAACATTGTTCATTTTTCCTGCCACAAAATATCTGTCTGCATACCAATGTTATTCATGTTATAAATATTAACTGCATTATAATGAGTTCTATGTATTCAGTGCATATGGAAGTAATACAAAAAGTCAAACATACCATGATCACCTGACCCTTCTCTTCATGCAGGATGCCCATACTGTTTTCTATGGCCATATAAATGTTTTAACTCATTAAAAAAAATATATTACTTTTTTAATAGAAAGAAACAGAATGAGCCTTGGATAGAAAACATCTAGGTGCGGTTGTACAACAGGCTCTCCATGATAAAAACACATTATAGATTTTGGAGATTATTTCTTGCATTGGACCCTGAGTAAATACATATTCTTTACCCCTCCAAGGCAACACTCCTGGTAGCTCACTGATCTAGTGGACTTTTAAAAAACATTTCATTGCTCAGATCTTCCAATTATTCACAAGATGAGACAAGATTTTTGTAACAAATAACCAACCAATCATTTGTCAAGTTGGAACATGCCAGAGATCATTGATAATAACAAAAGAAATTTATTTGGCAACAACAAATGAATTTTAATAAGAACAAAACATTCCTTCTACCAAGATTGAATTTTCTCACAAATTCAATCAAAACAATTCACCACATTCTCAAAAACTTGTATACATGTTAATGCATAATCCACACAGAAAGATTTGCAATATAAATCACATTTTTGAGGATAAGATGGGCTTAATGGGACAAACACGAGGAGCAATGATTCGTGTTTAAGTTTAATCCCTGAAGATATTTGCTGTACTTTTGCTTGTGTGAAAAAAGTACCAGGGCCTTCATCTGTTTGCATTTGCATTGACACATTTGGCGTACACATCTGCGGGCTATTATTCGCTCATATTCAGGGGTATGTCAAAAACTAGTGATCCGATATTACAAGTCATTATGGAGATTGTGTACTGCCTAAAAATAATATCTCTGAGGCTTTAGTGAAATATTTGGGTTAAAAAAAACTGAAAAAATCTTAAGAAACAAACTGCAATTTCCATTTTACATTTTACCTGAAGTCAAATCTGTCAAATATGTAAGAGGGAGGTGTGAATGATAAAAATAGTAACATCTGTGCACATGGGATAAGCTGTCTGAATGCTGGCTTCTTGCACTTGATAACAAAGTGTAATTTCATGACTTTTGGCTGAAGGCAAAGTCATTGGATTGACTATAGAGAGCCATCCCAGTAGCCTTGTTTGTCACTGCTGCCCTTTGAGTCCCATTGCTCCTATAGCCGCGAGCCGTGTATTGTGTCACATTTTTAATCAATGAATAATAATTTCATTGGCTTAATATCGCTGCTCTTTTGGAAGTCGCAGCTCAACATTTGGGAAATTGCTTTTGTAAATGACTTTTTTTGTATTTATGTAAATGCCACGCTTCTCCTATTTAAAGTTCCGACCTTTTTGAAAAGTAATATTCAAACAAAATGCTGCTTTTACATCTCACACGATCGCTTTGTGTCAGACATTTTGATGGAACTGGAAATACTGCACACCTCGATCTAATTCGTTTCTATTCTCATATAAGTGATACATGCATGTTTTTTTAACCAATCAGCTTTTTCCCGCTCTCTCGCGCCAACAAACTCCTGAATTCACAGTGAAAGGTCAGATGGTGAATTAATAAAAAACACAGCACAGTCACTCCTGACTTTAATAATGTCACTGTTTTAATTAACTCACCTATCTGCTACGCTGAACCCGCCTTCTGCTCCTCTGCAATACCTGCAACAAGGTTAAATCAAAGTGACACTGGGTTTACTGTATGACTGTGTCTGTCAGTCAGTTCCTGGGGCTTAGGAGTTTGTTTTCCTGAGAGCATTGTGTAAATATATAATAAAAAGCACCACACAGTATGGGTGAAAGGCTCATTTTACATCAAACTTCAAAATGACCAGGGCTTTATATAATCTGGAGATTGACAATTAAACAGACAAATAACACTCTCATGTTTATAAGTGAGCCAATCAGTCAGTGTCTGTTATTTAAGTGTTCTATTCTAGATGTTTTCCTCAATACTTAAAATGTGAAATTATGAAATATTTTGTTGATGCAAAATGTTAAAATAATTGCAATAGCATAGCTACTAACATCTGTCACTATTAGGTGATGTTAATTTAAACTTGCCCAACATATGTTGTAGTTTTAGCAGATGTTAGGAAGTCTGTTTTAGTGCCACCATAGCATTGTGAAGTGTATTTGTGCAGGATTTATGCTAGTCCAAAGTAATAAACACCTCATTTGTCCCATAGAGGATTTTCAATGTTCATCAACTTTGTACAACTAAAAATATACCTTAAAGGGCCATAATTCATGTCCTTGTGAGATAGTGTTTCATCATTTCAAAAGGTAAAACTAAATATACAAAAATTATAGAAGAAAACTCATAATTTATCTGTGTCGCTTTTGAAAGCTAATGCTTTACAGCATGTACTACAGGTGTTGTTTTGGAGAAATTTCACCAGTGATGATTGCAGATCATGTAGCCTGATTGCATCAAATCAAGTGGCATTGACGATATTCAAAAACATGGTTATTTTGTATTTGTGTAATGTTCAAATTGACAAACAAGAAAAATTAAACTGACAGTCTGGCAGCAAAAATATTATTTTTGTATTCAAAGATTATTCGAAGATCTTAAAACACTATTTTATTCACTGTGAAATTGTTAAACACATCACAAACAAATCAGGCCTAAGAGACTTGTCAGGTGAAGTTAAAGACACAAAACATACAACATAAGAGTTTCTTAGAGGTTAACGCTCTTGATTCATTGAAAGTATGTTCTGGGCAGTGCAGAGACTCTGTGTGTGGAGGTTCCTCCAGGAGCTCTGGTTTTAGGGGCTCCTCTCTTGTCCGGACTTAAAAAAAGACTGAAAAATAGATACTGAATGTGTCAATACAGAGGTTATTCACAGTAGTGTGAACACACCCCTGACAGTTAAGCAATACCAAGGCATTCCTCATTTACTTGATGGTTTTAAAAAGCCTTTATTGGTCATATTAACAGGCTATGCACTGATCTAAAGCAGAGGTCTCAAACTCAAATTAACCGCAGGAGGCAGAGTCTTGGTGAGGGTATTCCACAAAAAAAGCTTTGTTAAAATTTTCTCAAACGTTGCTGTTTTCCATTATACATGAGGAAATATGCCAAATCGTGTGGATTTTATGGATATACATTGTTATTTGTTGAATGTTTTGTGATGGGAGTACACAGTGTGAGTGACACGTGTGTTTGGGGTAACCTTCTACATGCAACATGGTAATGCCACACTAACATTAAACTTTCATATTATCCTGCGGGCCACAAAATATCGAGACTCCTGATCTAAAGTATCACCAATAGTTCCTGTACCACATTTTAAGAACCACTGTCTCACCTCATTCATTCTCAAAGTGCCTGGAGTGATTGAAGCTGAGCGCAGTCACAGCTGAGTCCCTATAGCTACACATGGGATTAAGAAAACGCCTGGTATTTTAGCACAAACTTTTGGGCCCATGCATTATTAATCTGCTTAAATAATTTTGGATCTCCTTGAAGCGCAGATCCCAAAGCAAATGATTCAGTACAGCCTGAAGCCAAGCAGTTCATCTCATATCAGTGCAAATCTCACTCACTTTAAATTGGCAGTGCTAAACTTTGACCAGACAGTCACGCCACATTTTCTGCAAGTAGGTAATGGCTTGAAATAACCTTGCCCTCGTATCACTCTTTATTTTTCATCATCTTCATCTTCATCTTCATTTTTTTTTTTTTTTTTTTTTTTTTGCTTTAAAGTCACTTCTCAGCTTCAACAAAGTAACTATTTGAATATTTTCACTCCTCCTTTCATGAGTGTGTGGCATGCAGAGTGGATGACTAACTAAATAAAATGCTACATTAAATAAATAAAACTAATGCCACAAGGTACAGTCCAGAAAATAAACAGAACTAAGTAGGAAAAGGTCACAGATTCATTAGCTACATGACACATTTGAATATTGAAGGCAGGTTCAGGCTTCTGCACCTTTTTGGCACATTAACAGTCAAAAGAATTAACATTAAACAGGGCCAATACATTGGGAAAAACACAAAGACAAAAAAGAGGCAGTTGGGTGCTCCATGTACCCTGGCTTCAGCACAGCACTGATCACCTCTAAAATGAATTGGGGTTAGAGTAGCCTACAGTGTTAGTCTGGAGCTAACAAGGGTGGCAAAACAGACCACACAAAGGTACAATGACCCAGCAGGCCAGGATATAAGGTGGACAGGTGCATGTGTCAGAAAGGGCGACTGGTAGCATGGAGCTGAGCGCGAAGACACTGGAGATGGACTGACCACATCACAAGAGCTACAGACCAAGAGCTGATTAGCTTAGCAACCTGCACCGTTAAAGTAAACAATGTTACACTGACTACCTTTTACAAAAGCACAACAGACAGGCTCAAATCTATGGCACCAACAGATTGAATACATTAGTAATTTAGTAGATAGTTTATTTAATTCAAACCTGTAAGCTTCCTACCTGTAAATGGAGGGTAAAAGCATGTGGCAAGACCCAGAAGTGTGTGTGGCCAGAGAGTGGCTCCGTGAAAGCTGTGAAAAGTGGGGTGAATAATTAGGATTTTCCAAATGCATAAGGTAAATGAGGAATAACTTTGGACCACTGCAAATCATTTAACACAAACTAGTTCTGTTTTCACAATTTTAAGACAGTAAAAATCAGATAGTACCTTTAAAGGCTAGAGTTTTCCATGCCATAATGCATGTCTTTTTGTATGCATTATTTTTCTCATGCAAATTCTTTAACATGCATGCTATAGTCTTATGTAATACTGATGGCATACTGACCTCAAGCTAGGCACTGTCCACGTGTAGGCGTTGATTCTGAATATATTGCCCTTTCTGTAGATTTTGGCCCAATGTATACATGCACTTTAACATTTTGCTCGTATAGACTGTGAACCAACCACCAATGTTTGAGATGAACCAGACAAAAATAAAATAAAACAAATACATGTTTGGATATACACATATAGTTTATAGCCTCTGCATCAAATCAAAAAAGCAACCAGAAGAGAGTCAAGCTGAACTTTTTGATCCTAAAACACCATGCTCTGGTGTTTGGCTGTAAAAATACCTATTTTCTAAGTAAACAAAAAGTTGATGCATCATTATGTAAGCACATCTTTTCTCACCTAATCTGCAAGTGCATTTTCTCTGAGGCAAGAGGACACTTCTTATCAAATTCTTATTCAAATGCCATCTGAAATTTGCTATTAGATTGATAATAGATAGAAAGATCGGCAAAGGCGATGCTGATATCACAAAAGAGGCAAACTCAAGATTCTGAAGGAGTCAAAGCTCTTGGAAGGAGGGTTGAGGGTTCAATCCTCAGACTACTAGACTCTGAGATGTCTGAAGTGCCCAAGACCATCAAGACTCATCAGGTAAATGAACAGGTGCTCTGAGCTAAGTGCTCCTAGAAGAATGAGAATCTTTGGAAATCATTTTGTCTCACTGTCATGGATCTTAGTTTTACTGTGTGAAAAGCACAGTTACTGAGCTGGGCCCAGTCGCCCACCAGTCCTATTGTGAATCAGAAAAATGGAAACTATTTCTACTCTTGAAACATTGATAGTCATTTGGCAAAAGTTCACAGAGACATCTCTGACCTCTCAAGCACTGTATTTTTTATTGCTGACAACTTGTCTACAGTATCAAAATAATACTAGAACATACTGAATCTCTTACTCATCCCATTGTCTCCAAGCTGTAACAAGAGTACAGCTTGTTCTTCATTTTCATCCTTCAAACCATTTTCTGCAATTAAACCCAGCAGCGCTCAGTGTGTTTTGGTCTTGTTTGTCGCCTCTTGTGAGATCTGGCACTTTGGTACAATTTGGTTTCATTTCATCCAGCTGTAACTGGAGTATCTATTTCATTTGCACTGAGCTCTGTCCATCAGCTGCTCATTCCACACAGTTTAGTATTGTGGGCCCATATATTTGTGTATTCAGTATTTAGACACTTCTCAAAATGTTAACATCTTGTTTACATAGGCCTGTCGACAGAACCTGGACTCCCTAAGGTCCAGGTCATTCAAATAGGGGCTGGGAGAGACTGCTAATTTATTGAAACATGCATGGATGTCATATAAAACCTCTTCAGGCATGTTTTTGATGAGGGAATGTTGTAACATGGTAGATTTAGCATAATACCCCTCTTTAAAATTTTGTAATGTACGGCAGAAAGAAACACACCATACAAGTGAAATATTATTTATTAGCTTATTATTGAATGAATGCATAGAGAAATACATCAGTTATTTAAAATAAATATCTCCAAAAAACATTTATGTAGACTTAAATGCTTTAAATCAGGAAAGAAAACTAGAATGCCAAATAAGCCAAATAACAGAATAAAGGACACTGTGGAATTACCCTTGGAGTTGGGGTTTGTATTCTGCTGTTGTGTTGTTGGGCAAGACTCTTCACCCATCATTTATGTGTTTGAATAAGTATTTTGCATTGAGGATGAGGATTAAAGCACTAACACTTTTTTGCAGAAATGAAAATATGAAAGGCCAGTGTCACACCTGCAAAACATTTCCCTGAGAACACAATTTGGTTTTAAGACATTTGCATTTTAATTCCCACTGTTGCTCCATGCATCTGTTCTCTGTTCTTTTTGGCACTGGTTTTGCTTGAGATCCCAAAACAGCCTTGTTCCACGTTTGATGTTTGTCTGTGGGAAGCCCCTAGGAGCCCTGCCCCCTGCTGACCAGTAACGACATTAGAACGTGTTATCAGGCACATGCTCTGGTGTAATTACCCCACTCCCTTAGGGCAGACCTGTGCACTTGGCACTGCCCTCTTGTGTACACCAATAAACAGAGACCGCCTTTTAACGTTTGGAGCGCAGCCAGTGGTCGAGCTACAGCTGATAATGCAAGTCCAGTGTATAAGTCACCTCGCCAAACTACACAATCACCCAGTAGTCTACAAGTCTATAGGGAAATACACAGTCGCAGTGGCAGGCTGTTATAGCATAGTCCACATCTGTACAATACACGCAGAGCAAACGGTAACAGGATAAACATGTAATAGGCTTATATAAATTGAATAAACACAATTATGGAGAGGACATTATGTGACGCCATTTAAATAGATTATAATCACAATCCTATTTTAATATAAGGGGATTACTGTGTAGAAGTAGAATGGCAGGTTTTGGTGGTGATAATATCTTGAATGCTATTTACTATGGCAAAAATACAAATCCACTTTATTTATATAGCACATTTTATTAAACATGCAACAGATTCCAAAATGCAGCAGAGTAAATGAGTGCTTCTGTATTCAGCCAGTTGGAATAATTGAAAAGCAATAATCAAAATCAAATAAAAATAAATACCAAATAATTATTACAATGAAAATAGACAAAAACAAACAACATCAGTTATTTGCCATCTCATTATTGGGTTTAAAGGTCCTGTATTATGCAAAATTGACTCTTGTGAGTTTTAAGCCATGTTAGAATGTTGTTAAGATCATCAAATACATACCTGGAGTTGTGTTTTCTTGTTTTCTTTTCTTTTTTAAGTAATTATTTATTTATTTATTATTTGTCTACATTTTCACAGCTCAAAATGCTCTGTTCCACCTTATGATGTCATGAAGAGGTAATTTTCAAGTTAACACCTAACACCACATGGCCTTTTATCTTAAGTTCAGTAGAGATCGGTAATTTCAAGGCTGAAATAATCCAAATGATTCTCGTGGAGGTGTATGGAGTTTAAAAACACAATGAAACATGTCCTGTATTGCCACATGACATCACAAGGTGGAACAAAGTGTTTTTCAGTTTGAGATAAGAACTCAGCTTAAATATGCAGGGGTTGTGTGTTAAACATGAATGAAGCAAAACAAAACTCCATATTTATGATGAGGAAACAACATTATAACATAGATTAAAAAAAATAATGTATTGGCCCTTTAATCTCATAATTTGAGCCAAATGGTTTATCACATGTGTATGCTGTTTCCCATAGATGATTCATAGGAGAATGTGTATGGTTCGATCACCTCAGGAGACCTCACTTCTGTAGGCCTCCCAGGCCTGCCTTTATCCTCAACACTGCTCCGTCCTTCTTTAAACAATTTAGCCCACTTGCAGACATTTTTTTTGGCTGAAACATGGGACACCATACACAGTTGACATTCTCCTATGAATTTCAACAGGTTTGCACCCTTCAGCAACCAAAAATTTGATAACTGACCGCTGTTCAATCCTGGAGCATGCTTCTTGGTTGACCATCTTTGTTAATCGCCAAAACTCTCAAAGTTTTTTTTTAATCTGCAAAAGAAATTAAATCCATGTGAAAAACAAGTAAAAAAAAAAAAAAAAAAAAAAAAGTAAGTCCTTATACCGAAAAATTCATCTTATTTATTGAATGACCCTCATATGTTGTTTTATGTCATATAAAAGTGCTCATTTGTTTCTTTTGCCTATTATACAAAGACACAAATTTACATGTCTCATATTTGCAGATCGCAGAGCAAAGATGTCAGCGATGATCAAAAAGGTGAATCCTGGCACAATCCTCTTTTGATGTCCATTTAAAATGGCACACCAGTGACAGCAGGCCTTCAGCACACTGTGGTTTGTCCATACCAAAAAACATTATTTTGTGATCTGTAGCAGCAAAAATATCAATAAGATACAAAACATGATCAAAAGCAATGAGGCCAGTTGTTCTTTTTGATGTGTAGAGCTTCATTAAAGACGGCAACCCCTCAAGACACTAGGAATCCTCTGTATGAATAAGGTGGATTCAACCAAAACATTTTAGAATTTTAGTTTGATCTAAAAAGTACTAACTACTAATATGTCTGCCTAGGATGGAATTTAGCAAGTGTATTTTCTTATATTTCTCATATGATTGGCCAAAAATATATGTATGTGTTTGTAGATGGCAAACAAAGAACAAAATTGAAGAGATTGGCAGGTTTGGGCATTTCTTTTGGTATTATACAAATTTGCACATTGATGGTGGCATGCCCCTAAGACACTGATTATTTTTTCATGATATTATATGAACACATCTCATTGAATTTCACAACATTTGGGAATTACATTTTGAGTGTGCGTGATTCTGGCACTGGAACTTGTAATTTAAAAAAGTTTGGTAAGTCTAACAGCAGTGTATGTAAACAGATTTACTTCTATGTGTCTTTTTTGAGCTCAATGTACATTTAGAGTTGAGTGTTTATTACTGTTATAGCCGTTATAGCCTTCTTTGATTCTAAATCTTTACTTGTATTGTTATGGATCTCTTTACCTTAAATGTTTATTCATGGAGACATCTGCTGGCGTCACACCCAACCTTCATAATACCATCTGTTGTTATGCACGGGTGTATCTCTTGTGTGTTAGCCCTTGGAGCCTACGGGAAGATGCGTCTAGCGGCCTCGAGCCACTTGGACTAGAATAAACTGTTTTTCTTGTACTATTGTTTTCATAGTATAAATACACCGCATGTATGTTCATTTGTCAGATCAGGGTGAGACGACACTCTGTTAGGGACAACAGCTCTTTGACGTTGCACAATTGATTCAATAAACCAGACTCTTTTATTCAAAACACCTTCTTTGTTGGTTTTATATTTTTAAGGTTTTTGCTATTAGAAATTCCACAACATTACTTTTACAGAATCATTAAAATTTATTTTATTTTATATTGTATTGACCTTATTCCACCCTGCCCACTTTTTCCTCTAAATGCTCCTGTGCTTTCTTTGTGATGGCACTTCCGGTTAAGCAGGAACCCCATTGATTTCAATGGCGAATTTGAGATTTGCCTCCAAAATGTGATATAAAGGAGGTTGATCAATACACCAGAGGATTGTAATTCCACCACGACCCTATAAGTTTCCTTTTGAAATGATTCTCTCTAGAACAGACTGCAGATCAACCGGTGCACCTCAGAGCTCAAAGTGAATGCTGACACATTTCCCAGTGCACAATAGATGTAGAATAAACTGGAGGCACACACAGATATGTGCACAGCTGGATGCGCGGCAGATGGTCGTGGTGTATATCTCACTCCTGCATACCAGCCTCATTCTCCGTTCACATTTTACACTCATGTCTAATTAGGAACAGCTCTTTCTCTCCACTCATTATCAGTGTTTGACCTTTTGCTTGGGCTGTTTGAGAAGCCGAGCGGCCGTCGATGGGTGGTCCGCGATAATAACTCATCATTTAGCTCATCGCGCGCTGATTAAATAAGATAGGCCCGTGCCAGCAGCCTGTTGTTCCCAAGAGGCTGCCTATCCAGTGAAGCACCTAAGTGTAAGATACTTGGAGAACAATAAAGTGTGCAGAAAGTGAAGAAAGTCGCGACAACACCAGATCAAACAGTCTCTGGGCTTATACTGCCACTTTTCCCCTCGTTCAAATTTTACCAAGTCTCTTTTATGCAAAGTCTCATTGGCATGAATTAATAATAGGACTTCAAACAGATGCAAATACATTGTGCTGTGTCCTCTGCTCTGACAATCGCAGAGGTGTGTAGGCGCCTCTATCTGAATCTGTTGTTGTGATTAATTCTCCCAGGAACACTGCTCCTCTGCTGAAACAGGACTCACGTGGCCTTTTGTACCTCCAACTTTTGTGGACTGTATTTACATAATGTATATTGATCCCTGGGACACTGTAGAACAACTTGAGAGGTGTGTTGGTGCAGTGAATAAAACGAGTTTTATTTAAGAGAATCTTAATGTAGCAGCCACTCAGATACAGTAAACACAGACTTATGCATCTACAGTAAGTAAGCCAGCTGAAAGTGAGCCTTGTAGATCAGATCATGCAATATTATTCATAAATATGCTTTTCTCAACAGGTTGGTTTTGTGCAGGAGTTGGTTGCATGGGGAGAGAAGGCTGGGGGATCTACAGTATTTGGGCAGCTGACAGCTGTGAGCCTCGGAGTCAGAGTCTTGAAATGGGAGTGGGAGTCAGTGGCGTTTGAAATGCAATGAGGTGCGTTTGAAACACGCTGCTGTCACAGGTACGCCGCAGCCGAGCGGGTACAGCGCTGATAAAAGGAGAAGAAGAGAAGTGGCCCAGCTTTAGGTGGCATGTGCTATCTAAGGCTTTTTGCACCAAAAGCACTCAGCGCTGCACACTTAAACACAAAGGCTCCCAAATATACACTTTGATCCATATGGGATTGTCCTGAGGTTTGAGGTGCTCAGAGAGGCTTCTTTCTGCTGCATTTTGGGACCAAAGAGGGCACACCTGTTTTGATGAAAGGGCCTATATGTCAGATTTTTAGGAAACAAAAATCACCACAGTTATACCCTTGAAATGTTTACATTGACATGCTGTTTTTTTCAAGGAAGTGCACTTACTATCTCAACCCAATCATTGTTTAATAATAATAATAATAATAATAATAATTAATTAATAATTGTTTCTAGATACCAAACTTTGTATAACTTTTTTTTAACTCTTTTGTTAAACGTCCAGTCTCCATTTGATACACTGAGTCTTCATTCCTGTTCCCTTATTATTTCTATATTTCACTCCTGTGAATGATCTGAATGTAAAAGTGCACACAGCTCATGAACGAAACCCAATTGAGTCACCAAGGTGATAGTGACTGCTCCTGACGTGCTCCACAATTGCATAGTGCCAGGATAAAGATATGCTTTATAAATCAATAATTCCTCTGTCACGTGCTTCAGCTCTGCGATGTCCTTCCTTATATCCTTCCCCTGTGTCCTCTGCCAAGATCTAAAACTCACTATAGTCAACGTCAGTGTATGGATGCTCCAAATATTACTGTCTTTCAAATCCCTTCAGTGTATACACGTGGATTTATGTTGAATTTATGAATGTGGTGCCCTTTGAGGAGGATGACTAATTACCAGAGAAAGGAGGACATGTCAAGGATATGCGGTTATGAAGTCGTTTCATCTGTCAACACTTTGAAAACTGGTTCAACATCAGGACCATATTAGGAGGCCTACTGTCTGCTTAATCAATAGAAAAACTCCACTTGCCTGATGCTGATCTGTGCTAGGTGTTCCACCATGTGGGAAATTGATGAGTCTTTGAAAAGGACAGACTTTGACATTTCAAAATCAAAAAGTGTGCTGAAATTTAAAGTCAGTTTTTGTTTTTTGGAAATGTGTCCCAACATTCTAAACATTCTGAGTGACAATTCATGGGTTTCAGTTTATTTTTATGGGCAACATTTTAAGGACTAAAGAGTGTAATTTTAAACTGTTAATCCCTATGACAACGGTCCTAATTTATCTAAAACCAATGGATCTGTGTACATGACAGTCCAATGAGGTTCATCTGGTCTTATATTTATTTATTTTAATAGATTCTTTTTCCAGACTAAGGTTTAGTTTGTTTTCATACCTCTCTAGCGCTCTTCCTCAGAGTGGTCATTTGATGTTGCTGTGATGTGTCCAGTCAACTGAATTTAACAGGTTCGTCCTACTGGTGGAGGCAGGATGATAGCATCTGTAGCCTGACTTCTTCAGGGCAGTATCCCAAGTGTGTGAGAGTCAAAAAGCCCCCTTGTCCCGGTTTAAAGTCTCTTAGGCACGTTTCCTTATTTCGATTGCCTCCTTAATCTAGGGATGACAAAAAACATCATTGCTGGATTAAGGAGGCATTCAAAATACGGAAACATGTCCACCTGGGATACCTGAAGAAGATGGACTGCAGATGGCGCTGTCATCCTACCTCCACCGGTAGGAAGATGTCGTCAAAATTTGTTTAAACTACTAGTGAGCAGTCGCAACTGTCAGGTATGAAAACAAAAGAAACTTTGGTCTGCCTGGTTTGGCAGGCTAGATGTGTTTAATGTGAAAATGAAAATATAGCATGATCTGTTTTGAAGGAGATAAATATATATGAAATATTGGATAATGGAAGCCTGAAATCCCGAATCGGTGCAGGTGGGTTGATGGCAGGGATGTCATTTGCTTGCAGGGAAATGTAAAATAAAATCTGGAAGAATTTATGGCCTGTGCAGCGGAAAGGTCATCGCGTTGTCATTAAAAAAAAGAGGGAGAGAGATTTGAGAGCTGAGTGCAGAGGAGAGAGAAGAGGAGGCGGCAGTGATGGAGCACAGCCCGCTGGTCAAAGAATACCCCCGTTAACTCTTAAGACCCCCGGAGAGGTGCAGCAAGCCACCGCTGGGCATAGCACAAAGCTCGGGATCTAGTGCTGCCAGCGGTGTATTGTTGATGCCATTGATCCGAGGTACCTCATTAGACGATATGCAACCTGCAGCAGCGTCCACCACCAGAGGGCGATGGCTAGAGTGGGGTGGGGCAGCAGAGAGAGAGTGGAGGAGGTAGAGAGAGAGAGAAAACTGAAGTATGGGACTGTGGGGTGTTGTTGATTTGACTCACTGGCAGCACGATGGTTTAATGGTTTGCTCTGTTGTCTGTGAAAACAACACACAAAAATACTGCTGAAAGGAAGGCTGTTTTGGAATCAGTTGTTTGCAGTAGTAAAGGATAAGCTGTCTATTAAGTAAACACAATTGAAAATGACAGCACTTCACTTGGTAGCATAAACTGTATAAAGAATTGGACTAAGGGAGTCACCCATAGCATCTGGCTCCAGTCAAATGAAGCTCATTGAAGCTAGAAGTTATAGGTGGTAAATTTTGGAGCCAAGTTTCATATTAGGAATTCAACTGCGAGTGTCATAGCAACCAAAAAGCCAATCCGGAGTGAAGCTGTTGAAGGTAACACCCCTTCCCATCCACACCACTGATTTAGTACTGAGTGGGCGTGAACACTGTCAATCAAACCTGTTACTAAGGCTAGTGGGAGCGATAGTAAAGAAGGTGTCTGATTTGTCTGTTATTAATGTTCATATCTTGAATTACAGACACAATAGCAAAATAAAAATGTCAGGATCATGTAGAGTGGGTCTGTATGGACATATTAAGATCAAAATGTCAAGCCTGGCAGCAGCAGTTATGGAGAAAGGGACAACAGACACCAGATCACTTCCTATTTGGAACGGGGTGGGTAGTGGGTTAGCTATGTCAATTAATTTATACAGTCTATGATTGGTAGAGCATTTGTCCATTGATCTGAAGGTTAGAGGTTCAAATCCCACTCTTGACATAAACGTCATTGGTTGTGTGGTCAGATCCACAGATCCACAGGTTGCCAGTGCATTTCCAGCTCCCACAGATGAAGGCTGTTGTTGTATCCTTGGGGAAGACACTTAACCCACCTCACCCCTAGTGTCTGTGTACACTGGTCTGTGAATAGCTGGGTGGTTCTTTGATTTAAAGCACTTTGAGTAAAGTCGGTCTGGCTAGGTTATCCCACAGCTCATATACTTATTACGAATTACTTTTCTGATGAAGGATCTGCCACCTTCTTGCCTTGGAATGTACCACACTTTGGCATATAACTCATTTATCTCCATGGAGACAAGAAGGTGACACTGTCAATTCAAGTATGTCTTTTTGTAGCAATTAACACCTGTAATTGCATTATGCAAGATAGATGTGTTTGATACCATACCGCGTTGGACCAGCGAAAATGAAATAGTTAACTTACAATTTTCTTACTCAGACAGCTTATTAGTGAGATGTATTTACCTGATAGATGACACGTCACCGCTCAGACTGGTGACAGTTCTGAGGACGGCCCACAGCTAGCAGCCCAAACATGTCAAGGTAAGTTGTCTAAAGAAAATAAGAAGTAAATTATTGTAACATGAAGATGAGATGAAGGTTTCAAAAGTAATACAAAATCAAATACATGGACAAAATCAGTTGGTTTATTAGTCCTCCACCAGAAAACGTACACAGTGCATAGCTGAGTTTAAAAGATTTATACCTTTATGATGTTAACCATAGTGGTGTTGTTTTAAGTATGTACTGATCATGTTGGGGGTAGTTTTATTTGGGATATCATTCACTTGTGTATTATTCCTGGTTTTGTGCAGTTGGATTTGAATTACTTCTATTACTTTGTCTTAATTTATGCATAATCTACAGTAATTCCCAATAAGACCAGTATTTGAAAGCCAAACTCTTTTGAAAAATACTTTAGGTTTTATAGTATAAGAAGTACAAGGGGCTATATTGTAACTGTACACTTTCCAGAATGAAGGTTTTCCAGTATCTTCTGACCTATTTGAATGTGCAAATCACATAAAAATCCCTTTACAATGCAATACAGAGGAAATAAGGAAAGAAAAGCACATTTGGAGAGTTTAGCTGATAATTGTTGGTTTCTAGTTACACCTTACAACCCTGTGTTCTTCAGTGGGAGAATTGATCAGAGGCTGATCAATCACAGCCTAACAGCAGTGTGGGGAGCAGAAAAACTGTGTGGGCTCCGTTCCGTCCATGTAACAGACCAAATAACGCTGTGGAAAACGGCCTCCAGCTGTGAAGTGAAGTAGTGCACAATGCCCAAAATCCAATATTACAGCTCGGGCTTGGGGAGCATTAGGGAGCGGAGGCATTATGGGTCTATCTCCTGTCTCACCACAGAGTCAAGCATAGAAAGTGTGATGTATCCAGAGCTGAGAGGGTTTCCACAGATGTGTCACATGTGTAAAGTGAAGGTAAAGTGAAATAAACATTCTGGGATTAAATGAATAAATACATTGAGAAAAATACACTGTAGTCATTATTCATACACTCCATACTCGGTGGTAATAAACTGGTGCCACAGCTGCCTTGGGGCAAACTGGCAGAAGTGAGAAATCTGCATCACACACACACACACACACACATCACACTCGTGCCAGGCAACACAATGGCATAACTGCGTGCAGGAATAAAATTGACCTCTGACCTTTGGGTTGGTGGACGAGTGCTCTAACCACCTAGCTGCTGTCGCCCCAGGTAACAGAAGTATTTAAACCAGAACATTTAAAAACAACTTCAGCTGCTCAAAATGCTTCACACAAAAAGTAAAAAAAAAACAAAAAAAAACTAAGATATCGTGTGTAGCTAGTGTTAAATGCCAGGGAGAGGTGGTGGGTTTTAATTTAGTCTTAAACTATGTCAAAGACTGAGAGGATCTGATCAATTTACAATTAAAAGAAACATAAAGACTTATTCACTAACTAAACAGATCATGGTGTAAGAATGGCTTTTGAGATCAAGACACAACATCTGAAAAGTGCTGTACCAAAATCTTACCAAACTAAGTATACAAAGAAATTTCACTTAAAGAATCCCATTGTTTGAATCTAAGAATATAAAATAACAGCAGTGTTTCCTCAAAATCACCAGAACAAAACAAAAAAACAAAACAAAAATAAAATACAAATCAAGACACAATCGAGTCAAAAGAGGCTTTTTCACACGTTACAGATGTGCCGTGCTGGTGATCAGCTCTGTGTATAAGTGAGAGAAGCAGAAGAGAGAGAGATCAGCACCACGGACAGCTCCTCATCACAATAATCCTCACAAGACTCCATCTCAGCATTCACCAGAGCAACAGTAGCTCTCTGCTCTCTTCCCCTGCACTTTTATGGAGAAGAGGCTCTAAATCCACCCTCTCACAGCTGTGTCTCCATGAAGTCCAAATAGACCAGGTGTAATTAGATCAGGAAGTACGCTAGCATGTAGAAAACAGGCTTCCTATTTATTTGTACCAGCAATTTGGGCATATGACATCTGTCTGATTAGTTAACACGAGTCTAATGGGATTTAATGTATTCCTATGAGACAATATCAGATGTAATGAAATTCACTTGGATTTGAACTGGTAATCTTCAGTGATGTGTGTTATCTAATCATTGTACGTGGGTTGACTAGCCCACGAAATATGGACACTTTTTATAAATAGAATTATATTAAAAACTGAACAGAGAGTTGAAGGTTTGCCATCTTCATCCCGCCAGCCAAAACAAGCTGAAGGATAGTAAGAAAGTTTTCAAAAAAATCCCAAATGGATGAGTAATGACTCCTTTGTAACATGGAACGCTTTTGGATACATTCTGAATTATACCGATATGTTTGAGGTAGGAATGTATTCATGAATATTCAGAGCATAATAACAAAAAATACTGGAATCACATGACTTAAAAAAGTACTTTGTCTATACAGTATGTAACCAGACTTAAGAAATGAACAGCATTAATGTGACTTAGAACACTATAGATTTTAAACACTGTGTTTTGTAATGGGCTTTCAAGCTTCTTATGATTATAATAATCATGATCGGTGATGAATCTTGACAAACACAGAGGATAGTGTTGCTGATAGTGTTGTGATGGATGAATACTGTAAGTGAATGGATGTCAATACGTGTTTGTCTATTTCAGCACTTTGCATTGCTTTTAGTGTTCAGGAAGTGAACCATGTGGTTATTTAGAGGTTAGCCAAAACCTAATGGAAATTATGGAAAAGCAAGAAAATCTGATCTGCTCTATATGGACTTACAATATATAGTTGGCACAATTAGTTGGCCCATATATATGTTGTGATGTAAAAGTATTTCTTGTAGAATAGCATGCTGCTTCTGTTGTTGTTACTGTTATTGTTGTTGTTGTTGTTGTTGTTGTTGTTGTTGTTGTTTTCAGTTCCTTAGCAAGATAACAACATTTGAGACTCCAGTTTACAAAATAATAGATCTGTCATTTTACTAATACAAGTTGTGAATACTATCCACAAAACATGTTCCAATTACATCTATCTCTAAAAGGACGATCTCAAATTACATAATGACACACAATAGTACTTGTATGACAAACATGTAAATGTCAAGATTGTTGTGGTCAGGAAGTGTGAACTGTAGGACTTAAAGATCACAGAACAGTGTCAAGGCTTGTGTTACATGGAGACAGAGATGACTAAAGCTGTCACACTGAGTTTAACCACATTCAAGAACTACATGAGTCAAAGTTGAATGAAGGACATTAAACCTGCAGGGTAGAACTTAGAAACCAAAATCTTTATATGGGCAAATCATCTGCTGCTTCTTTTAGTTCTATGTTTAAAGGGGCACGCTGTATGGTTTCAGGTGAAGTTTGAACCACCTTCTATTCTCCATGGAGATTGTTTTGCCTTGAATTTTCCTCAAATGGCCTAAAAACTTGACAGTCTGCATGGAGATAAACATGTGACTCTACCAAACCAAGTATTTTGGCAATAAAAAATGCCTGTAATTGAATAAATGATCAAATAAATTAATGCCATCCTGTGGATCATTCTAGGCAAAACAATGTAATTTTCATGAGTAAGTGACAAAACCAAAATAAGAAAATGTATGCAGAGCACTTTAAATGTCTCGTACTATTTGTGTGACAATATTGAATTGTAATTCAAATCCATCCCTGTTTCTAAAATGTGCCAAACTAAATAACAGTTATGCTCACGCTAAAACTTTCTGGAACATGTGATTTTTGGTAAATGGAATCAGACATGTCCAAGCTGGCTTGGTTCACCATGTTCCATGTCTCCATGTTATGATGGAGAACAAGTCTCTAGCACTGGGAGGAGGAGAAAACACAAGTTGTTCAATTTGGCCGCTTTGGTCAGTTTTGTTTGTGATCAAATTTTAATTATTTTTTAATTATTATTATTATTTTTTTTTATATTTAAGGTTGGTCTATGTTACTGTGGAATGAAATGCATGACACCAAAATGTACCATTTTTGGGGATTTAGTACAAAATATGTAAAAGTAATTACAATAGCTGAATGAAATGGACACGATACTAAATGGTCACATTTTTATATAGTGCTTTTTCACCTTCAGAGCGTGTTACATCAAGGACCCACTCACCCATTCACACACTCACCCTCAGTTAGGGAATTCTGGTGGTTCCAAGCTTTCACATGAGACATGGCCTGTCCATATACTGAGAATGAGAAAAACTTATCTGTGTCCTCTACATATGCAGGTTAAGACACTAGCAACCCAAGGTCGGTAGTGATTTTTTTTTTTTTTTTTTTAAAGTAAGACTACACCCTGTACCTTTACAAAATGAGCCACACAGACCTTGTGCAGATTTCTAACAACGATGTACCTATTAGGAGAATACGTCTACTTGAGTTAGTGAAACATTCCATAATCTTACCTGAGTCCTATACGTTCTTTTCTTGTCTGATTACACAAAAGCCTGAATGTATCTTTCTTATACCAAGGCCAGAGCCAGATGCTCCCTTCAGTCTCCTCCTTGTGTGTTGCCTTTACAATGCAGTGATAAAAGAAATGACAGTGAAACACAGTGATGTTTCAAACTGTAGCGATGAGCCAGTTGTCAGGGAGACGTGTCAGGAAGAAGATGAACTGAGCTTTAAAAAACACCTTTTAACCAACCGCTGGAGGTGCCGCACGGCTGCTATTAGGGCACCGCAGGCAAACAGGAAGTCTTAATAAGTCACAGTTCTGAGCACACAAGGGGCTAACAGACAGGGAGGGAGGGAGAGAAACAGATAGATAGAGAGATCGAAAATGTACTGCAGTCAGGGCTGTCATAAAGTGATGGTGTGAGGTCAGGGAGAGGTCAACGTGAATTCTACCACATAGCATATAGAGGAGCCAATCAATAAGTCAATAGTCAATAGTTTCTTCTATGTAAAAAGTGTTTGTGTGGCCTGGTATTACACTTCTTATAAGATGCATCGTTTATAATGACGTTTATCACTCATTAATCATCTTCCTGTTGACTTTAGTGCCTTTTGTGAATTTTGTAAATCAATTTTTTTTTTAAATCTTCGTCAGTTATTGGCTTGGTAAATTTGACTCTAAATAGACTCACTCAGACTTGTAAACAAATAACTAAGATATAACTAAGACATAAATGTGCCCCATCGGTGTTTGACGTTTTTTGTATTTTCACTTTCTTATTTTTGTAAGGTTTGCAATAGGTGGCGGGAATGCTGTAGTAACCATGGACTTCAGATACTAACACTATTTCTGGGTTTCAGATGACATCACAACATTCTATAGGCCAACAATATTTAATACAGATAGGGGTAGATAAAATAAATATTGTTCAAATGCAGATTTTTGTTGTAATACAGTGAGTTCTTGTGTCTAGTCACTAATAGAAATGGCCAAGTTCAACATTTGTGAATTTACCTTTTGGATATTTCATGGTAAAGTGCAATGTAATCAATAGGGAAAAGTGGCTCTTGACCGTCATCTGAGAGTATGGCATAATCACATTCTAGGATCTGAAAAGCACCAATGGGACAGTGTGGGGAAGCTGGCCCGAAGTGATCAAATAGGAGCAACCCAAAAGAAGTCCCATTAGACCCAAAAGAAGTCCCATTAGACAAAATGTATTACCCGCGTAGTGGTACCCCGTGAACACAAAAAATAATACATATTTACAAAAATGAACAGTGCTCAACAAACATAGGGCATGCCCCCTCTTCGTTTGGACCATGTGGAGATGCAGGTAAGAGGATTGCTGTATTGAACTGAATTGATATATTTAACTAAATAAAATATGTTTAAACTAACTAGTGTGTGGTGATTTAACTGATTGAAAACTAAACAAAACAAACCCGGGATAGTTCTATTTAGTTTAGTGTTGAAAAGTTATTGAAAATGAACAGACATGTGTACAAACCAAATTATAGTACTATTAAAAAAAGGGACAAAGGCCTACATTGTCACAGACAGCTTCACCTGAGTGTGTCTTGCAGTAAAGAGGATATGAAAATGCAAGAGCAGTTTTATCAGACCCACCCTATAGGCAGGTAGCAATAGTTTACATTTACTCGAGTACATACATCCATATACATATACTGAGGTCCATCTAGACTCAAACTCTGCCTGTATAAACCTGCTGCTTCCTCCACTCCCTGCCACTTCTTCAGTTTCTCCTCTGGTTGTGGTGCCTTCTGAAGATTGTAATTTTGAATGTTTTGAAATTTTTTGTGTAACTTTTTGGTAACTTTGCTTTGCTTCCTGGGTATTTTCAATTTCACCTGGTCTCCAAGTGGCTCCTGCTCCACCAAGACCCCTCCTGTCCGCTACCTCCTCCTCCAGATCACCCATCCCTCCACCCCCCAGCTCCATATCCACATGTAAAATAAATCTGTAAACCTTTACTTGTGTTGGTTCTGCTTTTGAGTCCAGAGCCTGCAGATTGTAACAGTTACATTTTCAAATCGAAAATCACTTTATTTATCCGGGAGGAACATCATTTGCAGACAGAGTGCCAGCACAAATAGGGACACAACACGTCCAACCAGAAAATAAGCACATCCATCATAACATAATAAAATAAATAGAACAATAAAAAAAATCACAAATCTTGCACTGCCTCAGCACAGAGCAGACCACGCTGCGTCTTAATCATCAGTTAGCAGCAGATTGATGTTAGGAGGAAGCTGGATGTGGTCTTCTTCGGAGTCCTGAGTGGGAGGCAGTGTACCGTATCGTTTACTTCTGAGTATGTTCCAGATGCCATATTTTTCACTCCTACTTGGATGTATTTTACAGCATAACCGTATACTACTCTTACTTTATGATGACAAGATAAAACCCTGAATATTTTTTGAACCACTCCCTCGGATATGATTTCATTTTTCTTCCAATTTTCCAATTTTCTTGTTTATCAGATTGTGTATTTATTATCTGCTCAATTAATTTAAAGGTACAGTACCTTATTTTCAGTTTTTAAAAATGAGAAAGATATATCTAGTTCATTTTAATCAGTTTGCAGTGCTCCAAAGTTATTCCGAGCATCGTAATTATTCACAGCATTGAGTTTATAAGGACTTTCCACAACCAGAACGCTATGGTAAAGCTAAACGCAACTAGTATGCTATCTCTTTTAGGGCAAAACATCCAAAAAATCTGGTAATTTAACATAAAATGATAAATCCAGTGTTACATCTAGACAGCTAGTCTTACTTGAGTTGTTTCTCCATATACCTATCATGGATCGTTGTTTTGTTTCATTGTTTTCCAAGTTTTCTGATTTCCATTATTATTATTTTTTTACTCTGCTCATGTTCTTGGTGTTTTATTTGATCTCTCATCTGTTTTAGTTTGCTTATTGATAGCTCGCCCCAGCCGAATGTGTTTCACCTGTTCCTTGTTTACTGGTGTATTTTCTTTTTTTGTTGGTCATTATCAGTGTCCTGTCCAGATAAGTGGGTTCCCTGCTGCCTGCAAGTTTATTTATTTATTTATTTTTATTCTAAGCACAAGTTTTTTGCACCAAATTGTTTTGGACTTTTTTTTTTTTTTTTTTTTTTTGCATTTTTCTTGCAATTTTTTTGTACATTAAAGTTACATTATTTAGCAGTTCTGTATCTTGAATCTTTTTTTTTTCATTATTTCCATGTGAAAATACTGTACTTTTTAATACCTATACTAAATACTTTCCTATTCTAATTGAATTATATTGCTTTGAAGTACTTGACAATTTTTTGCCTACTCTGCCACATCAGACGCTCTTCAACAGTATCTTAAATTTCATAGTTTAGCCTGTTGCAGCTAATCTTCCACAGAGCCGACTCGGCATGCCCTCTTGCCACTGGGATGGTGCACACAATGGTAACTTCAAGATCAGAAAAACACATTTTTATCAAACAGGTTCAGACGTGAAGACTATTTTCCTCCCTCTTTTTCTCCACCCTCGGATCGTTTCATCTTTTGGCCCCAAAACCGCTGGACTGGAGCCTCCATTTACAGAGCTCCAGTGATGAAACTGATGGAAAGTGCCAAATCCCATTGTTGATAAAAGATGTATACTGCCGTGTTGTGTTGGGGATATTGCGAGACGGGCTGAAAGGCGAGACAGACTGAAGCGGCTGTCAGAATGGTTGTTTGTAGCCCCACGCGTCCCTGGCTTTGGGGAAATAATAAAGTGCATCATTAGGACCCCTGTCATTCACTATATTGTTTTGGAGAAGCTGTCGACAGATTGAGAATGGCCACAATACAGCAGCAAAGAGAGAGAGCAAGAGAAAGAGGGATGGAGAGAAGGAGAGGGGGAGGGGAGGGAAGGCAGGGGTCAGTGTAATTAAGCAACTCATTTAGCAAAGAAAACACATCCATGAAACGATGCACAGGTGTATTTAAATAAACAAGACCCGGAGGAGCGCACATTAGCATAGAATTCAATATACTACCATAAAGACTATTTACCACTGCTTCTCAACAATACAGTATGATTAGTAGTCACACATAATCATAATTCACTTGTGAATTAGACTTGTGACTTACCAAGTTGAATCTTTGCAGTATGTCTAATAGGCTCACATATTAAACCTGGATGTGCAGATGGATGTTTTGGCTGCAGCCCAGCTCATTTCCCATGTCCACGTGCTTCCATCGTTGGCATAAAGATACTTCTACAAAGAGTGAAATGGTGAACCGCCATATTTGAACAAATGTTGAATGGAATTAATGAAACATTTATACAGTGTTAGAGAAGTGAGCATACCTTTTTTGTTCCCACTTAGCAACTGAGTAGGCAGTGAGCTATTTGCAACAATTTACATGGAGTGGGCAATTGACACTTCAGGGCTTGTGATTAGCTGGCCATTTTCTTAAACTTTAGCACCCAGTAGGTAACTTTATTTGCCCAAAAAAGTATACTTTTTAAATAATGTTTTTTTTCTTTTCAGTTTAGTTGTATTTCTTGCACTGAAACACACACGAGTGCGTCCTTACTGGACATTCCTTTGGCTATAATATTCTACAGCGTGGCATAAAACATCTATCTCCAGAGACATATGGCTTTTACTTTCTACTAGTAAGTTGGACTAATTTGGGTGGAATTATGCAGGTGACATGCCACCTCCAGAAAGTACATACATACTGTAACTTTAAAGTAAGATCTCATAAGCTATTTCAGGCTATGGTTTAGTTTCATGTGTTTTTGTGCAGTTCTCACAGACAAGACTGGCACACATTACAATTGTAGGCCAGATTAATTACATATCTTTTTAGTTTGTGAAAAGTTATCATCTTGGTTGCATTTACTTATTTGCATGGCGCAACATTTACTATCAAATGAATTTATCAAAATGCAGTTGTGGGAAAGTTTAACAAGTGCTGCATGTTGACAGGCCCATGTGTCAGTAAATGTTTCATTGGCAGAGCTTGTTCCTTGTTGATAGACCCGCGGTCGATCTGTCCCTTTAAGCAAATAAACAAATACCAAGTGTTTTTGGAGATGGCACTGCGGTGGAAGAAAAGCCCAAACTTGGCCGTGTATAAGGAGTCCACAGCCCCCGCGCACGCAGGAGCATTCCGCGGCCATATGGCATCACCTGCACGTGCGTAACCGCTGATCCAGACGACCTCCTCGAGCTGGAGAGGTGGCGTGTGCGCGCTTGTTTGCTCTGTGGCCGGTGTACAGTCATTCTCTCTCTCTTTTTTGCGCCTTCTGCCACACCCCCTTCTCCACGGCGCGTTGGTATGATCCGGGGAGATGCTATTATATCGAGCCTGTACCAGCGGCAAAGCAACAGCATCGCCCCATGCAGTCGAGCCTTCCACGGGTTCAACTGCGGCTAAACGTACCGCTCCGGGCTCTAGTGTCGCTCAACCAGCACGTCCCTGCCCGATAGCCCTCCCCTGTACGCAGACTACCCCCTCCTCTCCGCCTCGTCGCTCTCCATTGGCATTTGAACGCGCCTCAACCTCAGCATCAGCACCGCCGCCTTGAAGAGCCATAGAGCAGAAGAGCTGTCTCGTCCACACGTTTCAGTAGCGAGGGAGCACCGCGTTACCGCTCGCACTAACAGCCGCTGGGAATTGCAGTCTTCAGCATTTTGCAGGCTTCTTATAGCGTGGAAATGGACTAAAGGAATGGCTCTACGTCGGAAAGGTAAGCGACACCTCCAGTTCTGGCCTGTATGCGCTCACACTGTGGGTAAGATCGCTTTACAGTGTTGGCTCGGGCTACACGGAGGCAGGCAGGCACAAGCAGGCGAGCTTATGTGCGCCGAAACAACGTGAGTTCACAGGAAACGGTGATTATCAGCTGTTCGGACGCACCGTGGCCATGCGTGAGGCGTGTGGGAGCGTGTCCGTGTGTGCCAAAGATGCAGACACTATACGGAGCGTGTGTGTGGCGTTGTATGGCTGTGGCTTAAGTCTGTGTTTCATGAATTCTCATATTGGAAGTGTGAGGAAGCAGACTTCATGCACGGTAGCGCGCCTGTTTGGTGAGAAATGACACTTGGAGGCGCAGATATTGCTTCACGGATGGTAGCGGTTATGGTTGGGCTATGTTGCAGCCTTGAGTTAGGTTTTTTCTTCGTTCTCGCTCTTGCTGTGCCTCTGTCCACTCCATCTCCATCAGCACTAAGGTAGCCCCTAATTATGCCAATGGGGCCAGCGCAGATTCTCGGGGTATAGATCTCTGTGACGCGTGCCTTCTGTCTTCTAATAACAATACAGTCTTTTGGGGCCCTGGTCAACCACTGGTCCTACAGGTCCTACACCAGTCAACCCAGGTCACCCTTTACAGATTGCTGTTATTTATTATATGCCCACTGCACATGCCTTGAAGTTGTTGCAGCTATTGGTGTGAAAGCTATTTCTCAAGTAAACCCTTATGATTTTGTGATGGCGTAAGCTGTATTAGTGTGAGTCTGAATAATTAACAGGAGCAAATGTGTTTTGATAAATCATAATTATTTTGAAGTGAGTGTAAATTGCACTTAGGTTGGATATGCTCCGATAGATTGGAATTAGACCTCCCCAGCCTCTCGTCTTTTCGCCTTCACAGATGATTATAAATAATTGCTCAGAGTAAATCAGTCAGAACGATTTTACGATAAATAAACAAACAAGTGTGCAAAAAACATTAGCAAGAAAGTCTCAAATGTATAGCGCTTGTCATGCTTCTGCTAGGCTTAGCAGAAAGCCCTATACTGTAGCTTTTTCATTGGGAATGCAATGTAATCAGAAACTACTATTTGTCAATACGTCTTGTACATGGGGAATCTAATGCACCGCTCTTGTCTTGTCCTCACAGCAGGGCCAATGAGCATGCCCACACCAGCCTCCATACACACTCACAGGCAATATCAATGTCGGCAAAGCCATACGGCACTATTATTTTGGGATGTTAAAAACAAAAACGGCTAAAGTTACAAGATGAGAAGTGGCATTCTGTATATAGTGAAGACAAAACACTAAAGGAGAACCTGTGTTTTATGTAACGCTCTGAATTTCACATGCTCCTCTTGGTTTCAATTTACGTGATTTGGAAAAAAACATAACTTTATGAAATAGATATCAGGCGACAACACAATCAGTTATTCGGACAGCCCAAACAATTGAGAAAACAATGGTAGTATTCTTTTACATTGTGTCCAAATGACTCTCTCATAGTCTCCAAAAAGTCATACTGTTGTAGTCAGTTCTCTCCTCTTAGAACGCAAGGCAAAACACAAGTTTGGAACATACTTTGCTTCATATGTGAATCATCCCAGCCTCCACCGTATGCGAAGTCCTTGTCGTTGCCATTTTGAGCCGTGCTATCCAAATATTATTGATAGTGTTGATAAAAGTGAGTGTGTCATTGGCGCTGGTGATGAATGAGGCACATCTGGAGCTATGATAATGCAGCTCAGTGCTTCTCCAGATGTGAGGAGAGAGATGTGTTTGTGTGGGACATGGGGACTGGGGAGGCAGCTGACTGTGATCCCTCATTCATCTCTGCCATGGTACAGTACAGCTCTGGAGAGGGCGCAGTGACAGACAAGAGAGGAGCCGTGTGGAGCAGGGAGGAGATACAACATAAGGCTTTCTATCAGAGTTGGAGGAAACCGGAGGCTATATTTTGTGAAAGTGCTCATATTTGTGTAACAGCTCATGTCTGGGTTAGAAACTGTACATAAGTCTAAATATATTAATCTTGCATCGCTGTTTATAAAAGCATTTTATAACAACTTTTCTGATGTCCCAGAGATGCTCCACCTGCTTGCCTCCATAAAGATGTTATTATGTTGTCTAGAATGTTCCATAGTACTGGATTTATTCAAATACAAGTGTGTGTTATGACTAAAAATACCTTGTAAAAACCTTGCATTGTAGCTGTAAGTGGACGTGACGTTTAATGTTACACTGTGGAACTTTGTAGCATTACTGTGTAACTTTTCTGTAACCTGCTTGTCTCCTTGGAGATGTTATTCTTATTGCCACCTGTTGAAAACCATATTTACCTTTGTATAATGTATTGCTTTCAGTATTACTATTAATGTTACCACGGCAACTGAATCAATTAGCTTAATCTGAATTTTGAATCATTCTTTATCTACTTATTGTTATATATGAAAGCTGGAATATTTTTTTGGGGGGGGTCAATATTTATCGTGTGCACTTTTTCTTGGCTCTACTGGGAAATATTTGGTTATTTTTTGGCAAGCTCATGATTTTAACAATATTGTAGATTTAGAATAGTTTTTGTGGTGTCAATGTGCTCTTGGGTTATTGTGTCAGGGGCATAAATAAGTTTCAATATTATCGTTTTTCGTGTATATGTGCTACAGCAATAAATCACACTTCAACATGTGTTATTGTGACAAGCCTAATTCTATAACGTCTCTTTTGCACCGAAATCAAGAGTGACAAGGCTGCAAGGGTATCCAACATCAACCTGATCTAATGTCAAATGTGTATTCAAATACCATAACCTTGTACCAGATCTTTGCCCACATGTTGTCATTCCGCCTTTAATATTTAACATGATCACATTTCTGTAAAAAAAACGAAGCCATAAACAGCAGTAGACAGGGTTTGTTGTTGGCTTGGGAACCCTGAGGCCTAACGCTGTGAATGTGGTGATGAGCAGTGATTAAACACAGGGTCCAAATGGCACACCCATTATGGCAGTACTTTCACAATTAAAGACGCTCTTCAAATAGAAATGTCACCTTGCCAATTACTGTCCGCACGGCACTGCAGATGTTTCTGATTGGCATTTCTGTCCGTCACCACACAACTCACCAATCAATCTGGAGTTATTCTGGATTACGTGTTAACCACTGCCAGTTTATCCCCGCCGCAGTTTGTGGTGGGACTAATTATCCGCGGACACGTGAGATTTCCGTGCCCGCTTGTTAAGTGGGCTGTACATATGGCACTTTGGAAATCCAACATTCCGGTTCTTGGCTCAGCGCACCATCATTATTTCAGTGCAATTTACCGGGACAATTCAGGCTTGCACTGTCCATTGTTAAGGTAGCATTTTGCTTTTGGCTGTCAGGAGAATACTACTGTCCCATGCAAAGAAATTCTGCCTAGGTAGACCTGTCACGATAACACATTTTGAAGCACAATGTATTGCTACAGAGAAATATTGCGATAAACGATAATGACACTACTTTATACCACTAATTAAGATTTAAATAATGCAAGATAATCCCACTAAACCATTTTTAAAGAGACTGTTTCATTAAAAGACATGAGCTATAACAAATCAACAGCAGAAAGCACCAATAATTAGCCATAAAAGGGACTTACTCACCCCTCCACAGCTCAAATCTTATCATATTATAACAAAAAAATACCCCAAATCTCCCATCTTTTGTAAAGAAAAAGTACTCATGATAAATACTGAGGCCCAAAATATATTATTTCAGGTTTATTGAGCAATAAGTCCATATAATATTATAATTTATTAATTATAAAAGTGCGATATATTGCTGAAGTAAGTATAGATGATAAACGATAATATTGAAACCAAACCATAAAGCCGAATTATCACCAAAAACAAATCTAGATGTTCAGTATTGTTAAAAATATGAACTGTACTAAATAAATAACAGAATGAAACACTGAAGTACTTACTTTGCGTCTATAAAAAAAAAAAAAAATCATATTTCAACCTTTCACAGCTTAAATTTGACCATAACATAAATAAAAAAAAAAAAAACAAAAAAAAAAAAACAAAGAAAAAGTACCTATAATAAATATTGACCCCTCAAAAATATCATCGATATAGTACTTATCCTAGCCTACTTATCCTTAGCCTAATTCTGCCATAAAAAAATCTTCCTTTGAGCATAATAATTTGTGTTTTCTCTGATTTGAGTGATATTGCGTGGCTTTTGGATAGCGCGGTGCAGCGTAAGACGGCAGGGTAGTTCTTTTTGTTATCCAGTTTGCATTATTTATGAATTTTCATTCCAGGAATTCAGTCGCCCCTGGCACTGAACTGCTCCCTACTCCCATGTTCTCCCCACTCTCCCCCCTGCGCCGCCAGATCAGCCTCAAAGTAGATTTCCCTAATAAAACTGCAGCTCATTAGTGCATAGACAATGTGAACTGCATCAGAGGTTGTTGTTTGGTTGTTTATTGTGATTTATTTGCAGCTAAAATTACGACAGATCTGAAAATATTGACCTTTTTGCCTCCAAAACATGATTTCATTTCAAGCTATTCATAACACATGCAGATGGTTGCTATGAGCGCAACAAATGCCAGATCAAGTAGGATTTTTTTTTACCCCCGTTTTTATCCCTGTGCCTTACGTTTTTCATATATCAACGATTCTTTATTTATTTTTTTATTTAACTTTTATTTAACCAGGAAGGTCCCATTGAGATTAAAAACCTCTTTTTCAAGGGAGTCCTGGCCAAGAGGCAGCACATTTCAAAACAAGTACATACAAACAATGTTAAAATTGCATAGGTCATGAAAAACTCTTGCACATAATCGAGGCAGTCTGTAAGGCTTTGAGTTTAGTTTTAAAAACATTTAAGGACAACAGTTCAGTCAGTTTCCAGTCTTTCTGCAGCAAGTTCCAAGTAAAAGGTGCAGAGTGAACAAAGGCTTTCTTCCCCAGCTCTGTGCGGGCAAAAGGAACAGACAGCAACAACTGATCATTTGATCGCAAGGAGTAAGAGCCACTATTTTTCCTTGTGATCAAAGTACAAATATAAGGAGGCAGCAATCCAAGTATGCCTTTGTAAATAAAAGTGTACCAATGCCCCTGCCTTCTAGTGGTTCTTTATGTAAAACTGTTCCACATATAGCCAAGACCTTGGAAATGTAGTTATGTGCTAATAAAATGGTCAAATTAACCTCAAGGTGTGAAAACTGACAGAACTGTGTAGGTGCTTATGTACTTTAACACACGTTATTTTGATATAAAGCCATACTTTATTCAGATGATGTCAAGTGAAACTGAACTGTTTAAACCTGGAATAATGCATTGTTTTTTAGCTCAAAATCTAGTTCTAATTTTTATACAACTTTATTATTATTTGATTACTATTTTGATAAGATTGTCATATTGTGTTGTATTATTATTATTATTATTATTATTATTATTATTATTATTATTATTATTATTATTATTATTATTATTATTATTTATTTATTTATTTATTTATTTATTTATTTCATTTTTTTCCTGTTTAGTGAGTGACAGGTGAACTTAACCATTCATAGTAAAGTGTGATCTTTCAAGCAGCAGATGGCTTTAGTCACCGGTAATGGCATATGAAACTACAAACTGCATATCATGATAAAATCTAAATTCTAATTCTAATTCTAATATTCTTGGCACTAAAAATCATTATGGTTGTTTTGGCATAATTTAACAATGCAATAACTGGTGGTTTAATCTGACTTTTAATGTGCTACCAAAACATCAAGTCCACTTTCAGCATCTTATTCCCATACCTTTTACTGTTTCTTTCTTATACAATAAACCCTTCATTCAATTGGAGTCATAAATAGTGAAATGATCATTAAAAATGCACTGGAGTTGGTTCGTAGCATACCGCTGTTCTTGTTCTGCTCTCACGACTTAGACTCCTATTCCTACTGTAAGTTTTATCCCTCCTTTCCTCTCCCTCTTTCTCGCTCTATTCGTTGTTCTCTGCATGTCCATCATATACTAAGAACGTAATTGCCGGAGAAGCCATAAAATGTGTCACAGTTTTTCGACGACCCGCTGATCATTTCTGAGTTAAAAGCTGCTGTAGCCTGTCAGGGTAATCATTGTGCTGGACTGCCAAGGACTAAACGATACCATTGTACCACTTCAAATATTTACCTTTTTGCTGCGGCACGGCTCCGTCCACACGAGGAACTGTTAACAAATCCTGCAGTGCTAATTAGTGCTGTGTCTATTCGTCCTACAGGTTTCAGCCTTTACAGCAGGAAAAATGTCTGTGAGGCGGCATTAAAGCAGGCAGAGGAAGAAGGAGCCTAACTAACAATTAACCAGTTTGCAGAGGGTCTTGATACTTTGCAGCTGATGTCACTAACATTCCCTGGGGGTGTGATGCTAACTGTAAGCATGCTCTGTCTGAGACTTTGTTAGACTTTAGTCTGAGCTTTATTTTGACCTATTCTGACCAGAAAGAGCTGACTTAGATAGAACTACTACAAGAGAGCTGATTTGCGCTGTTTAACAAGTTTCTCTCAAGTAACATAGTCACAAGCTAGCTAGCATTAGCCAACAGCATTTCAGTTAGTCACTCTCACCTTTTTGTTGACAATCAAACTCCTAAACAGGAGCGTCAAGACTTGTATTGATCACAGGCTCCTGAAAATGTGTTTAAATCTATCTTGTATTTTGAGTTTTCAAACTATCTTAAAGCTTTTTGGGCAGTGTTTGCTAATATGTGCATTGTGTCTCCATGGTAACTGGGTAACATTTTGTCAATGCACATACATGTAGAGCACCCCCAATGTGATGTCACTGCAAAGTATCACAATGTTTAATACAGTTTGAGGGCAGGTAAAATTAATAGTTAAATGCAGATTTTTGTTGTAATTCAGTGAGCTCTTAGGTCATTAATAGAAAAGGTCAGGTGCGGCATTTGTGCATTTATCATTTCAGTATCTCACGGCAAAGGACAATCTAGTCAGTAGTAAAACGTCATACCATCTGAGAGTATGACATCATCATATTCAAGAATCTGAAAAACACCTTTTTACTGATAGCCTTGCCAGCAAGAGGCCATTCTCACCAAGAATCTGTCTTATTCGGCTCCGGCTAAATGTGGAGACGGACCAATCACAGACCAGCTCTGTGGTTTGATGGCAGAGCTGAACAAACCAAAACAAACATGGCGACACCGATGTACTTCAGATTGTTTTTGCGGAAATCTAGACTATTTTGTTTTTGAAAAACATGCAGAGGGAAGGGCTTTGTGCATTTGTGGATGGGTAAGATGCTTGTGCTTTTCTCTCAACTGGATTTAACTAAGGTTTGTTTATGTGAACGGGAAATATTTATTTGAACGCTTGGATCATTGATTCTGATCACTTTCAGCAAGAGCCATCCCAGATTGATGTGTAGAACTCAGTTCAGAGGGCTACACATATCAATCTGCCAGGAGACAGGTTCATTTTCTGCACTATTGCTGTGTTTCAGATGACGTCACAACAGGGTTTATTTGAGCGGGTGACATCAACATGCAAATACTGTACTCCAGATAAATGCAGACATTGTTAGTTGAGGGCACAATGCTGAATTTGGTGCATATTGTGTAAATGCTAAGAGCTAATGACCTCTTTCTAATTAATTAGTGCAACCTTTGTCAAGAAGGTTTCAACATAAAGAGAACAGGCACCAACAATTAATTTGAGTGGGAATGTCAGTGTACCTCATCCAGTAAGTCCCTTAATCTTATGCTTCCACCCAGCCCAATTTTGGTCTCTTAACTCGGGGACTTACTGCAGTCATAATTCTGGTGTTGAATATATAAATCCAGAGTTTGTGACATTGGGAGTCCTACCGGGAGTCTAACTTGTAGTTCAACATCCAAAACTTTGGCTGTAATAAGGACAGGTTGGCATACACTTCAACAAGATGTGAATTGTACACATAAATAAGTAATAAAAAACTAAGAACTCTGCTCTGTAGTAATGTTGACAGATCCATTAATTATTCAAAGGCTAACATAGTGTAAAGTCCAAGACAGTTGCAAGTGAAAGTTATGCTCCAACAACATTTGGACAAATATATGTGCTGTATAAGTATTTTCAATTTTAAAGCAGAAAATAAATGTACAAAACTGTGTCCAAGGGCAAACCAAACCAGGATTTCAGTTTGGCTAAACAAAGCAACTGCAGTGAAAGATTGTCAAGTCAGTGCTTTTTTAATGTCATATATGATAATGCAGATTCTACCAGTAAAAAATCCATATCTTTCAGATACATTAAAGAAGACAGAGTATGCAAAATTAACTTTCTTTTTACTTTGTTGTGATTACGGAAATCAGCGGACTTGTTTCTTTTACTTAAGTCTTATTTAAGTTTTTTAATATAAACAACTTGTTTAAGATAAATGTAGATAAATTGTGATTTCAAATGTCCAAAATATAACGTAATGATCCACAGGTGCCATAAATTATATAACAAAAAAAAAAAAAAAACACAGCATGTCTTCTTTAAAGGTAACACTGGTTCACACGTACACACACACCCCCGCACACACACACACACACACCCCTACACCCCCACACACACACACCTCACACACACACCCCCCCACACACCCACCCCCACACACACACACACACACACACATATCGCTTCAGTAATAAGGCATGTAAAATTCATTGTTAATTGACTTGATAGGTTTTAATACCAGGGAATGCAGTATATTTTATTAGCAAGACATAAAAAATACACTTTATTACCACGTTTTGACATCACTTTCACTGTATTAATCAGTATTTTTATGGCAAAAATATATATAGAGCTGACACGCCTAGCAAAACAAGGCTAGTGCACGTTAGCAACAGCTGTTTCCTGTTTATCAATGCATGACTCTGCTCCAAGATCGAATATATTATATTTTCAGTGCATAATGAATCTAACATCAGCTAGTGTATTTCATATAGACACAGAGAAGTAAAATGCAGAAAAAGCTAACAATAAACCCATATGTATGCCAGCTTTAGCCTCACAGCACCAAAAACTCCTGTCTTTTTGTGACTTAGATTGAGCTTGTTATTATTTAAAAATATTGACCTTATTCAGCCCTGCCCACATTTTTCCATAAATGCAACTAAACTGAGCTTTGTAGTAGCATATCCGGTTAAGTGGAAATCCCATTCCAGCCAATAGAGAACTTTAGAGAGTTTATAAAATATTATACAAAGTAGGATGGTTTGTGTCAAATGTTCACAAAATAATACAACCCAAATCATGGCGGCACCCAACACAACTTTCGTAATAAGGTGAATAATACAGGCATGATTTTTGATTGTATTTATCAAGAAAACCTGCATTGTTTTGGTGACGTCAGTTGTGTACATCACCCTTTCCACTGTACATGGAGTTACGCCTGTAGCATAGACACGCGGGCTGAAAATGAACCCTAACCGTCCTCAAGTGCTCCAAGGCAAAGCAGTTTGGGTACCAGAGACAGTCCAAATACAATCTACTGTTTTATTTCTGCCTCTTGTGTGAGTAAAATTGACAAGAGCAGAAACACGAGTGGAATCAAGCTCTAGATCACCTTCAGTAAGTGTGGAGCTGGTATATTCACACACACACAGGACTGCCCCGGGCCTGTGCTTTCATGTAGTGCTGAGGAGCCACTGGTCTGAGCTCAGCTGCTGGCTCCACTTAACACTGTCCTCCGTGGGGCTGTGGTTTACAATCAGAGCTGTCTCCACTCAACACTGTCCTCCATGGGGCAGTGACCTACAGTCAGAGCTGTCTCCACTCAACACTGTCCTCCATGGGGCTGTGGGCTACAGTCAGAGCCTATGTTCAGTTTGGTGTGAGTTATAACGCCTTATGGGAGATTTGGGTTAACATTGGGAGTACTACTGCCATAACATGTATTCTAACAATACAATTCAAGTCTAACAAGGACTATAGAATAACAGAAATATAGATTATTTATATTTTATGTAATATTTTACTTTACTTATTTAACATTTTTACTGCAACCACCAAGGTGAATAGAGAGACAGATTTGATTCCACTGTCTCTCCACCGAGTAAAGCCAAGCCACAGAAAATACTGTAAGAATATATTGTGAGGGAGAGGTGAAACTGTCCCAAAATAAAATCACGATTATCGAAAAGCCAGATCATGAGTTTGAGTTTTTCACCATTCTTGTCTAGACTTGGTGTGTTTATATTGCTTGTAAGTAGACCTGTCACTGTAACACATTTTAAAGCACGGAGTTTGCTACAGAGAAATACTGCGATAAACGATATATATACATTATGTCACTGACACAAAAAAAACAAAAAACTGTCCACTTTTGCAAAGAAATTGTACCTACAGTAAATATTGAACTAAAATATATATTGTTCCAACTTTCTTATATTGAATGATACTGTAAGTCCATACTGTAATTTTCGTTAGAGGCCTATCTGTAAAAGCCCAAGTCATCTGCTTTTGAGAGTTCACATTTCATTGTGATTGGATAATTCTACATGCCAATCATGTCTAGATCTGCGTTAAACAGAGGAAAACTGAATCAGGATCTGACTCAGCAAAATATATAGTTAAATGGATGAGATCACATTCAATTTTTATCACTCAGCCCTAAAATCTGCAATAGATCCATGTGAATTTAGTGTTGCACAGTTAACACTTACTGGAGTAAAAATACAGCCAGAGAGAGAGAGAAAAAAACCCAAAACAAAACATGAAAAGCTATTGGAGTTATCGTAAAGTTAAGTAGAAAAAAAAAGGACTGCTATATTTCCAGTATTATTTAAAACCACATTGACATATTTGACAGTTTTCATTGTTTTAATATATAAAAAAAAAATAAAAATAAAAAATCAAGCAAACTCTGAAGTTGGGTTCCTTACCTGTCAAGTCTGTACTGGAAATGGTTGCCAAATAATCAAACTACAAAACAAAAACAAAAAAAATGCTGCTTCAACAGTTTGTAGAAGACTAATTAAATCCAACTCATCTCAAAACATATTATTCCCTTTTTCATTAAAAATCTAAATTGAGTTTTTGAGTAATTCTTCCAGGAATATACAAAAATAAGTTATGTTTTCTTACTGCAAAAAACAAGCAGATTCTTGCATTTTATTTACAAATCACACATGCGTCTCAGCTTTTGGATCTGAAGTTGTACAAAGAAGCCGTAGGTGGTTAATTAGGCCTTGTCTCGCTCGATTATGTGCAAACTTTCCTGCACCCGCTTTGATGGATGTGATAATTTCCCTTTCAGCGGCTGCTTTTTAAGGTGCGACTCCCTGCATCTGTCTCTGTCTGTCGCTCTCTTTGTCCTTTCATGTCAACAGTGAAAAAATCAACACAGTTATAATAGATTTTAGAACTTAATTATCCTGACACTGGGGCTGGCATGTGCACTTTGAAGCATAGGACAATTTATGTGGTAGTAAATTGGGGAAGAAACAAACATTGATTCGGGCCTGTCCAAACTTGTCCGCTGACTTGATTAATAAAAATTTGTGGTGAGAACCGTGCCCCTGTGGGTGTGTATTGGCTTATGTGAGAGATATACTGTACGCCATTTATCTGCTCTTTACCCAATACGGCACAACAGCTAGAGCAATTAGAAATACCAAGTCTGATATGTGGTGGGCAGTGCGTACAATGGAGGTAGTAGTACTAGTTTGTAGCACACTATTAAACAGTATCTCTATCTATTAGCGGTTCGAATTCCCCTTCCAACAGAAACATTGGTAGAGCGGTCAGATTGGCGGTGCAGTTCCAGCTTGCACAGATGAAGGCTGTCGTTGTGTTCTCAGGCAAGATACTTAACCCATCTTGCCCCCAGTGTCTGTGTACACTGGTGTATGAATGTGTGTCTAAATGGCTGAGTGGTTCCTTGATGTAAAGCGCTTTAAGTGCCTTGAACATGGAAAATCGCTATAAAAATGTGACCACGTGACCATATTAAACTCCAAAAACACTCATCATGTGTTGAACCTTTGGCTCAATGAACGACAGAAAACAACTGTTTCTTTGGGTTAGGTTATTATTTCTCTGTATGATCAACTCACTCTGTTATAACTAGCTGGCATATTTGTCCACACATGAGAACTACTGGGAGTGTTCCTGATCCATGGAGTGTGTAATCATGTATGATGTATGTAGTTCTTATAGTTCTAATTTCACATGTTCCAAATATTAGTAAGATGTGTGGCATCTATATCAAAAAACAAAACATATCGGTATAGAAATGGGGATGACATATTGACATCGGTCTGATAATATCAATTTTGAGCCAGTATTTTTGTCTGTGTGTGCCATGCATCAGTCCCAGTTTGTCCTCAGTGCTTCAAATGTGTCTTTTGGAACAGACTAATGATGGCTAAAAGTTTTGACCTTTCCCGAATACTTTTATACGGTCTTGATTTGTCTCAGAACCATCGTGAGACCATGCAGTAATATTAAAATCAATATCAAGCCTTTCCCTTTGTATCATCCTTGACATGACATTTTAGCATTGTAACAAAACTATCGGGCTGTGCTGCTGGCAGTGTGGTGTATAAGCACTCTTTACAGAGGAGTCGTAAGGTTTAATCCTCACGCCTGCTATGGTGGAGTCCATATATATCCCTCTTCTTCTTCTTCTTCCCTTCCCGAGTATACAGTAGAAATGAGTACATATGGTTTATGAATCAAGTTTATGTGTGTGTTAACCCACCCAACAACCTGACCTCTAAACAGAATCCATTTCCGCTAGCCATCATCGTCGCTATCACTTTTTCACGTCACCGTACTTGAAGAATTTGAAGATAAATGAATACTGAATCTTGAACTTGTAAGTGTAGAAGTTCTTCTGCATGGGTATGAGGTAATTTTTCCAAGCACATTAAAGCAGCCCTACTGCACGTCCTGCCCTCCTAAACGACTTCATCTATTTGCTGCAGACTGGTAAATAGCCTCGTGTGTATCATCAGTAATATTCAGAGCTCTACGTTTGCAATGATCATGAATTATTAACTCTGTGAGAAGATAAATGGCTCCAAAACAGTGCTTGAAACATCTCCGCTGGAAGCCATGTTTTGTACAATGCTCCACTGTACCCCACAAGAATGTATTCATCAGCGACTTGTTGTGGGGCCAATAAGGTTATTCTCCCTTCAACTTCGTCAGTGATCCAGCGAACTATGGGATGCATTTCAAGATTTTGCATGAAAAAAACAAAATTGCCTTTTCAGCGATTGCCAACCCAAATACAAGCCAAAAACTGAACAAAAGCAAAGGATGCAAGTTAAAGAAAAATAAGAAATGAGTCTTTTTCTAAATTCATGCCTAATTTGTCTGGTTTAAAAGCCACAGAAATTGTATGTGTGTTTTCAGAATTAGTTCAGTTTAGATTTTCTGGAAAAGTAGTTAAGACTTTAAATAAGCGAGGATTTAATTTCCTCATATTAGAGAATGTCAATCCACTGGGCTTGATTATATGACTCAGGTGACAGTTCAGTCTTCAGCTCAGACTTCACTCCAAAACGTTTGACATCCATGCATGTTTGAGTCATTTTTGTATAATCTCCTAGGGCCTATTGAAACCCTCCTTATGGTTAGCAATGAAATTCTGTTCAATGCTCAGCCCACAAGCCTACGTCACCCATGCTCCCACACGACAATTCTCCATAAATATACAAAAGCACGAAACAAAACTGTACACAATAACCTGAAAACCTAACCTGCAGTAGTTTCATTAGCAGGATGCATGTTGTAATTGCACTTTGAAGGGGGAGTGACTTAGTGCAGAGAGCAAAGGGAAGGGAGACTCAGACCAACAACAAACATAAAACATAAAACATGTTGATGCGTTGTTTTGACCGAATATAGCATTTTCAAAATAATAAAAGTTAACATGATGATTTAAGTCTGTTATGAGGCAGCAGTTAATACTCCATAGAAGTAAAATACATATTCTTTAAGGGTACTAAATGCACTCACTATGTTGTCAACCTGGAATTTGGGGATGTGGCCATATGACAAAAAAAATCTGTATTTTCATTCAGTATTTTGTAGAAGTGAAATGGTTATATTGTTGTTGGGACTACAGCCTTTCTATGTAATTTAACTTTTAATTTAGTAGCATTAATGTAGACATTTGAATGGACTCAACCAAATCTCCATACAAACTGTGCACATTAATGTTTAGATAAGCATCATTGAGTTGTTGGTTTTTATTTAAATCTTTCTTAGGTTATACATATTTTGCCAGATTTATTTCATGCAAGAAGGTTAACTTGAAAATGGCAACGCAAACAATACCCAAGAGCATCCCGGGTGTGGTTTTGACTTGCAAATTTTGGTATAAAGAAAGAGACTCAACCACAACAAATATAAAAAGACCTGCACTGTGTAATATTGAATTCAGTTTATACAAGGTCTGGTTTGAAATACCTCTCCCAGAATTCACTATTGATTTGGAGCTTAAATGATTAGTTTATCTAGTGACTGTGACCAATCTTTTTTGCAGATCATCTCATATGGAGCTTGGTGAATTTCATTTATAACAAGCTGAACATTACTTCACAATAAATCATGTGAATGTAGAGATTAGCCAGTTGTCAATAGAATATATGCTCGTACATTTACCAAATGAAAAATAATTTGAACTACAATTACACATTTGTTTGTATTGTGTGAAAAATGTTAAAGAAAATCTGTTCCTCTCAGAAATACACGCTGGATTTTTTTTTTTAAAGGAAAACATACAATTACTTATTACTTATTTATTTTTCTTCATTTTTTTTCTTGTCACTGCGGTGTAACAGTGTTATCGGTTCATCTGTTCTGATGGGGGTTTTTTTATTATATTTGAACGCACTATTGATTTCAAGCTCATACAATTTCTTTATCTATTGACTGCAAGCAATTTTTTCACTGATAATCTCACATATTGGGCAAGTAGTAGTGAAAATCATTTACTAAGAACCACATAACACATTCAGAAAAAGTACAACTCCTACCATGTTGTGTATGTATTCTATTGTGTACTATTGTTAACTAAGCCATAATGAGGGGCCTAACCTTGAACTGTACTTGTGGTTTCACCACAATGAGCCCCTATACAAAGATAGAGAAGCCTGTCTCATCATCTCACAGTGGAAAATTCTCCAAGACTTCGGATCGTCTCTGGTTTTGTTCGGAAGCTTTTGTGTTGCTGCCCCGCGCCTTTGTTAAGAACTTGTTTTTTTCTTTTTTTTCTGTTTCGTCAAGGCCAGTGTGAATGCTGTCTGTGTCCTTAGCCCTGTGAGGAGCAGAATCTCAGATGAGGTGAGAGCCGTGAGGAACAAGAGGGACCACTCTGGATTTTTTTAAGATGGGGAAAAAAATGTATAACAAAAGTATAACAAAAGCATGTCTTCTTGGGTTAGAGGTTTCTGCTGTAGGAATGTGACATCATTAGAAGTTCCTCAAAGCAGGACAAAGCAAGTTTGGTGAGATTTTTGGCCAATAAGATCCACTATTGTGACAGCTATACCAAAAGAATGACAGGGATTTTTTAACTTTATAGTTTGTCTTTATAGTTATTATCGGTATTTAAATATTTTTTTTTAAATTGAATGTAATGATGAAGAAAGAACTCAACATTTAGTTATTAGTATATTGTTAGCCTCACAGCCTAATTGCTAAGACTTTGTATAAGGTTTTTGTGAAAAAACAAAGATAAACTGGTTATATTTAAAATGACTGGGGCGTTTTATAAATTGATCTAGCGATATATCAAACATCATGACACATGTATAGTTTGTCATTTCAGTCTTTATTATTTATCCTTAAGAGTCGTGGTTTGATGCCAAGTCTGACCAGTGTGTTCTTTTGCTTTGTCCTTGGGCAACACACTTTTTCACCCATCTTCCGATTAACGAATGTGAAGTGCAAGTGACTGATTGATGGAGGTCGGAGAAGCCATAGACGCAGCCAAGCTCAGTCGACCTCAGGGCAGCCGTGACTGTGACAGAACAGTGCAATTTCATAAAACACATTAATAAACATGAGTGACATGTTTAAATGTTGACAGACAGAAAACTGTATCAAACTGCACAACACAACAGGTCATATTCAATAAAGCTTTTGTACCAAATTGTATATATATATATATATATATATATATATATATATATATATATACACAAGGTTTGATATGAACATCTCTCTTTTAAATATGGACTGCAAATCATTGGTGAAAAAGGCTCTTGAGAAAATTGTACAATGAAATCAAAATTGGATATGTTTTAAAATTCTGTTGAGAGCATTTTTAGATGTTGAGTGGGGTACTGCATTTTTTTAAAGCCCAGATCTGTTTCACAACAGCCCGCTTCATAGTCTGTTTAGAGAAACGAACAAAATGCGTCCCTCTCCTGGAGTTTTTCACTTGACAAGCATTGCATCGGTACCTGCAGATGGAAGATTAGCCCACTTAGCATTGAGAAAATCAATCCGCGACGCTAGCTAGGAGTGTCTCTTACTGCAGCGCTAATGTCCTTTACTCACTCATTTCTGTGTAATCAACAACTTCATAAAGGGGATGCTCAGGAAACTCTGCCTAAATCACTAAATCACCCAATCCAATTCCTAACAGTCAATGGCATTGATCTATCAATTAATCCTGCATCCGTAATGCCGCCACTTAGCTTTGTTTGGGGGTGCCGGGGTTTAGCGGTCAAATGCATTATTGAAATAGGCTTTCTGTGGCTGGCAGCGGCCGATGCAGAGAGCTTAGGAGGCTGTCAGTCTTGATGTAATGCTTTATTTGTGGAGCGAGTTAGTGCGGGCAGCCTTTTAGTCCTGCGAGGACGACAGCGACATGTATTTATCTTGGGTGAGAGGAGGAATATCAAATGTGTTGAATAAGGCTTTGGCTTGTCAAGAGTATCGATTGCGCGGTTTTGGGGTGGCGTCTCCGGAGCAGCATGTGTGTCAATTATTCTTGTCCTCTGTGCTTTTTGTTTACTCTTTGGACTAGCTGGGAATCACTACAAGGATTTAAGGCGGGAGAGGGCAGCGCATAGTCTATTAAGAGGGACTGGCACAATGATCAGACATGCTGTGTTTGCAATAAGATATTTCAAATTTTTCTTAACAGTTTTTTATTTTAAATCAAACATTTATTAATTAATATATTTATTACATGTATTGTTATTACAACATGTAGCTGTATGCAAACAACGTATCTATTGTGCCATCAAACATTCAAATGGATAAATGCTGTACACACCAGTGTGGCTGTGCGTATTCTGGTTTCCATGAAGATAATATATTGCTTTATCTGAAATGTTCCACCATATGACATTAATCCTATCTATCATTGCAGATACTTTTACTCAAAATTCCTTTAAAAATATACATTCTTACTGTCGGTGGGGTTTCTTTTTCTCAGATCTGACCAGGCCTGGATTGTCTCCGATAGATAGGTTTGCTCTCTCCGGGTGGGTGGTGAGTCTCTGCCCCAAGTGGAGGAGTTCAAGTATCTCGGGGTCTTGTTCACGAGTGAGGGAAGGATGGAGCGGGAGATTGACAGGCGGATCGGTGCAGCGTCTGCAGTGATGCGGTCGCTGTATCGGTCCGTTGTGGTAAAGAAGGAGCTGAGCCGGAAGGCGAAGCTCTCGATTTACCGGTCAATCTACGTTCCTACCCTCACCTATGGTCATGAGCTCTGGGTAATGACCGAAAGGACAAGATCGCGGATACAAGCGGCTGAAATGGGCTTCCTCCGCAGAGTGGCCGGGCGCACCCTTAGGGATAGGATGAGGAGCTCGGTCACACGGGAGGAGCTCGGAGTAGAGCCGCTGCTCCTACACGTTGAGAGGAACCAGCTGAGGTGGCTCGGGCATCTGCTCAGGATGCCTCCTGGACGCCTCCCTAGGGAGGTGTTCTGGGCATGTCCCACCGGGAGGAGGCCCCGGGGAAGACCCAGGACACGCTGGAGGGACTATGTCTCTCGGCTGGCCTGGGAACGCCTTGGGGTCCCACCGGAGGAGCTGGAGGACGTGTCTGGGGTGAGGGAAGTCTGGGAGTCCCTGCTTAGACTGCTGCCCCCGCGACCCGGCCCCGGATAAAGCGGAAGAAGATGGATGGATGGATAGATAGGTTTAATGCCATACTGTGGAACATGCCAGACAATAAAATCTCCATCTCCACCTTCACCAGTGACATTACATGCACATGTATTATGCCTCCATTATTTGCGACTTTATTTGCTCCAACCAAATTTTTTGGGAAATTCAGATTGTAGTGTATACCTTGGTCAAATTAAAACCAAAATAACCAAAATTCTATCAGATATTTTGACATTTCGCACCTTTGCTGTCTCCAGTGGGTGCCCTTAGATCACAAAAAAGACCTTAGATCTTTACCCCTCCCATGCCCCATGCCACATTCAGGGCCCATGAATAGTGTAGGACTTTTTCTCCTCTCTGCTCAGTCTTGGGTGCCATATGGGATTTGTGTCCACTATAAATAGTCTGACAGAGCGGATGGATTCTGACAGCTCCTGACTAGCCTGAGTCTGCTACGAGAGAGGACACTGTATTCACACACCTGCTCTGCTCCTGTCCTTATGCTTTTTAACACAAGTGGGCACAAACTCACCAAGCTCCCCTTAACTGCCTGCTTCTACAGATGGCTGCCGATCACAGAAATACACTTTGGCACAAGTTCACTAATAACTAGCCTACATACACGGACATAGTTAGAAATTCAGTTCTTGTTATAGAAAAAAGCGTGGTGTGATTCTAGCTCATGTTTCTTTATACTGACTTAATGGGAATTGTCAGTCTATGTATCGTGTGATAGCTAGGGGAATTGACTAGGACTAACTAACACTAAAACTATTATTGAAACTATACTTATTTGAACTGAAAAACGCTGAAAAAAGAGTTGTGAAGTGAAGAGTTTTGTCATGGTCTTCGTCTATATCAGAACCATACACCGTATAAAGAAGCAGACTAAGGGAGTGTGACGTCACCCATATCGTTTGTCTCCAGTTGCATGAAGCTTATCATGGCTAGCAGTTATACGGGTGAATTTTGAGCTAGGTTCCATATTTGGAATTCCGATCACGAGTATCACAGCAACCAAAGAGCCAATCCGGAGCGACGCCGTGAAGATAAAGCCCATTCTCACCTAACACCTAATGCTGTCAATCACACCTTTTGCTAACGTTAGCAGAAGCCATCTCGGGGAAAAAGGCACTTCATTGGTCTGTTATTAATGTTCATATCTTGATTTACAGACAAAATAGCGAAATAAAACACCAGGATCATGTATCGCGGATTAATATGAACATTTTAAGAGAGGGGTGATAGTTTTTCAATAGAAAGTGAATTGGAGCTATGTCTATTTACATATAGAGTCTATGATCAGATCTAATGTAAGATCACATGGCTATTCATAATTTCACTGACATCAGTATCAAGCCTTTTACTTAGTATGAATTTTTATTTATTTTTTTTTATTTTTGGCGAAAACACTAAACTAAAGTAACTGTCTCAGACAACTTTTTGATTTTGAAATTGTGATCACTATAGAGTAACACCACAAACACATCCCATAGTGAAGGTCTAACCTGGCATATATTTAAAATGTATTCAGTCATTTGTCTTTGGTCATGTTTTGAGTGGGCAATGTGTGCATGAATGAACACTATAATTTAATACGGCATTTTGACATCATTTGCACAAGAATTCTACACATTCATTCTGTCCTTATAATTATGAATTAAAACATTATTTATCCAGGGGGAAAATCCAACTGTTTTTTTTTTGTTTTTTTTTATAGGTGCCTTGGTCAAGATGTGAAGCAAATAATTGTGGCATGAAAAGTATCCAGCATACAAAAGAAGCAAGTACCACATCAGTGTTCTCTGCCAATTTAAGATATATAGAAAACATTAACATAAAAATGCCCAGTTTACCATAAAAATAAAGTTTGTCTGCCGTAGACTAATTATATACTAACTTTGCAGAGAACCTCAGTGATAAACCACACACACACAAAAACACCAGATACTTTGAAGTGTACAGTACTGCTTCCAGACCAGTCTAACAGCACAGAGTGGAGTCCGGTTAGAACCCCCTTTGTGAGAGGAGCTGAGTTAACCTTGGGTGTTTTAATGAAGGTGGGCTGTTCACTGGAGGCTGAAAGGTACAAGCACTGGAATAATGTGCAGAATGAAACAGGTATACACAACAGCGTGTTCACTAGACCCTCTCTCTCTCTTTCTCCCTGTGTCTCTACCTCTCTCACTCACGCTCTCTCCCTTTTTCTCTCTCTCTCTTTCCCTCTGTTTTTTCTTTCCTCTGGCTTTCTCTCCCCCCTCTCCCCACATCTCTCTCTACCTTCTTTCTCTCTCGCTCTCTCACTACCCCTCTCCATCTCTCTCACTCTCTCTCTACCCCCTCCCCTCTCTCCATTTGTCTTTCTATCTCTCTCCACCTCTCCCTGCACCTCTTTCTCTCTTGCTCTCTCTCCGCCCCTCTCCTTTCTCTCTACATCTCTTCCAACCTCTCTCCACCTCTCTCTCTACCTCTTTATCGTTTGCTCTCTCTCTGCCTCTCTCTACCTCTCTCTACCTCTCACTCACTCTCTCTCTACCTCGTTCTCTCTCACTCTCTCACCACCTGTCTCTCACTATGTGTCCCTACCTCTCTCATTCTGACTCTCTCTCTCTCTGCTCCCTCCTCTCTCTCTTCCCCTCTCTCTATGTGTCTCTCTACCTCTCTGTCTACCTCTTTTTGCTTTTTCTCTGCTCTCTCTTCTGTACGTCTTCCCCTCTTTCTCTACCTTTATCTCGCTCTCTCTCTGCCCCCCCCTCTCTCTACATCTCTTCCAACCTCTCTCCACCTCTCTCTCTACCTCTTTATCTCTTGCTCTCTCTTTGTCTCTCTCTACCTCTCACTCAATTTCTCTTTACCTCATTCGCTCTCGCTCTCTCACTGCCTGTCTCTTTATGTCTCTCCTATGTATGTACCTCTCTCATTTTGGCTCTCTCGCTGCTCCCTCCTCTCTCTATATATATCTCTCTACCCCTCTCTTTCGACCTTGCTCTCTACCTCTCACTCTATCGCTCCTTTCTCTCTCGCTCTCTCACTGCCTGTCTCTCTATGTCTCTCTACCTCTCTCATTCTGTCTCTCTTTCTCTGATCCCTTCTCTCTCTGTACCACTCTCTCTATTATGTCATTCTATCTCTCTTTCTACCTCTTTCCACCTCGCTCTCTACCTCTCACTTGATCTCTCTCTACCTCTTTCTCTCTTGCTCTCTCACTGCCTGTCTCTCTATGTGTCTCTACCTCTCTCATTCTGGCTCACTCTCTGCTCCCTCCTTTCTCTGTACCACTCTCTCTATTATGTCTCTCTACCTCTCTTTCTACCTCTTTCCATCTCGCTCCCTACCTCTCACTTGATCTCTCTCTACCTCTTTCTCTCTTGCTCTCTCACTGCCTGTCTCTCTATGTGTCTCTACCTCTCTCATTCTGGCTCACTCTCTGCTCCCTCCTCTCTCTCTGTCTCTCTACCTCTCTCTTTACCTCTCTCTCTACCTCTTTCCACCTCGCTCTCTACCTCTCACTCTATCTCTCTCTACCTCTTTTTTGCTCTTTCTCTGCTCGGTCCTCTCTACCTCTCCCCCCTCTCTCTCTACCTCTTTCTCTCGCTCTCTCTCTGCCCCCCTCCTCTCTGTCTCTCTATTCTCTCTCTTTCTCCCCACCTCCCTCTCTCCCTGCTGTGAGTGGGTGTTGTAGTGTGTTGTTTTGTGTGTGGTGGTGTGAATGCTATAAGTGGTCATGTGGGCGAAGGGTACGACTGTATGTCTGTCTGTGTTTGAATGTTAGTGTGTCTTTCATCTGCACCTTTGTTTCTTACATTGTATACAGATAGATATAATACTCAATGCAGTAGAAGTTTTTCATATACGAAGCAACCGGGCTGGGTAATATGATAAAAAACTCACTTAAGATTTTAGCTTTGATTTGATTTTGTCTCATGAAAAAAAAAAAAAAGAAAAAAAAAAAAAAGAAATGTATTTAAATATGAATTTCCTAAACATGAACAATACACATTTATAACAACTATAAAAAAAAATAAAAAATCCTCCAAAGTGTGACCTCTGCTCTATCTTTTTACTGACGGAGGATTGGCTGTGGAATACTTGATTAGAAAGTCCCTGTTCATTGATGATTTGAAAAGACTGAATCTTAAAATCAATTGATTGCATAGCTATAGAACAATCAAAAAAATCATAATGACAGAAGAAGCTCTCATTTTGATGCGTTTGAATTTATGTTCTGGAAAAATCATATTTGGACCCGAGTAATGAGGTGTGAATTTAAAAATCAAATTGTGTTAGTCATTCACCCAAAGGTAACAAACAAATGAGCTTCCTTTGCCACATCTGCCCTGAGGCAAGCTGAAAAAGCCATGCAGATGACCACAATGTCAGTTAACTTAGGGTTGCAAGATTGATTACAAATAAAATATCCTGTCTTATTCTGCATAAAACCTGCTAGCCATGTAGTTCTGTTCAAACATGTTCTGAAATGTGATTCTTGTAAAAATCTGTCAGCCTGTATTTTCAGTGTTTTAGTCAATTGTTCTGGATGTGTTTAGAATGTGAACTTTGAACAGAATCTTATTATTGAAAGAATCGCCAATCTAATCGCAAATGCAAAACTTGTCAAAAAAAAAAAAAAATGCTGTTTGATATTTTACCCAAATCCTTCAGCTCTAGTATCATACCATGCTCATGACACAACCAAATTTCAAACTTGATTTCAACAGTATGGAGTAGACTCGATATTCAATAAAGAGCCCCCCCCCCCCCCTTCCAAAAAAAAACAAAAAAAAAAACACTTTTTTATTAGCTAAAATCTGGAGCAGTCTTCCTGAAGATGTGAGACAGGCCTTTACTCTGACAATGTCTCAAAACAGTTCTGTTTAGCTGTGCATATGATTGAAAGGTTTTTATTCTGCACTTTTATCCTTTAATGTTAGTCTTATGATTATTGTTTGTGATTATTTATGTTTTGATTTGTTGTAGTGTGATTTTAATGACTTTTTTATTCTGTAAAGCACTTTGAATTACCTTGTGTACGAATTGCACTATACAAATAAACTTGCCTTGCCTTATTTTATATTACTATATGGCCATGTGGCCTTGTATCTGTGTATCTCCCTCAGTCGTCCAGGTAGGTTCCATTGTGGACCATGGGTGTATACTATTGTATGTGTCTTACTTGTTCTGATACAATTCAAGATCATTCTAAAATTATTCAGAAAAGGTTCATTTCTGTTTTGTGAATGTGACTTTTTTGGTACTGATACCTGCTCAAACGAATATCTAGTTTCTAGTGATGGATCAGTATTATACTGGTATCAGATAACAGCGCCAATATTTAAATTTTTATTGATAGTGTATCGGTTCAGTCGATATCAGTTCAATTAATATCCCTCTTTGGTCTATAAATTGGTATAATAAGACAATTTACTGGCTAATGTTAGCGCAAAGGACCTCATAATAGTTATTGGTATCAGAACAGTGCATCCCTACATGCTTCAGTACATGTTTTAAAATCGAATAGTTTCTGATTTTCGATTTCTTTTGACAACACTAAATTGTTGTATTGTGTTTTTTGTTTTTACTTTTGTAGTGCCCCAACTAGAAATAGAGTTTATTTATTTGCGATAGTGTCCAGGCGTATTCATGCGCACATCTGTATGCCACTCATGTTTGTCAGTGGCTACAGTTTGTGCTGGTAAACTTGTATTTCAGGCTTGATGGACTATGAAAACAGAGGTACGTGAGTGGAGTGCTGCTGCCTGCCGCCCACAAACTGCAAGCCCTTATCCACTAATTAAAACCCTCTATCACTCCATGTCTCACTTGGCAATCTCTCTACCCTTCAATTCTTCACATATTCACTGTGAAATCTCTCTATCTCCCATTATCTAGCCATCACTCACTATCTTTGCCGTTCAGTTCAGCGCGAATCCTCCCTCTCCTCTCCTTTCCCTGCTCTCCCTCTTTCCCTTGCTCCCTGTGGGCGGTGGAGTGTTTTGTTTTGGTGTTTTGGGTGGGTTAGGTATAACAGGGTCCTATGGGGTCCTTCAGATCTGAGACGGCCCTGTCACATGCCTGAGAGGAACCAAGGCGTTGCTGCTAACGAATAGAAAACATCATTGTAGTCTTTTTTCTTTTATGATTTTTTTTTTCCACAGCAACACAGCCAGTTTTCTGTCAGTGTTTACTCCCATAGGACATGTACAGTATGCCTGTTATGCATAAGCTGTACCACGATTCTGTCAGATGAATATGAAACAACTGCAAAGGGGACAAAATGCTAAAAACAACTGGGACTGTCAAGACGATTCAATGACACTTTACGTTTGCTACTCATGTATATGAACACAGCCCATAAATAAGTAGAAGCAGCGTTAATGTAAAGTGTAATGTGTATATGTTAAGTTTAATTCAATGCTGAACCATTAAAGTTGCATTATGTAACTTTTCTAGTGAAGGGTCTGCTACCTCACTGTGGTCGCCTCTCCACAGATTTGACCTATAATTTGGCCTGGTGGCACCAACTTCTGTCCTCCATCATGTGATGACTTCAATACCATGCTGTGAAACATTGTAGGCAACGCAATAACATCTTCGTAGAGAGAAGAAAAGGTACACAGTGGATCTTTAAATTCCCCTTTACCGAAACAACTATTGCAACATGATCCATTTTCTGACATATAGCCTATTCCACCTCTATCTGAGAGCATAGAATTGTGTCAAAATGGCATCAACCCTTTGATGTTTTGATGCTTTAACATGGCCGGGGCTTCTCATTGTTATTCCTATAGCTGCCAAGGTCTGTTTAGCTAGCGAGATTAGCCTGTCACTGTGCAAACAATTGCCTTGGAAAATTTATAAAAGGCTAAGGCTAACAAAAAGAGTAGCTTCACAGTTGCTAGAGGTCTCCGCGTGCTTTCCAATCTAAGACCCTCGCTACATGGTTCAAATGTATCTGTAATCCGGCCCAACTGCACTGTATCAATCTAAGCAGCTAATATTGTTGGATAGCACTCTCCTCTCCCCATCCTTCTTGTTTATTTACCAAACTCGATTTCTGCCGGGCCCCAATCCTTTCTCAGCGGCTGCTCTCCTCACATTTTTCATGGTGTCTCTGTTTGTAATGATATCAGGGTATTTGTGTAAATGCATTTTGACTTCTCATCTCAAGGTCCCCTCTCTTTAGTAATATGCAAATGTGTCATGCAAATACCAGGAACAGGGAGGAAGCACAGATGAATAAATTAATGTTTTAAATTAATGTTTTATTGTGATTAAGAAGATTTCAGAAAAGGTTAGAAATGGGCCAAGGACAATATTACAAAATGTGAGGTTTAATACTGTAAATCAATGAGCAATTAAAAGACAAATTGTGTGTAACAAACCGCAAATATGCTCCCATGTCCTACGCTATTTTCTATTTTATAATGTTTCTTCATCAAAAACATCAACAACAGAGCCTTTTGAGCTTTGGGGATGTAGACAAACTAATAATAAAGGGTAAACATGTGAGTGAAACAAAACACACCTCCATGTTTCTGATGAGTTAAGAACATTCTGATCTGTTTTAAAGCTCACAAGAGTCAATTTTGCATAATATAGAATAACCTTTATGAGCTTCAATGGAAGTAACATTTTACCCAAATCTTTCTTGACGTTGGATGGTTTAATGAACAGCATAATCTTTGCCTGTTCATGCGTTTCAGGGATAAAGCTTTCTTCCTGATTTGAAGGATTTGGCATGGCAATGGGCCTCCATCATTATAGCAATGATGGAATTTAAATCAAACTATTTTATCTTTTGAATGGGGAAAGGTCCTCACAAAGTCCTTCAAATTAGGAAGGAATCATTTGCCTAAAACTAATGAACACGAATCGAATGGGTTAAATCACCACTGATGTGCTGATTTGGTTCATAGCATATCCCTGAGTTTTAGCCAAGTACATTGTGTTGTTTATTTCACTGGACTTCCTATTGACCCTGCCCCGTTGAAGATGAGTTGTTGTGTAAATCCTGTTTAAAAGCAACTGTGCATGCTCATCTCTGCCATCCCCCACTTGCTAAGCAGATTTAGCCCTCTGCTCTGTGGTTGTGTTGTTGTTTAGTAAATGGACAGATAGAAAGAGGATCAAGCAAGTGCCGAGTCCCATTAGACAATATTGCAGCTGTGGGGCCATGGATTATCACTCCTGTGTGAGATTGTATGTGTGCAAGAATGAAGAAGTGATAAGAAATAAATGGGTTAACGGTGGAGGGAGGGCGAGTGCGCAATGTAGTGCATGTGTTTCAGTCAGTGTTGTCACATCGTGTTAATTTAAAACCGAGCGCTGTGTTCATTACATGCTGATAAATTATAGATTAGAATTAGATCTGGGGTTGGATTATACAATTACATATAACAGCCTTGTGCAATTGTGTTGGACTTTTTTTTCCCCCAGAAACACAATATGACCAAGGACTTAAAAATGTAAATATATTATTTTATTTTCTGTGATTCTTTTAATTTCTGCTAGTGTTTCTTTTAAAACATTTTATCTTAAATGAATGCATACTTAGATAGTCTGCTAGTGTTTGAGCAATTTATTTCAACTGAGTCTCAAAAAATCCTCCAAAATAGTGGAAAAATTTATTCTGACGACATATCAGAGATGACGGATTTGAAATCTGTTCTCCCCTCACCTGGCCTTTGTTCAGACTCACCCGTCACTCACCCCACCCCTCACTCCCCACCAGTGCATTCATGATGCATTTATGCAGGTAGTAAAATGCACTACTATGGAAATAAAACATTTTCTGACATTTAAATGAAATAATTTGCAATAAATAACATTGTTCCTCCATGTATTTATTTGGAAAACTAAGATAACCATATAAGTTAGCAATATTTATTTTAGAACTTTTTAGAACAGTTTTAGTGACCAACTATTAATTCCCACACCCACTGAACGCATCATAACTGAGCTCTCTTTTATAAAGGTTAATTCTGTCTTCAGTTCTAAACTTATGAGTGTTAATTTTTGTCAGACAGGAGGAATTGTTTACCTGCTTTACATGTTTCAGCTACTTCCTGTATCGTACCTCAGAGGTGTAACGTGATGGTATAGTGATGTGTCTTGTAGGCTATTACATGGTTTGTTAGACAGCAGGAGAAGCTTATGCCCTTTACTGTCTAATGCCTTCTCCAGGACTGCATTCCATGTGTGTGATAAGGAGTATGCTCCCTTGTCACAATGCATGCTCCTTGGACCTCCTTTGCAGATCTCGATGGCCTCTCTGATCCCGTGCTTGTAATTGTTGCTCTGCTTGTTCTTTTATTGCTCTTGTTTGTGTGTTGGCCATTTGTTTTTCACATTCTTTTTGATGTTCTTTTTTCCATATTCCAAATGGTCTTCATGTTTCCTCTACATAGGTTTTGTTGCATGATAGAGAGGTATCTCATATATCACTTTGCATTTGCGTTCTGATTGTATTCTGTCCTTTAGTTTCACCAATAACTGAATTTTGTGTGTGGTTTGACCAGTGTATTGATGTTGTGTTTCCTCATAGCTTTGGATATGTGTTCTGTAAACCCCCTGATGTATGGCAGTGTGACTATTGCAGGTTTTTGGTCTTGTGTGTGTTCTTAAATATCAGAGCCCTGGTTCAGTAGTGGTGGTTGTAGATACAAAACTCACTCATGGCAGATGGTGGAGTGCAAACAAATGGATTATGGATAAGGCTGTTTTAAAAGCATTTCAACTCCAGCTGAACCAGCAGGTCAGGTGCTTTTACAGGTCACATTTTTCTAAACTTTTCCTTTTATGCTGATGTTGCTGTGTTAGCATGCCATCGCTGGTTGCTACACGTTGCTCTGACTTTATTTTGCTTCTCACATGTCTGTGGTTTAAATATGGTCATATATGTCCATGCTCACATGTTTACGTTGACACCGAGGTGGTGGTGGTGATGGGACACTGGACTTGTGAAGTGGGGGAATTGCGTTTGTGTCTCATGAGACCAAAGGGGGCTCACTGCCAGACAGCAGTAACACAGGCCGCATCTAATGATGTTACGTGAGAATACAACTAGGTTGGGTCGATTGATTGTAATTACAAATTCTGACTTTAAAATGTCAGACCAAATTGATGGATTTTGCCAGTGGCCCATTACTGACCTAAAATTTGCACCAAAAAAACTAAAAATATCCTCTAAGTGAATGCTGTCTACTGTGTCGGCTTAACCCACTCACTTGTATAAAGCATTACATATTTTTTTACAGACCAGTTCCTTCTTATAATATTGCTTTAATTTGTCACAGTGTCCTATCAATAAATTAGTATTCCACACAGCTCCCATACAGTCGTAGCATAATCTGGAGTGTGGGTCACATTAATCATTCAAATCAATGAATTTTACATACTTTGGTCCCGCGCCGAGATGATTAAGACCAGTGGTTAGTCTGTGCCAGTGTATCATGCTATCCGTTAAATGCTTAGTTAGCTTCAGTAGGGGTCTCCCAGTGTAGAGTGTGTAGTCCCATGCTCCACATATAAATAAAATATGACAGCCATGCTACAGATCTTGTAGGTTCCGTTCTTACAAATTTATGCTTGCTAATTATTCAAACACCCCCAGACCTTTGCCGGGCCGTGCGTCCTTGTGTGTTTTTCTATGAATAGTAAGACCGCAGGGAAGGTGTCGAGGCTCAGCCCAGCGGTGCTTCAGTTTGTGCTTCTATGTGTTTTCATCTTGGTTTTTTATTCTTGTTTTTGCCTTCATCTTGACTTCTTAAGATGCACTTTCATTAAACTTTAAAAATGAGCTTTTGTTTAATTTAAAAGTAATTGCAGGACTTGGACTGTCGACTTTTAGCCCAATGATAAAGGAATGGAGATTTTAAGATGCTAAATACTAAAAAAAAAACACATTTACCACAGCTTTTTCACATTGTTTTGGTTAATGCATCTCTATGGGCTTTTTGAACTGCTGATTCAAACATGGCGGATTGCTATGGTAATGGTTGTTTTTGACATTCCATCCCAAGCTCTACTGTAGTTATCCTAGTTTTCACAGTATTGGCAGAGTATCACAGTTTTTCTTGCATCTGTATTGGTTTACAGTGACACTAGGCGAAATGGAGCAAAGATGGCTGCCCCAGATTTGACTTCAAAGCTCATTTTCATTCATTGTCCCAAGGGAAATATATTAGGTTTAAAGCAACCCAACCAATGGATAAATATCACATTCATTTGGTATCTGTATGTTTAATCCTCTGAATATAGTTAATACAAGCTCTGCATAAAATGTTGTTAATCCAATTCAGATACATGCACACTCAGTATACCTATTGTGTCAGTACAATCTCTTTATAAATGGCAATGTTGGATCTAATGTTAAATGATTATGTAGTTTGTATATTTCAGTGTCATATGGTTGGAGTGTAGTTGGTTCCAAAAATCCAGTCCATAGAGTCCTTAGACTGCGAGATGGTTCATATGGCACTAAAATGTCGGAGATGTACTTTGGTGCTAGGCCATGGTGAGACTTGTACACACGTAGAGCTGCTTTAAAGTCTGTTCTCTGAGCCACCAGGAAGCCATTGCAGAGACCTGGGCACAGAACTTATGTGCTCATACGTCCTGGTTCTAGTCAGGACCAGGAGCAGCTGCATTTTGGATGTTCTGGAGCTGTCTTACCGCTCAGTTGGAGAGGCCAGTTACAGTAGTCTAAGATACTGGAGACAAACGTGTGGATAAGTCTCTCCGAGTCTCGTTTTCACAGTATACCTTTGATTTTTGCAATGTTTTTAGATGGTAAAAAGCTGCATATATTATTGATGGCTGGTGAAGTTCAAGTCTGAGTCCATTATTACCCCTAGATTTCTAGCCTGATTTGAAGGTTTTAGAGAAAGAGACTGGAGATCACTGCTGACACATTCTTTTTGTTTCTGTGAGTCAAACACTATGGCTTCAGTGTTGTCTGAGTTTAGCTGGAGAAAGTTGGTTGCAGTGGCAAAGTGAATCCAGTGGTCTGTATTATTGTGCACAAACATGTAAATCTAGAGTTTGACAGAAAAAAAAAATATATGATGCTAGAGCAATATTGTGTAACATATCCTTTCAGCTGTATAAAAAGCATTATAGTTCTGCCCCACTGTATGGGTACCCAATCAAACACTAATTTATTCAGGCAGATGGTGCTCAGGTGGTCCACTGATCTGTCCTATGCTCGATCGTCTGTGTCTTGTCTGAAGTGAGCCGGGCTTCAGGAAACAACCTATAGGTTTTGACATCAAACCGGAGAATGAAGCCCCCTAATGGGCACCCCACTGCGGGCTAGAATTACCAGGAATAACCCCCGCCAGCAGGCTTACCACGCTAAATGCAGGGGCCTCAGAAGATGAGGTGGAGGGTGGGCAGTGCGCAAAGATAGGTGAGGTAGAACAAGATTGAAACTGAGAGACAAAAGGTGACTTGGTTTTGATTATATACTTTTAAACTATTGTTACCGCAGCTGGGTATACATTTTAAATTTGAATAACGTGTTTTACGTGCTTTGCTTGAATCTTGAGGTGAATTGTTCTAACCTTTTGAATCTATAACTAAATCATATGGTGTGTAGTTGTTCAGTGTGTTTTCAATCAGAAGAAGTGAATAGGAATTAAGATTAATGAGTTAATCAATAATTGTTATTATTTAGGTCACAATATAACACCTATTCAATTTATATACTGAAACAAGTCAACCTTAATCTGCAAAGTGCTTTTTTATCTGTTTATGTCACATTAATTTAATCAGTTATAATGTTTGATTTCATAATGCGGGATAGAAATTAGTAAAATGAGGATCTAATTAAAAAATCATGATTTTTCAACACAAAAATTGAAAATTAGTGAATGTATATTTTGTATTAGTTTAATCATATAGCACACACTGTTTTAATTCTATGCTTCTGAAGAATCTCTAAATATGATTCTCCATTTATTGTATTTGCTATTTACAGCAAGTTCCTTTTTAGATCTGTGTGACATCTACCAAACACAGTTACAGAAATGCAATAAAATGACACATGTGCCGCCTGGGAGACTGATGACTTATGCACACCAAAACAACTATTTTAGTCAAACACACACATCCACGTACACACATATACACACAACCAAAGACTATGACCTACATATTGAGTATTACATCAATTCACACCATAGACTTGACACAGATGGTGAAACAGCCCTGAAAGAAGAGGTGCCACTTTTAACCAGTGATGTTCAAAAACAACGTGCAAGACTTCTACCTTCAGCACTACACACAGGCTGACAAGTTAATACAACACAGGCAGCTGATATGACATAAGTGCAGGTAATTCCATAACTGTTTCCTAGCAATCATACAACATTTGATTGCACAATAGTTATGATTAGATTAATAAAAAGAAGTGAACACCTTTATTTTATTAAATGAATGTTTAAACGGTCAGAAAAATGTGTTGTCTTTGCGTTTTGGATAGAATTTTCCATGTTGATTACACAGAAAAGGATAGGCCCTATTCCTTTTTAGACCCCAGCGCTTCTTCCTGTATTTGTACTTTCTTGTACTTTTATCCACAAACTGCCACTTAACTGATGTAAAACAATGCTAAATATTTTACACAGATATTGTCGCAAACAAAGTAATAACTAGAAAAAACATGAAAACCTGTCATATGCAGTTTTAGCTTTCATTGTTGCGTTTGTGTTGCTGTGACAGACATGAAACAGGACACAGAGCCTCAATGGAGAACAGGTAGCAGCTAGCGCCTGCAGCTAGCTCGGAGCGCACACACTCACAAGGCTAACGCATACTCGAGGTGACACCAGTCAATCCCACTCTGACAGGCCAGCACAGATAATGGTGGGCTTTGATTTCCAGCAATAACTCCTGCCAATCAAAATGAAAGGCATCTTGATTGCAGAGAACCACAGGAGCGCATGTATGTGCAAGGGGGAGTGTGTGGGTCATAAAAGCATGCTGTCTCCACATTATTAGACTATGTAAATATATTCAAAAGTCTGATAGTGTCAGCTCTGATATGAGAAATTAAAACATATTCATTTGACATTGAAGATTATGTATTCACGTCTTTAATATCCTGTCTGCGTGCACCACTAAATTTAGTAGATTATACTTATGTAGATTATATCAGATGCCCTGCTTGGGTATATTGACATGTGACCCTTCTCTTTATTTTTTTTCCATCGTTTTCATGTTGTATAAGGTTTGAAATATTATAGGGGTGGGTGATGCCTCAAAAAAATAACATAAATAATAATTAATAATAATAATAATAATAATAATAATAATAATAATAATAATAATAATAATAATAATAATAATAATAAATAAGTCCTTGTTTATTTTTTTAGATGCATTTTTATTCATTGTAAATATTGTATTATATAAATATTTTTCTTTTTATATATATATATATACATACATATAAATGCATTTAAACATGATTTAAATAGTAAATGGTTATACAACTCTTTTCCACCAAAGCGCTTTACATCAAGGAACCACTCACCCATTCACCCACACATTCATACACCAGTGTACACAGACACTGGGGGCAAAGGTTAAGTGTTTTGCCCAAGGACACAACAACAGCACTCATCTGTGGGTCAGTGGATCTTACCGCTCTAAAATTATGTTTATGTCGAGAACAGGATTTGAACCGCCACTTCACTTAAATGGACAAATGCTTTACCAACTGAGCTACTGTCGCCCAAGCTACTGTTACTCATTTCATGTACAAAAACTTTAGTAGCACACAGACACACACACACAAAATCTCAAAATGATTCTTCCATACCACATGCTTTTACTGACTGCTGACAGCCGATTAAAAAGAAATAAAAACACTCAACAGTGAAGATTTGGAAAAGTATGGATCTTGTTTGAATTAAGCTCTAATCATTTTCCCAGTCCTATAGTCGTTCGTGTTTCATGTTCTGGACCTCATGGTTTGGTTAGGGAACACATTTTGCCTGTAGCAGATTTAAGATCATTTGACTTTTAATCAGGTGTGACAAATGCAGAGATTTGATTTGAATACCAAATGCTGAAGGTTTGTCTTTGGAAGTGACGAGGGTGGGATTAGGAGAAGAGGAGGGGTAGAGCAAATACATGTTGAGCTGCCAGGAAGGTGAACCAAGGTGCAGCAGTGATGTAAAGTAGAGATCGACTGATGTGTTTTTTCATGTTCAATACAGATTGTCTAAAAAGCAGACAAACCGATGGCTGATAAACTCTGCTGATTTTGATTATTTTCCTCAAATCATGTCATTTAAATTGACCCACAGACCTTTTTTGCCACAAGCCTTTAATGGAACTGCATATCAATTTTAATACAGTTGTCTTTTCATATTAAAGTGTTACAATAAAGCTTTGTGTGCATGTTCTAAGCAGCAAATCTATCAAGTGAGGGAAACCTTTGAACTGTTGCAACGGGTGCATTTTTTTCTTTGTAAACCATCTTTAAAAATATTATCTTACAAGCCTTTGAATGGAGAAATCACCAGATTCCTCCTTGTACCTGGACTTGACACGATTCTTAAAAAGCCAAGGTTCAAGATGTCTGACACCAGTAGATCAGAGGAGGTAAAAAAACACAATTATTTGCTTAAAAACACTTAGGTGTTGAAGGCCATTTGCACTATTAATCTACCTTTTTACATTCAAAACAACCTGCACAATGTGAAATATTCAAACAATGGCAGCCTATTTTGATTCACTTCTTGTGCAGGGTTGAGCTTTGCAGTATGTCTTTTTGCATGGATAGAATCATCACTGCAAGCAGTGACAAAGGAGGAATTCTGGAGCATTCTGCAGCACTTTGGAAACTTGTCTTGTTTATAAAATGTGCTATACAAATAAACTTGGATTGGATTAAAGCACTGGCAAGAAGCATACATTAAGAGAAAGCAAGAACTCAGCTCCTTACGAAAATAACGAGAAAAATTAAATCTTACAGGACAAAAATAATGGTGTCGTATTTTTAGCATTTGTGGAGAATAAGTAAAACCTAAACAAGTGCTAGCTTCACTTGTAGAGCGGCAATGTAGAGCTCACCAGCACAGGCTGCTCTGCTCATCTGAGCAGCATTGGCAGTGATGCATGTGTATAAACGGTTGTGTCACACTAATTACGGCCCATATACAACAGGTGCAATTGGAACCATATTTAGTAATAACTATATATATTTGTTGGCTGATATTTGCACTTTTTAGCCCATTGGCTATCAGCTTTAAATCTCTAGCACAGGCTGATATTTTGTTTTGCTCGGCCCGCTGACTAAAGAGTACACACCGAGCTTTGTCTGAACACTTTGGGTGCAATGCAATAACTTCAGAAAACATAACTACACCGCTCGCTTATAGGTTTGTGGTAATAAGTTGGGCAAAATTATCAAAATCAAACCCACATATCGACATAAAAATATCGCCAGAGCTCATTGGCCATTGGTTGCTCTGGATTCTAATCAATCGACATTTGCCATGAAAAAAAAAAACATATTGGTTGATCTCTAGTAATAACAGTGTGGGCCTATAAAAATATTGTAAATTATTTAATACATTAATTATTCAAAAGTGAAAATATAGTTGATTTTTTTTTATTATTATTTTGAGAATGTTTACTATGAAACATTTTCAAAACACATGCAAACCGGGCCAACCATGAAGACATACATTGGATTGAGAAGGGTGAGGAAGGCAGGGGGGAAGAGGAGTCCTTCACGTGGAATAAAAGCATGGGAGCACCGGGAGAAAGGTCAGCTGTAAACTTGTATCAGAATAGTGGTGATCTGGCCGTGCCTCTGGATCTCGGAGGTATTGAGCAAGCCACGGTCTAATGGCTCTGATGTATGGACTACAGGACTCCCAGAAGAGGTCAATACCAAAGCACTTTGTCTCTATGAGCAATGACCCTCTCCAGCTCCATTTAGAAGCCTTATATCTGCAGGAAATAGGCTGGAAAGGTCTCAGGCAGGGCACCCAAAGAAGGCTGTTCCCAATCAAGTGTTTTCAAATCACTTCATTCCAGTGTGGCAATTGTATAAAATTGCTGATTATGCAGTTTTATCAGAAGGAGTTTTGGGGAGTGTTGGATGAGGACTATGGAAGCGGATATAGTTACTTTTGTTATTTTCCAAAGCATTTTCAAAAATCTGCAAAATAATAAATAATGCAAAAATAATAAATAATCTGCAAAATAACTGACATTTTTATGACTATATTTATAAATACAGTTATATTTAAGGGCAAACCAAATGCATTAGTGTCTAGATGTTACCAAATCATTATTACGGTTACTATTTGTATTCAAAATTACAAACACAGTGGCTAAAACCTAAATATTTCCAAACTTTTCCTCTGCAAAATGTAATTGTAGTTGTTGTTGCAGTTGTGCAGTACACTCTGTTATCTGTTATATTAGCACTAGTGTAATTACAGTAATTCTTTCTAGTTTTATTGAAGAAACTTTTACTTCAGTTTGGAGCAGTATTTTTACTTCACATCTGAGTACTTTCTACACATCCATATTTGTTACAAGAATCCCAGTGGAGCAGCCAGTATACGATGTCCTTTCATCAGTGCTACAGACGCCCATGATTCACTGTTATTGAGTCTTATCTGAAAGTTTGTGGATCTATGGTGAGTTTGTCGATGGTTGTAACAGAGATAAAGCCTCGGAAAGTACTCCTCTGATGTAGTCCCATTTCTCTCCGAACCCATGCAGCCCAGTAATGGCCACCATCAGAGTCCCCTCCGTGGCGTATTGATTCAGGACTAACCTTTGGTGTGAAATATGAAAGCAGCCAAATAGTGTTTATGAATGCCTGCTGTAATTGGAATGAGCAGATGTTGCGCCATTGTTCCGCTGTGTTCAATAAAAGGCTTCTCCTGATATTTTTCTTTCTCATGCTGTCTTTTTTTACTAGACTCTTTCTACTTTTTACAACTCCTTCGTCAAAGTGGTAAGCCGTGCCACCTTTTACCAAGAAGGTCGTGGGGATTGAGGTGAAGACCAAGCAGGGTTTTCCATTTTGCGTGTTCTTTTTGTGTCTGGGTTATTGTTTGTGTAATACCTCAGCCATCCTGTCTAACTGGACAAAATTTGGTGGACACTGCCTTATATTTATCTGAAGGGAGGAGCTAATGATGCTGAACTAATTCCAGTTAGTAAAGACGACCAAGATTGTAAGTCAGAGCATGTCCACAGATGTTGAAATTGAAATACATTGAAATGCTGATGAAAAACAACAAAATGGCTTCATAATAACATCATATTTATTACAAAATTCAACTGGCGCCTCTGTGTAACTGTGTGAAACTGACTGTAACTGGTTTCACACCTGCGCTATAATAATCTTGAATCTGCCTGTAGAAAAATCTATTTTCTTTATGGAAATTAATCAGAAAAGTGATAAATTATGCCTTGTGAGGTTCATGTTACACTATAGTACTTTTTCAGTGTATTTCCCACCTCTATAAAGAAAACGTGTCTGTGTTTGTCTTTGGGTTAATGTGCGACAGGCGTGACAGTAATTGTTGGTTCAAATCCCGCTCTCGACATAAACATCATTGGTTTTACAGTCGAATCCATTGACCCACAGTTTGGCGGTGCGACTCCAGCTCCCACAGATGAATGCTGCCGTTGTGTCTTTAGGCAAGACACTGGTGTATGGATGTGTGTGTGAATGGGTGGGTGATGTGTGGTTCCTTGATGTAAAGCGCTTTGAGTGCCTTGAAGGTGGAAAAACGCTTTATAAAAATGTGACCATTTACTTTTAAATTTTTTTTTTTAGAATTACTTTATCCACTGTTTAGTCTTAGTTTAGACCTGGTTTAGTTTAGGCCGAGTTTAGCCTTAATTTACTACTGATACTACTGTCCAGGTTTAGATTTGTGAAAGCTAGGCCTGTCACAATAACACATTTTGAAGGATGATATATTGCTGAAGTAAATATAGAAACCAAACCAAAAATCTGAATTATCCCCCAAAAAGTATTCTAAATGTACAAAATGTGCATCCAGAAAGAGTTACAGAAGTTCATCATTCAATCTTCTACAGCTCAAATCTCATTGAGGCAGAAATCTCATTGAGGTTCAAAGTATAAAGAAAAAGTCCCATGATAAATTCTGACCTCTCTTATTCCATCTGACATATATAAATTGATATAGTATTGAATCTCCCATATTCATTTTTTTTTTTGTTTTAGTTTAAATCTGGTTTATGTTAGACCATGTTAAGCCTTACTCTACTACTGATAAGTCTGGATTTGGTTGTAGTGATTCCCTGAAAGCCAGATATTGTCTTAAGTATTTGGTCTAAAACGCTTGAGAGCCACATCTGAATATTTCCCCATTAAAACAAAGCCATCTCCCCCATACGCTTATAAAGTGTTATATAAAGACAACCTAGTAATAAACTTGTGCTGTGTTCTATCTCGCTCTCAGACTCTGTGCTGTGTGCCGAGGCCGCGCTGACCGTCTGAAGTGTAGCCCTGAGCCATGGAGGAGATGGACAGTAAACCGTACCAGCCGCTGTCCAAAGGGCGCCACGAGATGGAGATGTCCTACACCAGCTCATCGGACGAGAGCGAAGATGGACGCGCGCACCACCGCTCCTACACCTCCCGCGAAACCCTGCCCGACTACACGCACGAGCTACGCCTGACGCTAGGATCACACCGCGAGAGGCAGAGCAACTACAGCCAACCCCAGCCAGGTGAGACAGGTGCACTCACTCAGCTTTAGTTCAGGAAAATGTACTGTACACTCCACCTGCCCGTGTCCGACTGGCTTCGATGGCTTCACTTGATTTTTCAGATGGTCTTCCTGTCTGTCTGTCTTATGTGCAGTCTGCAGTGTTGGGGAGGATACTTTGAAATGTGTTTAAAGTGCATTCACACATAGACCACGTCAAAACCAGGACTAAACTGGGATTTAAATTTGGGTCCAAACCTGGACCAAACCACGTCTACATTCAGACTAAAATGGGCTCAAAGCAGGACCAAATCAACTGTGAATGCTCCCCAACTTACAGAATACTGAATGTCTGCATTAAAATGTATGTTGTAATGTATTGCTGGGTTTCAGATCATCACAACATTCTGAATACCAAAAATATTTTATATAGATGGGGACAGGTAAAATGAATATAGTTAGAATGCAGATTTTTGTTGTAATATAGTGGGTTTTAGGGTCCAGTCACTAATAGATATGTTCAGAATCTGTATTTGTGAATTTATTTTTTAGATATTTCAACAAAAAAAACAATGGGGATAGGGAAAATTGGCTGTTGCCCCCCATCTGGGAGTATGACATCATGCTCAGAGTACTGTGTTTTGAACAGTACTTACAATATGTACACATTACCTTATAATATAGTGTAAAAATGTGCCATAAAATACCACATGCACCACCATGTATTCTTTGATTTTAGGAAAGTAACTGTATTCTGAGTAAAACCAAAACCAAGTGAAAGAGTAGCTGAACTGGAATACAGTTACTAAAAATGTGCGTTCTGAATATGCATTTTTGGTGTATATATTCAGTAATTTATGAACACTGGCAGCCTGATGTAGAAATTTTGAATACTGTCAAAATTCATATCGGATGGAAGTTCATACAATCCAGCATTTAATCAAAAGAGGTTGTGGGTTAAATCCTTTGTCTAGTCATTTTGTCAGTGGAATCCCCCTATGTTTGTTTCAGTTTGGGTAGTCTGCTAACTCCCACCATCCAAAAACATGCTTATGTAACGATATATACTTACACTTACAATTTTAAGTGATACCCAGATACTAATCGATGCTAAGACTAGTATCAAAACTAGAACTTATCTGAAGAAGTATCGATGTCGAAGAAATTACACGTTACAAGTTATATCCCAAAGACACAGTTTTGATTATGAAATTTTTGTATAGTGACAACACTAGATGGTCTATGATGAGAGAGTTCATTGGCATTGGAGCATAGTTTGTGAGGTCATTTTAGCTAACTGAAATGACTTAAGACAACAAATAAATGTTCAAACAAAGTCTGAAAATTTGACTTTAAAATATACACAAACTGATTATACTGCAAAGCTATAATTACTTCTGATCATTAGGTTTGAAGGCCTGACTGAATCAAATTTAGACTTACAACATATCCCAAGTGACCAGTACAAGATGAGATGTGATGATATTGGATAGTTATATACAGTAGTGTGTCTCATTAGCTGGATCTTTATTGGAGTTTTGTTCATTTAACACCTTAAGCAACTTCTGGCTGGACTGACCTTAAACGCACAAGGAGGGCAAAATCCATTATAAAACTTAACAAATCAACCATACTGAACATTTTGATTGTTTACGCGTAGGGCTGTAGAATACCCTATTTGTCCTAGTTTTGTATCTTAACTCCCCCACACGCATTCATACAGACACAGAGGTTAATTAATCTGCAGCGGCGCAAGTGGATACAGACATAAAGAGGGATCCACACAAGCTCCGCTCCCGCACATTCGGCCCAGGTCTTTAAAAGGGCCTATGTGAATTACCTATTACAGCCCACAATGAGCCAGAAGGACAGTCGGAGGCAGCCAATTACCTCTTCTCCACGGAGGTGATATTTCTCCCCCACAGCTAAACTAGGTCAACTCCAAACCTCTCTGGCCTCACCTGCTGAGTAACACCGCCTTCTGTTACACGCACACACACACACACACACACACACATATATACACAGTAACAGGTAGATGCCCACGTTGACAAAGATGCGGAGAAAAAGTCCTCCTCCGTGGTGGTGTGGTGACAGCAGGAGGAATGGGTCATAGCATATGCTGATGGATGGCCTTTATGCAGGTCATGTGTGGTGTTAAGAGAGCAGCTCCACCTCATCACGAGTGCCCTGCAGCCAAGAGTTCACAGTGATCAATAGGTACTCTCTCGTCTTCTATGGCCTCCCTCTTCTTTCTCTTACTTCCTCCCAAGGGCTGCGAGATTCATCGCAATCAAGTCAAAATTGCAATTTGACCAGACACAAAAGTCAAAACTGCAATTTTTGAAGTAACCATAACTTGTGTCACAAAAACAAAATATCCTGTCTCATTCTGCATAAAACAGCTCACCCTGTAGCTCAGATGTGAACTTTGAACAGAATCCTATAATTAAAATATAAATTGCAAATCGTGATGCTTTATCTATAATTTTCTTTTTCTCTCTTACACTCTCTCACTATTTTACACTCCCTATTCCAATGTCTCTCTTTGTCTACCGCCAACTCTCTCTTTGCCATCACCCCCACTCACTTTGTTACTCTCTGTCTCTCATTCTCTCTCACTTACCTCCCCCACTCTCCCACAATCTCTCTCTCTTGTCCCTCTCACTCTCTTTTATACTCTCATCAGCCATCCTCCTTTTCCTACTCCCTATCTCTCAACCCCTGTATCTCTATCCAATCCACTATCATATATTCCCATCCTTCTCCCTCTCACATACTCACTCGTTCAGTTCTCTTCATTCTCTTTTCTCTTGATCTCTCTGTCTCTGTTTCTCACACTCTTTTACAATCTCTCTTCCTCTACTTCAAACTCTCTTTCTTTCCTAACTCATCTGTGTATCTCCACCTCTCACCCCTCTCTTTTCTGTCTCTCACTACCCCTTTCTATATTAATATGTATTCCTCTTGTGAATTCTCTCACCCCCTTTCTCTCTCAAATCATCTATTTATCCCTCTTTCCATCTCTTTCCACCTCCCTTTCTCTCTCTAACTCTCTACTCTACTACTGCTTCCTACTTCCCATCTCTCTCGTTCTTTATTTCTTTCTGTCTGTCTGTCTCTGTCTCTCTCTCTCTCGCTCTCTATGACACACACACCCTTATTTCCCCACTCTCCCTCTCAGTCTGCCCTCTCTCTCTTCCTCTCTCCATCTCATTTACACTCTCTTCCTCTGCCTCAAACTCCCTCTTTTCTTTCCCAGATCCTCTCTTTCTCTCCACCTCTCAACACCTCTTTTCCTCTTTCTCTCTCTCACTACCCCCTCTCTCTATTAATATGTATCCCTTTCTCCAACTCTCTTACTCCCTCTCTTCATCTGTCTCTCAATCCATCCAGTTCTACTTCTCCCCCCTCTCTCTCTAACTCTCTCCTCCCACATCCTACTTTCCGTCTTTCTCTCTCTCACTTTCTCTCTCACACACACTTATTTCCCCACTCTCTCTGAATCTCTCTCTGTCCTCTCTCTCTCTCCCCTTTTGCCTCTCATTTACACTAATTAGTATGTATCCCTCTCTACACCCCTTTCCCCTTCCCTCCCTCAGTCTCTAACCATCTACTCCCACTTCCTACTCCCCATCTCTCTCTGTCTTTCTCTCTCTCTGTGTCTCTGTCTCTCACTCTCTCACTGTCTCTACCTCTTCGTTTTTGTCTGTCTATCTCTCTTTCTCTCCCTCTCTCCCCTTCTACCTTTCATTTACACAAATTAATATGTATCTCTTTCTCCATCCCTTTCCCCCTCCCTCTCCCTCTAACCTGCTACTCCCACTTCCTACTCCCCATTTCTCTCACTGTCTCTGTCTCACACTCTCTCACTGTCTCTACCTCTCTGTCTTCATCTCTCTGTTTCTCTTTCTCTTCTGCTCTCCTCTTCTGCCTCTCATTTACACTAATTAATATGTATCCCTCTCTCTAACCATCTACTCCCACTTACTACTCCGCATCTCTCTCTCTGCCTCTCTCTCTGTCTCTCTCTCTCTCTGTCTCTCTTTCTTTCCCCCTTTCCCTCTCTCTTTGCCAGGGCCGATGTGCCATGCTAACAAGCAACATTAGCCATTCGTAACAGTTACAACTCCTGACAGGCCCCCTCACTCAGGGGGTTCATGGCTTGAATACCACCTGCAATGGATTTTGGCGTGTTATATTCAGTACGCACCAGACCTAACCTTCTCTCACTGTTACTCATCGTGAGGTTTTTCAGATGACCTTCTTCAAAAAAAATGTGGCATCAAATCAAAACCTTTGTCCAATAGTTAATCATAGTGTTTTTTTATCCTGGTTGGTTGCCGAGTCTCGTTCAGTTTCTATGAACAAGGTTTTACCCTTCACCTGAACAAATATTTTCTACAAAGACTGTGCTAGACGTTTCATCTTAAATTAAAAATGTTTATTGTTTGGTGCTAATTAGGACTTTTTGGATTTGGTGAATAGCAGAATTTCTTCTGATTTTTTTAATTGATTTTTTTTAATACTACCTAAAATAAAGCAACTTTTTCAAACAGTATTTTTAAATTGTGTGGAGGCTGTAGTAGTAGTAGTAGTAGTAGTAGTAGTGGTAGTAGTAGTAGTAGTAGTGGGAGTGGTAGTTGTAGTAGTAGTAGTGGTGGTAGTAGTGATAGTAGTAATGGTAGTAGTGGTAGTAGTAATGGTAGTAGTAATGGTAGTAGTGATGGTAGTAGTGGTGGTAGTAGTGATTGTAGTGGAGTGGAATGTATGGTAGTGGTAGTGGGGGAAGTGGTGATGGTAGTTGTAGTAGTAATGGTAGTAGTATTAATTGTAGTGGTAGTGTTATGGCAGTGAAAGTGGTGGTAGTAGGGATAGTAGTAGTAGTGGTGGTAGTGGTAGTGGTGATGGTCTGTCTGTTAACCTGAAAATAGTCAAAGTATTCTTTTTGCAGTGACAGTACTTCTCTACTTTTACTTCGGCTCAGATACATCCTCCTTTTGTCTGTGAGTAGATCTTTTGTGTTCTGATAATAAAACTTGCCCCCCTGCCTCGCCCATCATATGGAGAGGAGCCGCAGACCCCGGAGCAGCTTTGGAAATGTCAATGGCAGCTTGTACAAAGAAGCACATCTGTTCATCTTTGAGCGCAGAGTTATATATAGTGTACCCTACCTAAGTAACCAACTGTTAAGGGGGACATTGCCTCCAGTCAGGTTTTTAATGGATTACACTGTTCTTGACAAAGATCGGCCCAATCATTTCTCATTCAACTCCCCAAGTACTTTATGACATTATCTTCTAATAAGTCTACCTTTTATTGGGTCTTAAGTGTTTTCCACCAACTGCATGTTTTTATAATATGGAAAAAAACAACCTAACCATTCTGATTTTTAATTTATCTTTGCAACTTTAGGTTACATGTTGGTAGCAATGAGATTATGGAGATATAATATAGCTGCAGACTTCAGCCTCTGCTTTGAAACCTTTTGGTTCACTCTTTCACTCAGGCCTTCCTTTTATAACAGGTGATGAATTTAAAACCCATCACCGACACTCTGTGAAAAAGTAGTTTGGCCATCGCTATCTGTCAGAAGTGAACAACACTGTGTAAAACTGATTTATAAGGGAGTACTTGATAGACTGCCTGAATATCTCACTTGTTTGTTGAACTTTCATACAGGAACTTTCAATACAAGAGCTCATGATTGTCTAAGTCTAAAAACTGGCTCCAATACAACTGAAATGGGGAAAAAACACTTTTAGTTAGTAGTTTTTGCTTCCCAAAAATGGAATACATTTCAAGGACAAGCAAAACTGGATACATCGGTGCCACAAATGCACTTTAATAATCTGGTGATAAACATTTATAATCACACCTGCTCCTGTTTTTAATGTTTTAAATGGAGCTATGTAGTTATTTCTTCAGTTTGTTTTTGTTAGTATTTTTCTGTATTTTAACAGGGCGCTCATGAAAAGTAGAGTTTGAGTGCTCTCAATGGGCTCTCTCTGTATAAATAAAGATAAATGAAAATGAAAATGAATGAATGAATGAAGTTTTATGAGCAGTTTTACCACGCTATATTTTTGACTTTATGTACTTACTTACTGACTTCACCTTATCAAATAGAAACCAAACTCCAGAGCTAAAATTCCCACCGCTGTTTCCTCTATAGGAGCAAGTCTATATGATACAAAAAGTGCATAGTGCAAGTTGCTTACAATAGCAGATTTTCACCATTACTTTTTTTTATTTTGACAATCTGATAACATGAATACTAAGTTGCTTTATGTTCCGTTTTCCACATTATATCCGGACCTTATAGCCATAGACCACTGGCCAACAGGTACAGGAGCTAACCACTCTGCCACCTTGCATAATACCCACATCATATTTACATACCCTTGCATATTTTAACAATGCGCTTTATAACATTTAAACTTTTGAGTGATCCATCATCGTGTGCAAAACCCCAGTACAAAAGACTGTATCTGAATTATTCAAATGGTATAATGCATGTATAATGACTTTGAGCATATGGGTAAACACAAATTGTGAAACAAAAACGAAAATAAGATTCAGGAAACAATACTCTGCTGCGTGCTTTGTTTAAATTATGCAATAATTATAGAAGCATTAAATCAAAGAGCACAGAGCTAGTTTTATGCAAATATTACCATTACATTATTTTAAGGGCACTGTATATTTTCTTAAGGCTGCATCCTGCCATGAAAAGCTATATTCAAAGCACTACTGTGCTTACATAACAAAGAGTTTGTTTACAATACTGCGAGTGCATTAGACGCTATACACATTTGAATTATTCAGATGATGATAAATGAGTAATGGCTTTGAACATATGGGTATACACAATTTCAGAGGTGAAACGCAACAGAAAATAGCAGGAGCGCGATGCCAAAGTATTTATAAACTGGGGGTACCATTTGCATTATATTGGGTAATAGCAGCATAGGCGATTTAGTTTGCATGTCGAAATATAAACAGGTACAGCATTTAAGACACTGACAGGTGCAGAAAATATCACTGATTATAAGGAAGTAAAAGTAAAGGTAAAGATACCAGAGCAAAAAAATAAGTAAAAGTGTCAATCTCTCAACTTAAGTAAAAGTATTAAAGTACCTGTTTAAAAATGTACTAAAAATGTAAAAAGTAAAAATATTACTTCAAGAATTGTGCTGAATTTTGTTGAGCAGAAACAACTGAATCAATCTTTTTATTCTAGCTATGTTTATTTGTTTATTTGTTGTTCTATTTCGGTTTACTCAAATTCTGAACATGTTAAAAATAAACCCTCAGCCTTTTCAGCAAGTCTCAAACAATAGTAAAAAATTGTTTTACTTTTCAGTCCTGTTCAAAGATGTGGTGGAGTAGAAAGTACAGATACCTGCTCTACTGATTATAAGCAACCCAGTTTAGACAAGGGTAACTGAATAAGGTACAATGGAAAGTAGTATTGCATTGATTCACTTTGGCTTTACTGGGACTATAAAAATACTGCAACATCATTTACATACAGCTTTTTAGGACACAAGAAACACAAGATGGTGGCTTTAGTTATTTAGTTGATTAAGCAGTCGATGGTTGGTATTTGAGTAATGATTTTATTTAGATTATAAGGATTTATATCAGACAACAGAAGAAAGGGGAAGTGAGTGAGTTGGCTTTTTTTGGTATTTATATATAAAAAGGGAAATTAAACTTTAAATACACTGTTTCCTAGTATTTTTTGTGTTTAAATACTTGCATGAAGGTATATTTTTGTGACTGCAATTTGGGTCAGATATGCTATAGTTTTGAGAGAGCTTTTGCCACCTCCCCCCTTTTTAGTTGACTACAGCCCTACTTCAGAGCTAAAAGTAGAAAGTAATTTACCAACGCTAACAGTCTGGTGAGTTTTCTATCATAACTACCCATACACAAAAGGCAGTCTCAGTGGTACATTCTGATCTGTGTGGGAGCACGTGTTGTTTTCCAATGTATTTTCACAGCAGTTTAACATAATTACATGGAAATGAGCTGCTATTCACTTCCTTCCATAATTGACTTGCCATTTGTTTCACCAACTAAATGTTTTATATGAGTTGTCGGTGTTTGTCGAGAAGCCAGGGTGGTTGTCGCTCGGAAATGACCTATTTGTCTTGAATTGGCCTCTTGAAGCCAATTTGAGCTAAGCAGTGGTGGGTGGTGGTGACCAATCTTGCAGCACTTTAATTCGCGGTGAACAGTGTGTGAGGAGCAGCATGTCTTGACCTCATCAGAAGAGAAAACAGCAGGACACAAGGCTGGTCAATGCACTGGTCAACACCACCCCGACCACTATAGAAACTACAGGCTTCAGCATGACCCAACATGCATCGCATGAACTGTGCTAAGTGAGAGGTGAGTCTGCTACTGTGGTTTAGTACACTATATGGTCCGTCAGTATATCAGTATGGCACTCAGGAACCCCGCCCACTTTGAAGCCAGCTCTGGAAGTAAAATTTCAATTATTTTTCCCATAAAATAGCACAAGTCTGAACACATGACCAGCTATGTGGTAGCTCCTGTCTATAACGTAACATAAGATATATTTAATTGTTAAAATATGGTGAAATGCATTTACAATAACATTTTTTTATTTATATATATATTCTTTTGAATGTCAAATGAATGTAGATTTTACTTCCAAAACCTGACAAGTGAGCAAGACTCTTGAGCTCTATTTGAACTCAAGAAGTAAAATATTTAAATCTACATGAAATGAAAAGTGTCATATCTTTGTAATAACAACACAAGCACTTATTGGCAGTGGTGGAACCTAACAAAGTAAAGGTTGAAATATACTGTACTTAAGGGCATTTTAGGTATCTGTACTTTTAGTTAACAAAATTAAGTACTTCTTCCACTGTCGTAATGGGTGAGTGTAGCAGACCAAAGGCTCGGGGAATATTTACAGGATTTATTGTAATAATAGGACAAGTACAAACAGTGGGTGATCCGGAGGTGAGCAGGTGAGCAGGTGAGCAGGAACACAGGAAACACAGGGACCGGGGACATGAAGGGACCACAGGACGACAGGCAGACCAGACGGGCGTAGGACAGAGCGGGCAGGAAACATCCAGGACCGGAGCACGACAAGAACACAGGGACGACAGGAACACAAGCAGGAAAGAAGTGACACGACAATGATCCCGCGCTGAGTCTCTTCTCCCAGCTCCTTTTATGCGCAGCAGGTGTGTTGATTGCACTGATGGGCTGCAGGTGCACGCAGGAGGAGCCAGGAGCCCAGCCCAGATCTGGCAGGTGAGGGAGGGAAAGAGCAGGACAGGAGTAAAACCAGGAGCGGACAGTGTGGATCATGACATCCACCACTGCTTATTGGTGGTCATTAGGTCTGGAATAAGGTCTAGTGTCACTACTTTAATCAGTCTGTAATTCTACAGCTTGGTTATCACTAGTTTGTTTTTTTGTATGTATTATATTGAAAATAATTATGAATAATAATTTGAGGTCCTTTTGCATAACCATTAAACCCAATACTAGCATCAATGTCACAACCTGCTCAGAAGTACAACCCACTCTTAGTTATTCACATATCTTCATTTGATTTAATAGAACAAGTTTATGTATAAAGACTATGACCTGTAAGACACTTTGTCCAGGCATTTAAGAGTTGAAAAACACCCTAAGTCCCATTTACATAGAGAGATTAAGTCCACATTTTTGCAATAATGTTTTATAAATGATTAATACTGGCTGTGAAATTTGTTTAAAAAGGTCAGGAGTTAATTTGCATGAAATGGACTGAAAATTGTTGATTTGAGTGCTACCACATATTTACTCAGCATGGTACTGATTTAAACGATTCCTCTGCCAAATATAATGCATAATTCAATTTGACTATTTCAAAAGCAGTAAAAGGAATAGCGTTCATTACAGTCATAGAGATATGAGCTGTCTTTCTTGAAGGCAGCAATTCAGAATTCATTTCCCAAATGTGTCCGATATTAGGAAAACTGGGAAGTGTGAGGAAATAAACAGTTCTCTCAGTTGGTGAACTTAAAATGAGGTGTTATTGTTATGTTTGTTCTTTAAGTTCCTTTTTGAGCTGTGGAAATAGGTTGAGGAGATATATAAAACACTGATAATTTGTTGTTTTGGAGATGTACAAAATTGGAAAAGCAAATGATTTGAATAGGTCTGTTACAATACCACATTTTGAAGAATGATATATTGCTACTGAGATTTACTGCGATAAACATTAATATTGAAGCTACTTTAAGCCACTGATGCAATAACAACAATGCAAGATAATCCCATTAAACCATTTTTAAATAGATGGTATTATTAAAAGACCTGAGCTGCAATACACAGATAACAGAATGTGCCAATAATAAACCATAGAAGTTATTTATTCAACCTTTTACAGCTCAAATCATATTATATTGCAATAAAAATACAAAGAAAATCTACACACGAGAAATATTGAGCCCCAAAATATATTATTCCAGCTTCCATATACTGAACAATAAGTGGATATAGTAAGTATCAAAAGAGGCCTAGATTTTAAGAAGATACATGTAATGTTTCAAATAGAGGTATATAAAGGCATAAATCTACAGTGGATAATTATAATTTTCACTTTTATACCATACTTAACCGTCAGCCAAGACATGTACATGTAAAAGCACTTTTGTGATTAGGGTAAAATGGTATCCAGATTTTTTCAATACCATCAACCCCCATGAAGAGAGCACTGAAAACTTTAATTGAAAATGAAAATTTAATCAGAAATAAAGGACAAATAGTACATTCCCCCAGCTAATTGACTGTATTTTAATCAAATGCCCTGCCTCTCGGATTGCAAGGACTAACTGTTATAATAACTTTGCAATTTAACATCAGAATTAGCTTTTGTCTCAGCTTGATAATTTTGTATTTTTAAGTAAATTGAGAAATCTGGCAGGACTAACCAAGCATCACAGATTAAGCTAGTTTTGCTATAGTTTGTGGAAAACTTTCCATAATTCGCTTTCTCTATAAATTCACAGTAATGAACAAAAATACTAAAAAGAAAGATTTATGAGATGTTTTAGGACTTTCTCAATGCCCATGAAAATACATACACCGTACGCATTTCTTGATTCCAACAGAACTCTCGCGTTGCAATGTCGAGATCCAAGTTTGTACAGATTTCAATTTCTACTCGAAATTCCCTGCAACTTTCCTGCTCACAGAATCTGCACTGCGATGGTATGTGCGAGAATTTACTCAACTGTCTCCACAGGAAAAAAGTGCCAGGCTCAATTGAATAGAATTGAATTGAAGTGTAACCAGAAGACTAACACAGTAGATCAGATGTTCTCAGATATCAGGATTGGAGGGCCCGCTAATACCTGAAAGCACAGCAGCCGCAATTTTTCCCTCAGCCTAAGTCAATATTAATAAGGTTTGATCTTTATCTGATCTCTTCACCCCACCAAGGAGAATATAGATGAGATCAGCGTACTGTTTGAGCAGCCGTTCAATACATCTCAGGCTCAATAACACGCGTCAGGTCTGTGGGAGGAGGAGGATATAGGGCTGTGGCAAATGGATCAGGAAAAATCAAGCTTGGCATTTTGATTTGGACGCTCCTTCTGCCAAATGTTTTAATAAATGCTAGCTCAAATATCCAGCCGGCTCCTGACATAATTTGGGAGCTGTGGAGAGTTTAGTTTGGTCTCGCAAACACCTGGTCCGCTTAAGAGGAAGAGCAAATAAAAACACATGTTGGTGTTAAGGGATTTGGAAGCTTATTTCAGCATTTTTGTCCCCCTTTTTTCATGCATTATTGCTTAGTCACACTCGGCTGCTTCTCTGGGAACTTCCACGCAACTTTAGGCCGTGTAATGTAAGTTCAAGCCCAGTATTACTCATATTGGCCACCTGCACCTCTTTGGATTGTCCTACACAGCTAGTTCTTTGTCACATGAATTATAAAAAGATGGATGTTTTGGGGTGTATTAGCTTTCGTGGCTGTAATACGCTGGCACCTATTGCTATTCCAGTCTCTCTCTTTGTGATATGACCCATAAACACTGAAAATCATATGGTGTTCTTGCAGTTACTTTCAATTGCAGTTGTCCTGCTACATTCAACAACTTGTTCCTCCTTTTGCACAATTTCAGGGGGTCAAGCTGACTACTTGAAAATAATGACTGGGGACTTGGGACTGGACTTGGAATTGCAAGAGGACTCAAGGGCTCAGACTTGCACTTACACTTCTCAAGTCCTTGACACTTCGGGCCTCTGCGTAGAGGTTCTGATAGTAGTCACGCAATCGCAGCATGTACTACCAAACCCCATACTGGCTTAGAGCACATCATTCTTTTTTTGCAATTTTATCAATTTCACATGATTTAAACTGTCACTATCAGTAAAAGTTATAGGTACAAGGCTTTATACTAAAGTCTGTTTTTCACAAATGTCTCCGAGGACCCTTCTACGGGATCTATACTTAAAATAACACCTGGGCCAGGTAAAAGTCAATGGTTAATCTCATTAGCTTTAAGATGCATTATTGTCTATGATTTTATTTAATAAAAAAAAAAAAAAAAAAAAAAAAAAATCCAAACATGGACTCTGTGCCATTCATTACCAATAATTCACCACTACCAATATGGTGTCCCTGTCAAATGTAGTCATATGTGTGCAGGAGATCACCTGCTTGTTTAAATTATATTTTTAAAGATTAAGAAAACTCCTCTTTAATGGGCTGTACTCAGACACACACTGAGACTTTATAAGAATGACTTAGACTGTACTGATGAGTACACATGTCAACTTGAACTCAAACTTGCACTTGACCTAAGGACTTGCCTTGGACCTGACTCTGACTAGTCTGAAGTTACTTGGATTTGAACTGGAACAATGAGGACTTGAGTGTGACTTGTAATCCTGACTCAACTTCATTTATTCATTTATTAAAGTCAAGTCGCCATTCTCTCCAAGTCTCCAGTTTCAGCCTGAAGAATTTACCACCTAGATCAACTCGTCCTTTTTATGTTTAAATATGCTGTGTTGTTTTGTTGGCATCCATAAATGCATTATTAAAGATAGAATAATTATATGTAAGTGGATGCATTTGTAACCTTGACTTCCTTTTCTTCTTTCCCTTCTCATGCATTTTGAATCAGACTGTAAAACTAACCCTGATGTAGACTTTTGCCTAAATTCTGTGATGTTTTATTTTGCTTTAAAACTGCCTCCTCTGATCAAACCCCAAATATCTTGATTCAAATACTTGCAGAAAGAAACGCGGTTTTGATTGTAGAAGCTCCAAGTCTTTGTTTCATGGAGATTCAAACAAACAGAAGGTGTTTTGAACCACAGTGAACAAAGCTCAGTTTAATCAGCTCATTCCTGATTTGGGTTTTCGTCTGTGTGCTTGTATGTTCAGACTTAGACTTTTGCAAGAGCGGCCCCATGCGCAGCCCCGACTACCACCTGCACCAGCCTCAGCAGCAGCAGCGGGTGGAGGAGGAGGAGGCCCTGTGTTCCGCCCCCCCTGCTCATGTGGGACACGGGGGAGGGGGCAGAAGTTACTCCCTGGGCGTTGGTTCGGATGTGGACACAGAGCCAGAGGTGGACCCATCTCCGGGACTGCAGCACATGTGGATGAGAGGCCTGAAGTCTGAACAAAGCTCCTGCCTCACCAGCCGCGCTAACTCTGCCCTCTCCCTCACCGACACTGAGCACGACCGCAAGAGCGAGCCCGACAATGGTGAGTACTAACCACGGATTACTTATTGCCCTTTATTTTTTACATTTTTTTTACCAACATACATCGATAAATAACAAAACATAACATGGGCATTCTACATCGCATCGAAAAGTACAGTTACACAACTCATCTCACATTCATATGGTTAGCAGAGTGCAGATGTAGCATTTCATTATAGCTCTCTATCACATCGATCGCAGTTACATCACGCTAAGGGTCAGGGGGTGGGGGGTGGGGGTCTGAAAAGTTCTGCAGTTGCCATGGTGACACAATGCACACATTAGCAACCACAGATAGATACCTTTATAGATTAAATTCATTGTATTCTCTTGTTCTGAACACTCAAGAAAAATACAAAATCGATTTAACAAATACGTTTCAGGAGCCTGTGATCAATACAAGCATTCGTGGTCCTGTTCTGGTGTTTCATTTTCCACAAAAAAAATGGGTGAATGTGGTTAACTGAAAAACTGTTGGCTAATGGTAGTGTCTTATTTTAATGTTATTTGAGAGGGATTTGGGTCACTGTGGTGGACAAAAAGAGAATAAATGGTAGAAGATGCGTTACAATGTCTGCTGATATCATGAGTGTCCTCGTTGCTTTTCATTAAATGGCCTTATGGGTTCACCTGCTCTGAATGTGTCCATCAATGTGTTCCAGATTGATGAAAAAAAGAGGACAGTCGCCATAGCAATAACCAATTGAAAATAAAACATACTATCTTTTGAACTGAGAAAAGTGCTCAAAATGGTGCCTGTTACTGAAACCCAAATATACCAACAACACATTTTATAAGTGTGTTCATACGGTATTTATAAATGGACATAGCTAACCTGCTAGCTGTGTTCCAAATAGGAAGTGATTATGGGCTCGCTTCCGGCACCATATACTCTGACTCTAATTCACTTTACATTGAAAAACTGTCACGTCTCTCTGTGTAATTGCTGCAGTGAGCCTCGTCATTTATCAGCTCTGGATTGGCTCGTTGGTTGCTATGATTCTTGTGGTCGGAAATCCAAATCTGCCCCTATAACTGCTAACCTGGATAAGCTTTTTTGGCTGGAGCCGGACGTCACACTCACACTCCACTTCTTTATACAGTCTATGGTGTGCTCATGATCCACTACTTTAACATCTTGTGGATTAATTCTCTGTCTACCTTCGGCAATCCCACCTTTGTAACAATGGCTCAACATGTTTTAGGTGAATGTTCCATCAGATGTGTGCCATCAGATCTGACCTTCTCACCTCATTCATGGTTTGTAACTTCAGGTCATAGTTGTTTCTTGTTTCTTGTGTATATAATAGTTTGCTTTGACTGTCTACACTGCAGGCTTTGAAATATCTCTGATTTGAAAGGCAAATTAATTTGTTTGCATATGAACAAGAAACCCAGACCTTCAGGGTTATAAAGATATCTGCTCATGTGTAACCAATGCCCTATAGTTCAAACTAACTATGAAAACAGAGAGGAGAGGAAATAAATGAAACTAAACCGCAAGTTAACATTTATCAGGCACAGCGCTATTGGTTTTGCATTACATATCCATTGGTTTTCATTTTTTCAAACTGTTGCCATAGCAATTAATAATTTAAAACAACTTTTAGACAAATAGCTCTTTCACAGGAAGCTAAAACCCAGACGAGTGCTGGTGGACACTGTTTTATATCTTAGATGTGCAGCAAGACGTCTTCGCTCAGAAAAACTTTTTGTCCAGTTGACAGAATTGGATTTTTCTTTTGCTAAAGTAACTGTATATATTTCTTTTTATTTCTTGTCCTTTTCCTGTGTTTTAATAAATTCCCAGCATATGATATTCTTAAGAGGAGAAATTCAAACCATTAAATACCAAGAAAAACATGACATTCAAACTCAGTGAGGCTTAAGTTACAGCCAAAGGCATTTTGCGCTTTTTCCATAAATATTGTTGTTGCTTAAGTCCCTGTCTTTAAAGTATCTTTGAAGAACAAGTAAAGACACATACTGTTCTCTAAGTTTGTGTAGTTGGCTTAAACTGAAGGTGAAACAGAGGTTAAATAGAGATGATGGCTTTTATAAGAATCAAGAATTGTTTTAACTCATGATGTTTGTATGCCAACAATGTATTTTTGACAAAGAAGTTGGCATTGGCAACTAACTAAAAAATCTTGGATAAGTTGTATGCTACATCCGGCCACTATAATGTGTAAAAGTCTGCTAAATGGACCAATCTACCTCAAACCCCAAATTCTGCATACTTGTATTATGCAACTTTTATGGTGGAGAAAACTTACTTGTCTTCAGCATCTGCTTTACCTGGAATGCAACATCAGGCCTAGTTACTAGTCAGATCTGAGGATAAGCAAGCCCCTTCAAAGTAAGAATGCATGTTTTTAGCAATGAAAACATTACACACACTAAATTTTTAAACTTTTCAATGTTTACTTAGATTTAGAAGATTTTTAGAAGAGTTTAGAAGATTTTGACAAAACGTACAGAAGGATTAAAATATATATATATATATATATATATATATATATATATATATATATATATATATATATATATATATATATATATATATATATATATATATATATATATATATATATATATATATATATAATTTATTTATATTTAAATTTTAATATGTATTTATTTATTATTTAAACTCCATACTTTCTAGTTTTAACTCCAAAAACACCACCTTAACTAGAATCATTTAGATAATTTCATCCCTGGGATTGACCATCTCTTGACTTGCTTATTGCTTCATGACATCACAAGGTGGAACAAAGCATTTTGATCTTTGGAGATGTAGACAGACTAATAATAAAGGATTACTCAAACATGTATGAATGAAACAAAACCCAACTCCTGGTATGTTTTTGCTGAAGTAACAACATTTTAACATGACTTAAAGCTCACAAGAGTCAATTTGGCATAATATAGGACTTTTGAGTATGCTACTTTTGTTTCTTTTTCTCTTTATCCATTGCAATATTGTGGTTTAAAACTCAGAGGAATGTGAACAGTTTGGGTTAGGATTTGCTTACTGTAGTGGTTGTACTAGTAGTAGATGAGTGTCTCTGTGGGTAGGCTGAAGCCTGGAAGGAAGAGAAAGTTTGCCAGGCGGGGGTGCAGATAGCGGACCGACCCAGAGAGAGGAACTTGGGATGGCGCCAGCTTTCTGTCTTGCACCGCTGGGCTTGGCTCGGCTCCCTGCAGATGGAGAGTTAGTTAGAGGTGCACATAAACAAAGGCAGCGCTCTCCTGTCCGTCCCCAGGGGCACTGTCTGTTTGCGTGGTGCGAAGAAAGGGGGGAAAAATATAGGAAAAATAATAAATAAATTAAAAAAAGGTGGAACGTGTTCAGGAGCGAAGACAAAGTGACTAGGAGAAGGGAGGCGACGGGAGATTTAGGCGGAAGAAATCCAATGCAAATGAGAGGAGGGATGATAATGTAATGGTGTAATTAGAGTGAAATGAAAGGGAAAGCGCAGCAGAGAGGAAACAGTGATACAGGACTGCAGGACGACAAAGATGGAGGACGCAGAAGAGAGGTGTGGGCTCGTCTTTTATCATAGTTTGTTATGTGGCTGTGAGTCCCCTATGGGTGGGACTGGAACTTTGGCAGAAAAAAAAAAAAAAAAAATGAAACAGGAATTTGTAAAAACTGTGTAAGACTCCTAGAAGTTTATGCCCGATTTTTATTTTATTTGAGAAAGATGGGGAGAAAGCATTGGGTTGGATTTTTATGAAGATTTTTTGTTTTATTAAGAATGTATAATGTAGCATATTTTTAAATTTAGGATGTCTTAAAAGTGCACTACTTTTCTGGTGGGGGGATCTTCTTGCCTCCATGGGTTGTGGTTGTTTTGCCCAGAATGTTCCGTGGTATGGCAACTGATCTTTCTTCCATTTAACTGCTAAAAATATCTTGAAACTCATGCATTTTTTCTTGAAGCAGACCTGTTGTGCTTGCGTCTGCTATATAGTTATAATCTATGACGCCCTTGAATCATTATGTTATAATCTGCACATTTAAAATTACAATATTCATCTAAAATGACTTAATAAGAGAGACAAGTCTGCTGACTTTCATGTTAGAAAACTGTGGTACCCATTGTCACCTTAAATGTCATCACAACAAAGAGCTGTATAGCTCATTTATACCAAAATAACTATGCGACGCTGCCGAATCCTACGTGTATCATCCATTAAGAAAATAAAATTGAAAGACAAAGTAAGTTTGTCACAGTGGGCATATATTGGTGGTGGAGAAAACAGGAATTGATTGACATTATGGCGTCTTAAAAATAAGTGATTAAAGATTACTCAAACATGTACGAATCACTCCATATAAAAAATAAAAATAAAAAGGTAATTGAGAAGGGGAAACATCTACTATAGCATGGTGAACAGGTCTGAAAAATAGATCTGCTTTAATGTGAGGATGGTCACTGTTGCACAGAGCTGCCCTGTAACTTGGCGTGGCAGTGCTACCTTTGTCTTTTTTTAGAGACTTAAAAAATGTAGAAGCAAAATAAAAACATATTCAAAGATAAGAAAAAAAAAAAAGTATTTTTATTCAAAATGCATGCTCACCGGTTTGACTGAAAAAGCTGAAAAAGGGTAGCAAATCATTTCTGAAAAAAAAAAAAAGTCAAATATTTTCTTTTTTGCTGACAGATTTGGAAAGTCCTCACCATAAAATTGTTTAGATGTTTGGGATGGCTGAAGGGGTGAAGGGGCACCCAGGGGTGCTGTTTTAACGACATAAGGGATTGGACATGGATGGAGCCTGTGCTACGGGCGAGCGAGGAACAGAGTGAATGTGGGGAGAGAGAGAGAGCGCTCCCAGCGTCACAAACCAATCAATTTGTGATGGCTGCGTGCATATGGACCCAAGTTATTACCATTTGAGATGAGGCAGTCAAATCTCTATCCAGGGTCAAAATAAAGCAATAGTGAAAATAAAACAGAGGCAGATAAAGCAACACAGGGAAATAAGGATGGAGAGAATGAAGGAGAAGAGGAGAGGAAAAAGAGGATTTAAATGTTCAACAAAGCAGTTGGATTTAATGCTACTATGCACTCGGGAAGCTGGTTTATATGTGGATTTTATATTGTCACATGTCCTCAGTCACTTTTTTTCATTTTGAGAGAGGATTCCTTTTGGTAGGGTTCCATATTGCATTTTGACGCATTCTGCTGATACTTGCTGAAAATCAATACCCAGCACTTATTTACATAAACTAGAATTTAAACTAGACTAACAACATAAATAGATCAAGGCCATGATCAACTGCATGTCAGATCTCATAAGACCACACTGAAATATTAACAAAACTGATATTCTCAGTTGAAAATTACATCTATTGTATGCAAACAAAAGTTGTTCTTTTTTTAATTATCACTGTGCTGAAACCGGCAACACCTTTTCCCCCTTAGTATTGAGTTTGACATTTTAGTACCAACACAACATTTTCTGTACTACTCCTCAAATAGTCGATCAAATATACAAACTCCGACCACAGGAAACCACCGAAGAAACCCACGTTTGGCCATATATTTTTGATTCTGGTCCGTCTAACGCATTTTTTTCCGTATTTTGAAATACTGAGACCAAAACTATAGCCTATAAAGTATATTCCAACCACAAACACATTTTAACATTTGAAAGTTAACACCAAACCCAAACTCAAAATTCCTCAATGAGAAGAACAATGCTTTACCCATGGAATAAAAGATCCTCGGTTACATTTGATTAGATTTGGACAACTGCAATGCTTCACTACTCAAAGTATTTGGTTGCTTCTAAGGCTGAAACTGGTTTATTGCATGTCTTATATCTTCTGCTACTTCAAATAAGCTTAATTTCAAGAGAATAGCACCCGTTCTTTGCACATTTATTCCGCCATCTCTTACTTCTACCTTTCTTGTGCCTCCCCGCCGCCAGCAGTCTATTTATTTTCATCCTCTTCCTGTCCGTCTCCCCCATGACACGTGGCCAGGTGTGTCCATGCGTGGCTTCCCCTAATAGGAAATGCATTATGGATGTCACATTTCTCTCCATCAGCACAACAAAGTCCCTCACACCCTTCTGTTCGTGCCGATAATGAAAGTTAGCGCCATTCGCAAAAAAAAAAAGTGGGAGTTGAATCAAAAAGAGCTCTCGTCCCTGCCAAAAATGAAAGTGCATTTTAAGTCAGTCCGACCTTGCTCTTGCTTTGTGTTCGCGGCTGCCCCCCATCCCAAACCCATTAATGATGTCAGCTTCAAACTGGCAGGAATCCTTTTGTTCTTGGGCCCATTGAAGTTGACAAGTCAATTTAGGGGGTGCTTGTATATATGTGGAGATGCTGAGAAACATCCACTCGAGAGGCGCACAGATAAGGAAAGAAGACGTTTAGTTTGTTACACACAACACATGGGAGCATATCGGGTGCTTTCATGTCATGTGTGCTGACTCCAGCCACAAGAGGGCTCAAGAGAAGACGGTCGTGTTTTGATTTTTAGCCAAATTGGGATGACATTTAAACTAAAATTGGAGATTGTACTATAGGAGACAGAAATAAGATGAACAGAAACATTGGTCAGCCACAAGGGGTCAGTAAAGTAACAACAAATGGTTACAAAGTCATTTTTGAAACCTTTACCCGTTAAGTAAAAAAAAACAAAAACTAAAAGCTATTGTGCATTCCTCTTGGGCTGCATAAAATTACAATCTCTTGCCACAAGGAGTTAGCTAAGAAAATAAGTCAAATTGTTTGTGCACATACAGCGCAAAGGTTGGATTTTTCAAATAAACTTAAAAAAAAATTAGAATCCTCAAACCACCTTAAAGTTAGCTTTGTGAGATTTAGGTTAGCTCTGCTCTGAGCCTGTGCTGCCTCACTCCAGTTGCCATTTCTCTGACTGGTGAGAACTGATCAGATGATAACATATTTTGAAGTTGGATATATTGCTGGTGAAATGAGCATGATCACATTTTTAGTGTAGTAGGTTAAGTGTCTTGCTTGGTCAGTGGATCTGATCACTCAACCAGTGATGTTTATGCCGAGAACAGGATTCGAACCACCAACCTTTGGATCAGTGGACAAACACTCTACCAGCTATATAAACCATAGACGAACTGTAATATCAAAACTAATTTATGCCACTGACCAATAACCCAAGAGCAGATTTACACCACAAACACTATTCTAAATGTATAATATTGTTAAAATCATGAGCTGCAATAAATAAACTGCAGAATTAAACACTTAGTACTCAGTTTACATTGTAATGAGTCATATGAGTTATTAATTTAACCTTTTGCGGCTGCTTTAATCTTATCATATAGCCAGAAAATAACCAAAAAATTCCCAGTAGAAAATGTGTAAACGATAAACCCCTCAAAAAATCTTGTCCCGACTTTCAAGTCGATATGTCTACAACGGGCCTAACCACACTGTAGACAGAAGTTTTTTGACCTTATGCGCCAGTGAGCTTAGGCCATCAAAACCAATGGGATGCCATCTTTGATTCATCTTCCAAATCTTACTATACTTTCATTCATTTACTCATCAGCTAAAAGATCTCAGACACAAAAACATACCGTAAATTTCGGACTACAGAGCGCACCTTGATATAAGCCGCACCAGCTAAATTTGAAGAGAAAATCAATTTTGTACATATATAAGCCGCACCTGAATAAAAGCCGCAGGTTTTCATATCGTAACATGAGATATTTACACAGAAAGACGGTGCACCGACACGCTTTTTTTTAACTGTGCCTGAAAATTGGCACCAACACGACAACAACACGGGATGAACACATCTGCAGGTTTAGAAAATAAAGCTGCACCAACACGGAAAATCTGCTTTTATTTCCTCTGAAAACTTTTGTCGTCTTTTTACATTGACCAAGTTGGATTCATTGATGTCGAGCTTACGTGCAGTGGCTCTATTTCAGGGGTCGGCAACTCGCGGCTCCGGAGCCGTATGCGCCTCTTTCAGCCTCATACTGCGGCTCTGCGTGGCTTGGGAACTAACAGACACAGCTCACAGTCCTGCGTAAAGAGCCCTGATTTTCAGACGTTGTGCGCACAGGGGTCAGGAGCAACTTTGGCCCGTCCCTAATGACACACTAATAAGCTCGTCCGTAGATGTATCATGAAAATCCTGCTGGAAATCGCCACAGAAATCTATTTGATGTAGTAGCAAGTATATTATCTGCTCTTGTCTCCGCGGTGACGTATCACGTATAACACATCAGACACGACGCACAAAAGTAGAGCCACAAGCGAGTGAAAATGAGCCAAAACAAAAGTCTTTGGAGATCTTTTTAACAAAGGGGAAAAGGACAACTGAGGAGCCAGAAGAGGAGACTACGACCTCCAAGAAAAAGAAAGATAAATTTAACAGACAATGCCTACTTAAAATCTGGGTTTGTCGCTACAGGTGACTCTCACGCACAGAGTCCGCTCTGCGTAACATACGGGAAAAGCAAATAAGGCAATGAAACCTTCAAAACTGCTTTGGCACATGGAGAATAAGCACCTGGGATTAAACGATACGCTACGAGTTTTTTTGTTGTTGTTTTTTTAAAGAAACTGCGGAGTAGAGTAGACATAATCACATAATCAGCGCGATGCATGATGCAGCGGTTTGGTGAGTTGTATTTTTTTATGCACTTAAGTTGTTTTTGCCATATTTATCTGCCACGTGTAGAAGGCTTGTCCGTGAAAGTAAAACCTACATTATTCCGTTACATTATTGTTATTATACAGTGTTATCTTCATTTTAGATGTCAAAAAGTATTTGCGGCTCCCAGTGTTTTATTTTATGTGGAAAGTGGGTCCAAATGGCTCTTTGCGTGTTAAAGGCCGACCCCTGCTCTGTTTCCTTTCTGTTTCTTTATCTTAAAAACTGCATCATATCCATTTCATGATGCGCAAAATGATCGTTCAAAATCAAAACTAGTGAATTCTTCAGAGCAGAATCTTTCCCCACGTCTGTCTCACTTTTACGTTTACAGCTAGAGAGCGCCCCCCAGGGTCCGTTATCCAGTAAAATTCCATATATAAGCCGCACTGCTGTAAAAGCCGCAGGGTTCAAAGCGTGGAAAAAAAGTAGCGGCTTATAATCCGAAATTTACGGTAATTTCATTCTGACTGTATTGATGGCATTTTCATAACAGACTAAACATGGCCACAAGGGGTATGAAAAGAGATTTGAGATTTGAAAAACATTTAAAACAATGAAAACCCTTACTACTAGGTTCACATGAGGACAATCTCATTAACTTTGGGGAATATGGTCAATACAAGTAAGAGAAAAAACTTTACTTCTTTTAACAATTGAAGCTGACAAGTCAATTTAGTGCGCGCTTGTAGATTTGTGAAGATTTGAGAGACATCCCCAGAGAGAGGAATAGATTAGGAAAACCAGACACTGCCTTTGTTCACAGCCACAGTGAGCAGTTGCCTGTCTCCGTCCTCTTTCAAGTCCATATCTTGTGTGTGTTTTTGTGCGTCCGGGTTTGACACCTCCCGAGAGGAAGGCTATAGGCGTGGTTTAGACCTACTGACAAATTTAGCAAACATCAACATCGAAAAGTGAACACAGAGATACAGGAGCAGAGAGTAGAAGAAGAGAGAGAAAGAGAGCGAGGTTCAGCTGGAGTTTATGCTGACACAATGATACACACCGGAGCGGAGTAGCATGGACAATTGTATTCAATATGACACCAAAGTTAGATCATGTTTAGGTTTGTTATTGAGCTTTTTTGTTTGCTCAATTATAACTTAAAAAAAAAAAAAAACTCAGTCTTTTCAGCAGGTCTCAAACGATAATACAAATACTTTTACTTTTCAGTCCTGTTAAAAAAAAAAAAAATTTAATGGAGTAAAAAGTACAGATACCTGCTTTCACTAAAAAGTATCCACTTACTTAAGCGTACTTACCCAGTGAACTTAAGTAAAGTACTGATACCTGAAATTGACACTTAAGCACAGTACTTTACTACTTTTGCTTTGTTACATTCCACTGCTGATGAAAAAAGACTTATAATTCACAATGAACAAATATTTTATTAGGAATTATTCAGACTTTGTAACTACTGAACTAACCCAGTAGCCTAACTCTGAACCCTTTATTAAGCTGTTGTTCATAGTTGATTTGCTCATAATTAAGCTTTAAGTAATAATTACGCTGTATTAAGTCTAATTAACATGTAGTTTTTATTTCAGCATGCTATTTTGCAGTTTGTCTGATACAAATACCAACATATAAGCCCCTACATAACACAAATGGACACTTTTAACACACTTTTAATATCATACTCTTTCACTTGAGCCTCAAGCATTTTAAAATATTTCCCATGTAATATTTGTAAAATTGCTGTATATATTGTAACTAACATGGAAGAATATCATGGCAAAATACAACTCTATTTCTTGAATTAGCTGCCAGAAATAATAGGGTGATTTATTTTCTCTTTCACACTGTTGGGATACTGCCATCACTGAGTTTGCAATTTGACACTGAGATAAATGTATCATTTTAAAACTTTTTTTTTTTTTTTTAAGATCTGTAAGCAAGTCATAGTCATTCATTAAAACCAATTCCAGTATATAGTGAGATGTACGGTATAGTGGGAGTGCTTATGTATCTTGCTTGTGTACATGCTCAAAAATACCTGGAAAATACATAGTTATTGTGAACGGTGGCGCCACTCCACAGATCTGAACTGTAACTTGGTCTGTGGATGTCAACTGCTTGTCCTCATGGGGATAGATGAGAAAAATAAATGTTATACTGTTGAACATTCCAGTTAAGAGGAGATACTACAGGCAAATTTATTTATTTTTTTGGATCAATTTGGTCCAATCTTGTACTTAACAAGATTTTGACAAAACGTTGAGATGGGATTTTTAGTATCTATTCAAGTGTTAACTCCAAATTTTTAGTCAGATCAAGTTTACTCAAATACTAAATAAGATATACAAAATCCTCTGTGTATTTCTTAGTATCTAATATGAACTTGATAAACTTGGTTCTTTTGACATTTTTGTTTTGTGTCCAAAAATAGTCAATTTCAGCCGCTTTTATACATAACCATGATGAAAAACTTGTAATAGTTTCTTACATTTATGAGTAAACAAAAAAAGTTTCAAACTGATATTTCTTACCCCCTAGAAAATTCCACCAACTTACAATACCTCGATCTAATATTCTTCAACATGACCTAGTTACCAAAAGGTTGTAGAAAAGGTTACTAAGCTACAGCAAGACGCTCCCTTCTTTCTTCCCGTTTTTACACAAAGCCTTTGTACGATTAAACTGCTAAGAACTGATAGCCTTAACCTTAACCAGAAAGGTCATATGGTTTAGTTACACCGTCATTTGCTTCACAATTTGAGTCATAGCAAAAACATGAGAAATGCATTTGTCAGCAGCATCCATGGATATCCTGTGTGTTATTTTCCCATAGAGGGGTCATATTATTCTTATCAGTGGTTTGCAGAAAGCCATTACAGATGAATTAGATTTGGTGGACCGCGCTGAGGTCTCCCATATGTGGACATTAAGTAGTTTATGAAATGACATGAGCTGGGGATGGGGATGGAGGGGGGGATTATGGGGTCAGTGTAAAGTAATGTGACGGTTCAAATGAGGGTCTTATAACAGTTATATGTGGAAATGGTTAAAATATGATGAAGACTCCAGAGGGGGTCGAACACTTTGTCTATATCTCTCAGGCATATGTCATATCTTTAAGCTTTGGTTTGAGAACTGAGAAATTGGGTTGAGGAAGGAGGTGTGGGAGAGGTTACTCAAGCCTATAGGTATCATATGATTATTGCCGTTAGTTTTGATGTGAATTTGAATATAGTGATTAAACTATGCACTGCAGATGGAGATTGCAGCAAATTTCTAACACTTACATACAGAGTAGCTTATAGGTCCTATATTACACAAAAATGACTCTTGTGAGCTTTATATGATTCTTGTGAAGGTGTAAAAATACAATGGAGCACTTCCTGTATTACCACATGATGACATCACAAGGTGGGATAGAGTGTTTTCTGAAAGAAGTGAGATTAAATATGGAGGGTTTGTGTGTGAAACATGTGTGAATGAAACAAAACACAACTGTCTGTTATGTTTTTCATGCGGAAACATTATAACATTACACATATACATAAACATAAATCAGAAAATAGCGTAGCGTAGCGGGGGGGGGGGGGGGGGGGGGCTTATGTAAAAAATACAATTAAATGTGAAAAAATCCAATGGGCAAATGACCAGCTGTTAGAATGTTTAGGCCTCAAAATTTCGCTCTCTCAACAAATGTCTTTTATAATTACATTAATTTATAGGCCACCATCTGCCGACATCAGCTTCTATGACAATTTCGAACACCTACTAAAGCAATGCAATCTTGACAAGGAAATAATCATTATGGGGGACTTCAACATAAACTGGGAAGACAGAAACACTCGTCAGAAACTTAAGAAAATCACAGACAAATTTGATCTTGTACAAATTATAAAAGGACCAACAAGAATTACAAATTCAACAAGAACACAAATTGATTTCATTTTTAGTAACAGGCCAGAGAGAATTGCAAAGTCATTAAATATGCTATCAGGTCTATCTAACCACAACCTCATCCTGTTAAATAGAAAAATTAGCAAAAAGCGCTTTAGTGCAAGCAATACGGAGGAATTTGTGGGCATTCCTAAAAACAAATATCAGGACTTTCTAGTTAAAGTTAATGAAGTCTGCTGGGACAACCTGATAACTATGGAGGATTGTGAACAAGAGTGTGAAAATCTTCTTAATTCATTGGGAAAAATTATAAAAGAATGGAAATTGTAAAACAATATGGGACCAAATAAAAAAAATGATTGGTGATCGCCCAAAAACACAGATAACAGCTGAAATTAAAATCGATCAAAACCTTGTAAGCAGCCCAGCAGAAGTGGCAGAAGCCTTTAACCACTATTTTATTGAGTCTGTGGCTAGCATCGCAAATCATTTCTTACCTGAATGTACAAATAATTTTTCTGTAGATCAACATGCGCCTGTACTCAGTCTTATGAGTGTCTCCCACTATGATGTACGCCGGACTATTAACTCACTTAAATCATCTACATGCAAAGACATCTACAACATGGACTCAATAATGCTAAAGGAACTCAGCTCATCGCTCTTACAACTCATAACACAGATAATTAATCAGTCCATCTCACAGGGAGCATTTCCAAGCACGTGGAAATCTGCCATCGTTGTCCCAATATTTAAAAATGGTGACCCTCATTCTTTAGCCAACTACAGACCAATAAGTATACTTCCCATAATGTCCAAAGTTGCTGAACAGATTATAAACCACCTTAACACCACCCCATTCACACTACACCCAATGCAGTTTGGATTTCGAACCAACTATTCAACTGAAACGGCCACTTGCTTCTTTACAGAAAATATTCGTCAATCACTGGACAAGGGTGGGGTCGTTGGCACTGTTTTCCTTGATATGAGAAAGGCATTTGACACGGTTAATCACAACATTCTGCTGAATAAGTTGCGGCACTTCAACTTCTCTGCCAATACTGTTAAATGGATTCAGGCTTATTTAACAGACCGCTCTCAATATGTTAGAATTCAGTCACATCTTTCCTCCCCCCTTAGTCTCTCCACTGGTGTCCCACAAGGGTCAATTTTAGGTCCATTATCATTCTCACTATACATCAAAGATCTCCCATCTATTTGCTCTAATGTCTCTGTCAAGATGTATGCTGATGACACAGTTCTCTATGTCCATGGAACAAACATCTCCACCGTATCTGCCAAACTCACACAGGCCCTAGTTCATGTCACAAATTGGTTACAGCACTCATGTCTACAGCTAAACACATCCAAAACAATCGCAATGTTCTTCACCAAATCTCATAACAGCTCCTCCATAAATCCTGATGTCCGTGTGTGCGGTGAACAGCTCCAGGTGGTTCCAGAATACAAGTCACCCTTGATTAAAAACTCACTTTCAAATCCCACATAAAAATCATCAGTAATCGCATCAAATTTAATCTCAGCAATTTTCGACAGATTCGACCTCAAATGTCCATACAGTCAGCCAAAATGTTCATACATTCCATGATACTTTCCCATATCACTTACTGTCTCACTGTCTGGTCTCACTCAACTTCTATAGCTAGCTCTAAAACCCATCCACTCTCTTTATAAATGGACCATCAAAACTCTCGATCAGAAACCACACTCTTATCACCACTGTCCAATCCTCCAAAAACACAATCTACTGAACTGGGAAAACTTGGTCAAATATGCTCATCTCTGTCTCATATATGTCTCATATATAAAATCATTCATGGCTTGTCATCTCCTCCACTCACACAGTTTATTCACATCAGGACCTCTGACCACAAAAGAACCAGAGGGGCATCGAGAGTGGACTGCATCATCCCACTCAGAAATAGTCTCTTTGGCCAAACCACCTTCTCTGTAAAAGCTTCCCATGACTGGAACCACCCCCACCACAATTAGAAGTCTCCCCACTTACACCTCATTTAAATTACAGTTAAAGAAATGGTTAATTGAAAATCAGTCTTGTCACCACTAACATCCACCTCTCGATGCTCCTGTCTCCATCCTGCCTCTGTTTGAGTTTTGTTGTATGTCTGTTTGTGTCTGTGTGTGTATGTAGACAACGGTATGTTGTGTTTGTGGCTGAAAATGAATGTATGTGGCTGAATGTGGTTTTATGACTATAAGAATGGAGTTGTATGCGACTGTATGTAAGAATGATTTTAGAGTGTAAATAATAACCTTGTTTTTATTCTATTGTATTTTATTTCCTACAGGTTGACATTTTACACCTGTCCCGGGACTACGGATGAAAAATAGCCCTCGGGCTAATTCTGGCATATTTACATGCAAATGTTTATTAATGTGCATTGTCCCTGAAATAAATAAATAAATAAGTATTATTGGCTCTTTAAGCACGGACTGTGGAGGCTAAAAACCTTAACATTGAGAGAAAGGGAGCGAGGATTGGAAGCAGGTCTTAAAATTTAAAGAGCATTTAACAAGTTTGTAAAAATAATTATAAGCTATAACATCAATACTACAAATCTTTCATATTGTGATCAAAAATAAAACTCTATGTCTGCCCTAATATGAAGGATAAAAACATCCATCCATCCATTTTCTTCCGCTTATCCGGAGCCGGGTCGCAGTCTAAGCAGGGACTCCCAAACTTCCCTCACCTCAGACACGTCCTCCAGCTCCTCCGGTGGGATCCCAAGGTCTTCCCAGGCCTCCTCCCGGTGGGACATGCCCTCCCTAGGGAGGCGTCCAGGAGGCATCCTGAGCAGATGCCCGAGCCACCTCAGCTGGCTCCTCTCAACGCGTAGGAGCAGCGGCTCTACTCCGAGCTCCTCCCGTGTGACTGAGCTCCTCACCCTATCCCTAAGGGTGCGCCCAGCCACTCTACGGAGGAAACCCATTTCGGCCGATGGTATCCGCGATCTTGTCCTTTCAGTCATTACCCAGAGCTCATGACCATAGGTGAGGGTAGGAACGTAGATTGACCGGTAAATCGAGAGCTTCACCTTCCGGCTCAGCTCCTTCTTCACCACAACGGACCGATACAGCGACCGCATCACTGCAGACGCTGCCTGTCAAGCTCACTCTCCATCCTTCTCACTCGTGAACAAGACCCCGAGATACTTGAACTCCTCCACTTGGGGCAGAGACTCACCACCCACCCGGAGAGGGCAAACCACCTTTTTCCGATCGAGAACCATCGCCTCGGATTTGGAGGAGCTGATTCTCATGCCAGCCACTTCACACTCGGCTGCAAACCGCCTCAGTGCCTGCTGCAGGTCCTGGCTTGATGAAGCCATCAGGACAACATCATCCGCAAACAGCAGAGATGAAATCCTGTGGTTCCCGAACCAGACCCCCTCCGGCCCCTGGCTGCACCTAGAAATTCTGTCCATAAATATAATGAACAGAACCGGTGACAAAGGGCAGCCCTGGCGGAGTCCAACATGCACCGGGAACAGGTCTGACTTACTGCCGGCAATGCGAACACAGCTCCTGCTTCGGTCATACAGGGACCGGACAGCCCTTAGCAAAGGGCCCTGGACCCCATACTCCCGGAGCACCCCCCAAAGGACACCACGAGGGTCACAGTCGAATGCCTTCTCCAAATCCACAAAACACATGTGGACTGGTTGGACATACTCCCATGAACCCTCAAGGACCCGATGGAGAGTATAGAGCTGGTCCAGTGTTCCACGACCGGGACGAAAACCACACTGCTCCTCTGAATCCGAGGTTCGACTATCGGTCGGATTCTCCTCTCCAGTACCCTGGAGTAGACCTTACCGGTAAGGCTGAGGAGTGTGATTCCCCTGTAATTGGAACACACCCTCCGGTCCCCCTTCTTATACAGAGGGACCACCACCCCGGTCTGCCATTCCAGTGGTACTGTCCCCGACCGCCACGCGATGTTGCAGAGACGTGTCAGCCAAGTCTCACAACATCCAGAGACTTGAGGTACTTCGAATGGATCTCGTCCACCCCCGGAGCCTTGCCACCGAGGAGCTTGCTAACCACCTCGGTGACTTCAGCCAGGGTGATGGACAAGTCCGCCTCCGGGTCCCTAGTCTCCTCGGAAGACATGACGGGGGGATTGAGGAGATCCTCAAAGTATTCCTTCCACCGCCCGACAACATCCCCAGTCGAGGTCAGCAGCTCTCCACCCGCACTGTAAACAGTGTTGGTGAAGCACTGCTTCCCCCTCCTAAGGCGTCTGACGGTTTGCCAGAATGTCTTTGAGGCCGTCCGATAGTCCTCCTCCATGGCCTCCTCGAACTCCTCCCAACCCCGAGTTTTTGCCTCTGCAACCGCACGAGCCGCGGCACGCTTGGCCCGCCTGTACTCATCGGCTGCCTCAGGAGTCCCACGAGCCAACAAGGCTCGATAGGACTCCTTCTTCAGCTTGATGGCATCCCTTACTTACTTACTGTCCACCACCGGGTTCGGGGATTGCCGCCGCGACAAGCACCACAGACCACAGCTACGAGCGGCCACATCGACAATAGAGGTGGAGAACATGGCCCACTCAGAGTCCATGCCTCCAACCTCCCCCGGGATCAAGGAAAAGTTCTCCCGGAGGTGTGAGTTGAAGACCCCTCTGACAGAAGCCTCTGCCAGGCGTTCCCAACAGACCCTATAATACGCTTGAGTCTGCCAGGTCTGTCTGGCTTCCTCCTCCGCCAGCGGATCCAACTCACCACCAGGTGGTGATCGGTTGACAGCTCAGCCCCTCTCTTCACCCGAGTGTCCAAGACACGTGGTCGGAGATCAGATGACACGACAACAAAGTCGATCATCGACCTCCGACCTAGAGTGTCCTGGTGCCACGTGCACCGATGGACACCCTTGTGCTCGAACATGGTGTTCGTTATGGACAAACTGTGACTAGCACAGAAGTCCAATAAAAAAAACACCACTCGGGTTCAGATCAGGGAGGCCGTTCTTCCCAATCACGCCCGTCCAGGTGTCACTGTCGTTACCCACATGGGCGTTGAAGTCCCCCAGGAGAACAACGGAATCCCCAGTCGGTGCACTGTCTAGTACCCCTCCCAGGGACTCCAAGAAGGCCGGGTACTCTGCACTGCCTTTTGGCCCGTAGGCCGACACAACAGTGAGAGACCTGTCCCCGACCCGAAGGCGCAGGGACGCGACCCTCTCGTTCACCAGAGTGAACCCCAACACGAAGCGGCTGAGCTGTGGGCCAATGAGCAAGCCCACACCAGCTCGCCGCCTCTACCCACGGGCAACGCCAGAGAAATGGAGAGTCCAGCCCCTCTCAAGAAGTTGGGTTCCAGAGCCCAAATTGTACGTGGAGGCGAGGCCGACTATATCTAGTCGGTAACGCTCAACCTCCTGCACAAGCTCCGGCTCCTTCCCCCCCAGAGAGGTGACATTCCATGTCCCCAGAGATCCGGTCGTCGAGGCCCCCGCCTTCGACTGCCGCCCAGATCTTCATGCACCGGCCCCTTACGGATCCTCTTGCGGGTGGTGGGTCCACATGAGGACAGCCCCACGTCACTCCTTCAGGCTGAGCCCGGCCGGGCCCCGTGGGGAAAGGCCCGGCCACCAGGCGCTTGCTGTCGAGCACCCACCCCAGCCCTGGCTCCAGGGTGGGGCCTCGGTAACGCGGGTCCGGGTGACGTAGCTTGCCTTGATTTAACTCTCTTCATAAGGGGCTTCTGAACCCCTCTTCGTCTGACCCGTCCCCCTGGACCTGTTTGCCATGGGTGATCCTACCAGGGGCATGAAGCCCCCAACAACATAGCTCCCAGGATCATTCGGGCACTCAAACCCCTCCACCACGTTAAGGTGGCGGTTCAGGGAGGGGGATAAAAACATTTGAACAGAAATTTTAAATATGTAGCTCACCAATTGCACACAGAGCTAAAGTCATCCTGGAATCTTGTTTCTATAGAAAAGTGGTTTGAACCTATGGAAAAGCACTATGAAAAGCTCATGCATTATTATTGTTCCTCATTGTCCTGTCAGTTGTGTAGATACAGAATAAAAGTTACAGATATAAAGCTGAAGTATAGAAAGTTTAGTTAAGCACCAGTAGCAGTTGGTATAATTTAAGTTCTTTATCGAAGCTTAAAGGTCCTATATTACCCAAAATTTATTTTTTTGAGCTTTAAGCCATGTTAGAATGTTGTTACCTCCTCAAAAACATATCTGCAGTTGTTCACACATGTTTAAGTAATCCTTTATTATAAGTTTGTTTACATCACCAAAGCTCAATAAGCTATGTTCCTCCTTGTGATGTCATGTAGTGGTAGTTTTCAAGTTAACAGTTACCTTTTACCATTTGTTTAGTAGAGATTGGCAATTCCAGAAATTGCTGAAATTATTCAAATGATTCTAGAGAAAGTTTAAAAACACAATGGAGCACTTCCTGTTAGGAGTGTTTTCTGTTTGAAAGAAGAACTCAGACTAAATATGCAGGAAATGTCTCAACAACTTAAACAGTATGTGCACATGCCACATTGAAATAAGCTATGCCATCAATGCTAATATTATCACAAATCTTCATTTTTATATTGTGATCAAAAATAAAAATGTTTACCTACCCTAATATGAAGGATACAAGAATTCGAACAGAAAAAATGTTAAGTACGTAGCTCACCAAGTGCACTCATTGCTACATTCAACCTGGAATTTCCATCTTTGACTTTGAACATATGGAAAAGCACTAGAAAAAGCTCATGTATATATACAGAATAAAAGTTACACAAATGAAAGTTTAGTTAACCTCTTGAATGTGACTTTTATTTCATTTTCATACATAGAATTCAACAATGCAAGTTGAAAATAGCTTGCAGCAGTTAGGGCATTGAAATGTCATTTAGAAAAAAAAAATATATATATATATACATTAGGTGTTGTGTTTACCCTTTTCAATCAAATGTTATTTCATTAGCGAGAGCTCCTTGATTCATGTGGAAAACTTATGGTAAGCTAAGCAAATGTCAGGATTTTAAAAAGGTCGTTCATCATCAGAAAGTATAGAAGAACAGCAAACAATGAAGGCAGCAGGGCTAATAATACGAGGCATCCACATTCAACTTTTTCTATTTTTCCGAGGCAAAGAACGATACATGACTTGTACCTTACCCTAGTGATGTCACCTGCTCGTCTCTATGGATATATAGATGAGCTTAATGCTACACTGTTGAACATTCTCGGCAAAGTGTTAACATAACCATTACATTTCCATGAAGACAAGTAGGTGGTGGACTTTTCACCAGAAAGTTCACATTACTGGGATCAGAAGAAGAGTATGATTTTAGAAAGAAGTTTAGAAAGTTGCCGAGACAAAAATCTCGGTGTCTTTCTTTTGAGTTACCGTTGCGTGAAATATTTCAAACACTTTTCCCTGTATTATCTGGGTTACAACACTGCCCTATAATGAGATGCTAATTAAATGCCCACTTTTCCATTACTTTAATCAGTTTGAGATTTACTTTCTCTTGTCTATCGTTTTGCCTTATCTTCTGTTTGTGCGTCGACGTTTTATTTTGGATTGACACTTGGCAGACAGCCTCCTGGTTTTACATGGCTGCACTTTCATACATCACCCTCAGAGCTGGAAAGGCAAAGCACCGCAAACACCAGTCCAATGAAAAGCCCTATTGCTCATTATGGTAGATAACTCTCTCTGCTAAAATGCAAATATCTGTGTAATTACCAGGGCCTGGGTGAGTACTGGACCGTGATTGGCTGCGGGATGTCTATTATTTTTTAAAAAGTCTTCGCCTGTCTTCTAAGTGTCTGATCACAGGGCTAAATTAATACACCAGGAAGGCCCGCATGCTCCGTCTTCCGCCTCACACTGCAGATAATGGTGAGAAGAAAATGTTTTTTTAAATTGCCTCAAACTGTTAGAAATCCCCAGTTAGCAATCAGGGCCTTAAAGCAGCGAATATAAGAGACATGTTGGCTAGTATAGGTCAACCACTGCTATGCTTATCCCACAGGTTAACACAAGGTTTTGTTTGTTTGTATTTAGCATTTACTGTGTTATTATAGGTCCATTATGATACATTTTTAATTTTGTATTTTTCTAACTTTTATAGTTAAAGGTAGTCCGTGTTTTTATGTTGTCCCAGTACACGTATATTGTATAAGCAAGCAAATCCTCTGTGTATTGTCTGCATATAATCATAAAACATTTTCTAGTCCAAGAATCAGGAAATGTGAGGTCAGCATGCTATTTGTTGTTAGCCTTCCCGTGACAGCAGGTTGTTAAAAGCATTTATAAACTCATTGTGGTGAATAATTAGGAATGCATAATAGTGAAGAATAACTTTGGACCACTGCAAACTGTTTAGAAAAGAAGTAGATCTATGTTTTTCAGACAGGGACTTTAAAGATTTTGCTGCCTTGGACATTGCAATGAAGGGCGATGTAGAACCAAAGTAAAAGTAAGTATGTATGAAACCTTATATGAATTATTAAAATGCCCAATGAGACTTATAAGTTGGTGCTTCTTCAAAAGATCCTCCCATAAGCCTATTAGCATGCTTAATTTTACTTTAAGTTAATATTAATTTGCAAGTGTTTTACATTAGACGCCCTTCCTGAACTCATCTGAACTTATCATATCATCTCTATCATCATTGATTGCTGGAAAACATTTGGCTAAAGTTGTAGCATTTTGCTGTTAGAATAAATTGCACAAACACAATGCAGTACTGTCTCTTTAAGACAAAACAACCTTGCACTAAACAGGAAGCCACAGACAGAAAAGGCCATTAGTATGCGACGACCGTATTTGGTTATCTCCATTTCCTTTTTAGCAGCCAGCTTGTATCCAAATAAGCGGAAAGGACTAAATTAATTTTAAAACTGGACGAGTCATGTGATCCGTCGCCGACTTTGGACAAATTAATTACCCCGGTAACGCAGAGCCCTTCTGTGTAACTTTCACTGGGCGAGAATTTATTTACACTCCACAGCTTGTGCCCCTTGAATTCAATTTGAGTGTAGCCATTTCCCTGTCGAACAAGTCATAATTCTGTTGTTTGGTTTTGGAGCAGACAGTCAAGTCGCAGCCCGAACAAATCACCAACATATATCTAGGAAAAAATACAAATTCCCCCCCCTGTCTTATATTACCTTGGAGAGTGTTGTTGTTGTTATTTTTTTGTTTTTTCATCAGTGCTTCCAAGTCTACAGTTTCAGCACGTTCAAGATGATGTACCTGATTTTTACAATCTTAAAAATGTGAAAAACACAACCAGTTCAGTTCGGAAGGTTTGCTCACCTACATTATACATTCCAAACATCATAATTACACACCACAATGAGTTTATAAGCACTTTTCACAACTCACAAGCATGCTAACACGCACTTCCTCATTATGGTACAAAATACAACGCGTTCTAATTAGATGCAGACAGCACACAGTGGACTTATTTTGACCGCAAAAGCTGCTTATACAATGTATCTGTACTGGGGCAAGATTGCTCAAATACATGGGGCAAAATGTGTACAGGGAATTTTAAAGCAGACGCATTCTGCAAAATTGACTTTTTACTGGTTTTAACCATATTATAGTTTCCACCTTACTCACCTTACATTTACTCACCTGAAGTTGTATTTGAAATGATTCGTGCATGTTTGAGCAATCTTTAATCGTTTAGTTTCAAAACACCATATTACCAATCAATTCCCATTTTCACCGCAGTCGACTTATGCCCACTGTGGCGTACTTACTTCGTTCTCCAATTTTATTTTCTTAATAACGTGTAGAATTTGGCAGCGTCATGTAGTAATTTCGGTACAAATGAAAAAATATGCACTGCACGCTAACGCGATTTGTAGCTATCCACGGTGGTGCTGACGGTTCTGAGGACGTTTGCAGTGACGTTAGTTCCCACTGGGCACTGCGGTTTTCTAATATGGACTTGTTTCTTTTATTAAGTTGTTTTAGATTAAATGTTATAGATTATAGCTATACAGCAGAAACAAGCACAATAGGTCTTCTTTAAAGTGACATCTGTAGAGGATCTAGCATTATCAGTTTGCTTCTACTGCAGTAGAAAATACCATAGAGGGGGATAAGAACTCATATCATACAGAATAATAAATATACCATAACATATTTTCAAAGCGCTTGATCGATAGCTTATTTATAAATCTGAGTGATGTGTGTACAAAGGTGTCCCTAGACGCTCTTCTACTGCCACCATCAAAGTACCAGTCATTTATTCACCCTATCCACACAAATATTACAGAAATAAATCACATTACTGCACTTTCCAATACTTATTTTAAAATTAAAATAGTATCTTTTGTAACATTTTTTCTCCTATGCCTATTGGAAGATAATTAGCATTTTCTTTTCCTTTTGGCTGCCCTCTCCTTCAAGGGTCACTGCAGCAAATCATCGTACATCTACAATCCACCATGAAGGTCAAACTCATGTATTGAATCATAATTTGGCCTTCTACAGAAACCCACACTATCTTTTTGTTGGAAACGGTTCAGAAATATATTTGGATGTTAAATGAATACAATAAAATTAGCAAGCATTGTCCTTTTGGCTTCAACATAGTAAATTCAATATGACTTAAAGGGGCACTATGCAACATTATACACATATCTTTGTTTTTAGCAAATAAACACCTGCAATTGAATACGTGCAACATGAAATGAAAGTTTAATGCTATGCTGGAGAACTTTCCAGGCAAGAAATGGCGTATCCATTGAGACAAGCAGGTGAAATTAAAGTGACACCTTTAAACAGTGGTGGAACATAACAAAGTACACATTTTAGGTATCTGTACTTTGTTTCAGTTTTAAAATAGATACTTTTTACATTTGAGAGCAGGTATCTGTACTTTCTACTCCACTACATTTTTGAACATGACTGAAAAGTACAAAAGAAATAAAAATAATTACTGTTTGAGACCCTCAGAAAAGACTGAGAGAGTTATTTTTAACATGTTCGTAGTTTGAGTGAGCAAAAATATACAGATAATAACAGCCAAAAACAAAAAAAAAACAACAAAAAAAAAACAACGATTCAATTGTTTCTGTTCAGCACAAGTTTAAACAGTCTATACATTTGAAACCTTATTATACTTCATAATATGTGTCAATTACATTTACTTTTTACTCTTTAAGTACAATTTTAAACAGGTACTTTACTTTACCTTTAGTTGAGTCTTTTATTGCTCTGGTACCTGTACTTTTACTTAAGTAAAACAGTTGAGTACTTCTTCCACCACTGCCTTTCAGTATGATTTCAAAACATCTCTTATCGATGCCCAAGATGTGTCCTTAAAATATAAAGATGAAGATGAACATTCAAATGAAAAGCTCATTTAATATAAAGACTTTTTGAGCTTTCAGACATAGAATGAGTTGTCAATCATGATTTGGCCTTTCCCTTGCAAGGTCTCCTGCAATAATTTCCCCTCCAGTCTGAAGTTACTCACTAAGCTAAGATCTGCCTGTTTGACGCTGCTGAGGTCTAGCATCTAATTAAACACAGAAATAAATGACTCATTAGTAATAATCCACTCTCGTTATTGGTTCGAAATGTCCTTCTTGTGTAAATCCTGGTTAATTGTGGCAAAGCTTCTTTTTTGTATTATTGGCGTTTCAACTCGCTTGCTCTTTTTTTTAATGCTTCCTCTTACCTCTGTGTTAAACAAAAGTGGGATGAAAAACTGCCCATGGAACTTCTCAAACCTTTTATCCAAACAATAATCATGAAACTCTCTAAAAAAAACAGTCAAACATCAAAAGATACAAAGAAAGACCTTTGAATTATGTTGAATTAAACTTCTTTTTCACCAAAAAACAGCTCAACTTTGCCACACTAAATGAGCTACGCTTGGCTCCCAACTAAATCCATCACATTTTGGACCTTTTAAGCGAGTCATTAAAATAGCGTCTTGCTGTTGTCCTTGCCACCGAATAAGACAAGCATGAATGTTACACACACATGTTACTACAAACTAGGTTGTGTGTAAGCCTGGGGGACCAAGTGCAATGTCAAAAAAGCTTTCTCCACCATCTTTTTTCATAAGCATGCTCCATTATTTCTTTATAATGATCGACGAAAGTTTTGTCAAGTCCAGTTTGGACAAAGAAGTTGAAAAGTGAACAAGGAGGTGAGAGAGGGGAGCCAGACGCGTAGGGGATTGGGTGACCTTATACCATTTAATGAGCCAATGGACGACACAGACCGAGACAAAAAGAACTGATAGCGAGCGAAGAGATTTGCCAAGAAAGGAAACAGGATATTAAAGAACCTTAGGTAGCCAGATTCATGTATTTGTTTTAGTTTTAATTCCTCAAGATATGATACGATGCGCCGATCAAGCGATAGTGAAGCAGGTGGCTTTGTTTCACAGCCAATTCTGATGTTTTTATTTATTATTTGCTGGGATGTGATTCAAACAGGTATTTTGTCTTTTAATTACATCGCAGGGGAACTACAGATGCGTGCGGCCTATTCAAAAGACTCAGACAACAACAGTTAGTGCAATAATTGGATTAGTTTTTTTCAAGCCCCATGAGTCACAAATGTTATTAAGTTGTTTGTTTTTATTTGAAAAGTTACAAGTATTACCCTTTTATTGCTCAAGGGCTCATCTTTTAATTTTAAAGTTATTTGGCCTATAGAGCGTAACTGCCCTTTGAGCTTTGTCTTGCTCAAGCTACTGAGCCCGCAGGCGTCTTTTAGAACTGTGTCCTCAAAAGTGGGCTTGAGTTTGAATTATATTTTGTCTGCGTACCTGCTCATGCTGCGTTGTTTGATCGTCTCAGAAGTGTGAAGATTTAGCTTGGCCGTGAAATGAAATGTGTGTCTGTAACATGAAATGCATTTGTTCATATCAATAGCACGACTTTATAAACTTCAATAAATGGGAGCATTCTGTCAAAAGATGAAGACTAGGAGTACAGTGAGACTTGCTTTATAATTCCATTAAATGTGTAGGTTGCCAGGACACCTTTCCTTTTAAATAGGACAGGTATGCAGCTATATTTCACAAATGCTTTTCACAATTCCATAGAAAATCTTGCTACGTTTATATAACGTTGAAAGGTGACATAACAGTTGAGCTTGAGGACAGTTTTTGATATCTAGGGTAGAGTTTGCTGTTTAACTGTCAGATTTGTTGACCTGTTTTTTGTTGGTTAATATCTCTGTGATTACTGGGGCTATCCACGTGAAACAAAAACAGGCACAAAGTTCAACGTCTACTCTGACAATAAATGAACAAAAAGTGCACTTTACATCAAAAAACATTAGGGGCAAGGTGGGCTGTCATGCCCTAGGACACAACAACACTTGATTGTTTTTTAGAAAGCAAGATTTGAACTGCCAACCTTTGGATCAGTGGACAAACGCGCTACTAACTGAGCTACTGTTACACAATACCAAAGACCATTGTGATCATTGTCAGCTGAAAGTATACGCCATGAGATAATATGGCAAGTTTGTGGAGCCACACCCAAACAAATGACAATAAGGTTCAACATTTGTGGATCATATTGACTATTTCTTTCAAAAACACCAAGTCTCCCACAGAGTTATATAGGCCTCTGCCCTTCATCTGGAATTATAACATCAAAGTTTAGAAATTGAACCTCGACACTAAACGCAATGTTAGCTTACACTTGAACGATCACTGTTGGAACAAAGCAACACCACCCTCAAACCCTTTATATATTTCCCAATAACACAACCTTGCTTGTTTCATCTATTGATATTTAGAGACACAGGTTTGCTTTTGGCAGCTCTGGCTCTGCGCTAACCTCAGTGGAATTAGCAAATGACAATACCCTTGTACATGCAGCCATGCCATCACAGCTACACACTTGAACAGGCAAAACACACAACTCCCATTACTACAGTGTGTACGGGACGCTCTAAGTGGCAGCGCACTCTGACTCCCCGCTTGCTTGTGTGTCCCCGGGGGAGTTAGCAGCAATGGATTTGTCTATTAGCTCGTAAAGAACATTGCTCAGTGCCATATCGATCATCTGAGCTGTAACGTTTAGGGTCTTTAAGTTGTATAGTTGATGTAGTGGTACACAGACTCCCCTGGCTATTTTACCAGAGTGAGAGATGATCAACTTAACCCCGGTGCCCGCGTTGGCCGGAGGAAACGCTATAAACACGTCCGAGAAGCAGCCAGAAAACCCTTTTTATAGAAGCATGTCCTGAGAGGAGGCAGCATGTGTGGTGAATAGGGCCAGGTGGCATATTGGTTGCGTTCAGGTTGTAGCATTTGATGATGTTGTAATCTCAAATGCAGGACTGGGGCTCATGCAGCTCTATGGGAGATTTACTGTTTTTGAGAGAAATGTCCAACATAAAAATCCATACTTGTTGATCGATATTTGTTAGATACAGGGTCAAAACGACTTGCCTCATGAATCTCATAGCTGGACAAAAACATATCTGGAGTTGCATTTTGTTTCATTCACATACGTATTCTATATTTTTCATATATTTTCAAACAGAAAACACGGTTACACCTTGTGATGTTATGTGGTGATACGGCAAGCGCTTCACAAAACACAACTCCAGCTATGTTTTTGATGAGGTAACAACATTCTAACGTGGCTTAAAGATCACAAGAGTCAAGTTTGTGTAATATAGGACCTTTAATTCTTTTCACATGGCAAAAATTACACCTTTGGAGTTGACTAATAGGACCACTTTCTGAAGCTATTGCAAGCTATTTTGAAAGCATGATTGCACTTTTCTTTATTTATGCTAACAGAGAAGAGGTTGACGTTTGTGCCAGTTTTTGTTTTATGTGGATAGGCCCAGTAATTAGAGACATATTAACCATAAACCAGTAAAATTCTAACCTGTCCTCAAGCTGTATTTTAAACTATTCTGTGATATTGTGATGTCCCGTGACCCCAACCTTTCGATTGATGTAAAAACAATGACAAATGCGGACCGTTGCCATAGAGATTACCAGTTTACACCAAACTTATTCTATCTTTTTGAATGGAAAAAGTCCTCAAATTGTTGCTTATAACAGGAAGCTGACACCTATGAGCAGGTCCAGGTACCATTTTGCTCGCGTGCTGTTGCGGCTTTAATAGCTGTCTCATCACAGTTAACCATGCAGGCCTCTTTGACTTGACAGGCTGTCTGAAAGCACAACTCCGCCCTGTTTGTCCTAATAATGGACCTTTACAGTCCACTGGTCCATGGGACGAGCTACCGGATGCACAGGCAGGAGTGATGGAGGGCCTCCAATAATTTATTTTCGTTTTTCTTTGGTCTGTTGTAAGGTCTGTGCGTATGTCTCTCCACGCCCTCTGCATATTTAGCACTTACCAGGTACCAGAAAAAACATGCTGATGATGTTTTACTTAGCTCTTAGTGTTGCTACTACTTTTCAAAGGCTATAAAATGTGTTTGGATTGTAGTTTTAATCAAGATGCCCTTCCACAATCAACCCACAATAACACAAATCCCATGTTGGAGTTATATGTAATAACTGACGTCACAATGGAGGGTTTTGTCAACTTAAAACACAGTTGCAAATCAGGTAAGAAGAAAGTGCTTGAAGTAAACATCATGATAAGATAATGATCTTCACAACAAACAGTATTTTACAATTTTAAAGTAGGAAAATCTCATTTAAATTGGCATAAAAGATCAAAATAGTGCAACATTATTCTATAGCAATCTAATGTACATATATGATGGTGAGATTATTTGACCTTAACTACGTCAAAAACCTCATCGCTAACAACAACATGGGTCAACAGTCCAATCCATTAGACAATAGCTCCTTGACTGACTGTTTATTTGCGAAGAAACGGAGGCAAAAACCAAGCTCATTTATTTTCTTTTTTCCCTCCTTTCCTCTGCTCTGTATGAACGCTTTGGGCCCCTCCTTCTCCTCCCTCTTTATCCCGCTGCCATGGCAACAGTCATCAAATCTGAACATCAGCTTTCATCTGCGATCGTCCACCGCTGCCTACGGGCTGTTTGTATACCAGCTACACAGGGACATCAGTGGTTCAGCCTTTGCGTTGTACACATTAATATAGTGTGAATCCAACCTGTTTGATTTATTATATATTTGTGATAGCTAGTGTGATGCTTTCTTAATAATCTGTCAGTAATTTACAAGAACCCAGCATAGTTTTGGCTTACAGGTCTGTGTGAGTATTTTAATGAGGATGCGATGCATAAGCTCACAGCGGAGGGAGAGAATAGCCGCGAGACTGTACAAGAGATTAGTGGAGATTTGAGTATGTTGTGTGTGTGTGTGTATGCTGCCAGCGAGAGGTAGGGTGGGAGAGAGGGACATAAAAGTGGCTTGTTTTGGTCAAATGCACTCACACATGTTCCGCGCGACTCTGCTGGTGGGTAAATTGACATGGTGGGATTTGAGACATGGTGACCGCAACATGAAGCGTTCCCCCCGTGAAAAGACATGTTTTTTGTATTATTTTAACCACAGGGAAGTGTTATTGGAGTTTAACCTTTAAAAAACAACAATCAAGTAAATGGAATAGTAAAAACAATTTATTTGTTTATAAAAATGGAGGGTTTTTACAAGGTCAGTTGTTCTCATGGGACTTTTGCTTTCAGTGCACACTTAGCACACTGGGGCTAAACCGGAACTAAACCAGGATTAAACCACATTTACACACCACACAATTAAGACTAAACTGGGACTAGACCAGGACTAAACCAAAGACTATAACTAGGAGCAAACCAAATCTATGTCAGAACTGAACTTGGCTTAAACCCAAGATGAACCAGGATGTTTAAATTCAGAGCTGCAAGGTTAATCCTAATCAAATCAAAATCGTAATTTGAATGGAAGCAAATAGCAAATCACAAAGACTTTTATTGTTTTGTCATACATCCAAGCTTATCACGATAACACATTGTGAAGTGTGATATTTTGCTGAAGAAAATATAGACGATAAACAATAATATTGAAACTAATTTATGCCAATAAACTCAATAGCCATAAACCTGATAAACCCAGTAAATACTTTTCTAAATGCACAATATTGTTAACAAGCCTGAGCTGCAAAGTAGCAGAATGTATCTATAATGAGTCATAGAAATTAATTATTCAACCATCTGTAGCTCAAATCTTATAACAGACAAAAAAAACCCACAAAAATATAACACAAAGCTCCCAGTAGTACACAGAAAAAGTACCTACGACAAATACTGACCCCCAAAAACTATTGTGCCATGTGTCATTTATTAACATCGATGTAGTATTTATTGTGACTACTTACTACTATAAATATATCAGTGTTTTTTTTGACAGTTTGAAATGTGAACTTTGAACTTGAAATCACAAATGTAATCACAATCATAATGTTTGTCAGAAAAAAAAAGATACAATATGGGCATACGTTATAGCACAAGCCTATGTATGATGCATGTGAAAAGAACATTTGTGTATAAGGCATAATAGTAAATTGCAATGATTCATGCATTCCAAGCCTCATGCATATTTAAATAACTGTTTCCAAGAGAGGTAATGCTCTCAGACATATACACAAAATGGATTTAAAAGTGTGTTAATTGTGGTATGGAAATAGCATGAATTAGTCTCCTTCACATCTGCGTGTCTCATAGTAGCGCATTGGGAGAGTGGGTGGATTGGCCCTGCATATGAGGTGTATTCATTCAGACAGTAGATAAACAAAAGCTATTGTTATTAGACCTTTTTAAACAATACCACATAAAGAAAAGCAAAATAAGCATCATGGGACCTTTATATGCGACATAATTCCATACTTACTGTGTTTGAATAGATGCTGTCACTGAGCTAGCTGCTTGATAACGAAGCTAGAGGTTCATTGTTATTCTGATAATCACAATTGTCATCTGCAGAGGGATTTCAGCACATCTGCAGGGAGGACGCCATAGAAACAGGATTCAGTGTCATTATTCCTGCCATTTCAGTGCCTGTGCCTGTAGTGTAGAGGGGGTGGGTGATATATTGCACAAATGTTGTTTTGAAGAGATGTGAAATTTAAAAGCAAAGTATTGTATTTAGGAATTATGGTTTATTTTTTACGCAAGTAAAATGTCTTGTGAGCAGGGACTGAACTTGCTGCTTTGGCTCTGTTCACAACAAATGTAGAAATGAAATCTGACAGGGAGTTTTCGAATTGATTAGGGATGCCACAAGATAGTCCACACGTGCATGAAATTATCTTATGAGATTTTTTCCGTGTTTATGTTTGGCTTTAACAAAAAAAGGGTTCATGCTGGTGAGAAGCAAAAGATATATGAAGCACAATAACTCAGAAAGAGGCCAAAAATGTTAACGTAATATAAATTATTTCAAAATTTTGTCTTGGACCCAATCTTTTGTCTCGTCCCACCCACACTAAAATATTGTCTTATTACAAAAAATGAAATTATAGTGGTATTTCTTTATCTGTTGTCTCATAATATTACAATACAACTTCAAAAAATCCAAATCATTATATTTGGTCCTATACTATCATCCCTGTTTTTTTTTGGGGGTTTTTTTTGTTTTTTTTTTCCTAACCCCTGCATCATTTGTAACATAAAAAAATACAATATCTACTTTCCGTCTTGTAGTAGTATTTCTCCGTCACACTGTTGCCGTAGCTCCACTAAAGGTTCTTCTAAACCCTGGCAGTGGAGCGGGTGCCATAGTGGAGTCGGCTGGTGGCGGGCTGCCCTGAGTCTGTCAGCCTCTCTGTGTGTACACCACCTGTCATTATCTGCTATCAGTCCTGGCACCTCTGGACAACTAATGGTCCACTGGGTCTCACCCAACAATCTGCTGACCAGGGCGGGCTGCGGCGCTAACACTGGTACACCTACGCACACACTGTACCAGGCACATGGACGGGGCAGCGGCGTGCACGAGATCAGAGGCATACGTGAGCTGAGGGGCGTGCACGAGCTCAGGGAAGTGCTTGAAATAAGGGGGGTGCACGAGCTCAGGGAAGGGGTCGAGCTAAGCGGAGTACACAAGCTCAGGGGCGTGCACAAGCTCAGGGGTGTGCATGAGCTCAGGGGTGTGCACGTGCGCAGGGGCATGCACGAGCTCTGGGGAGTGCACGAGCTATGGGGGGTGCCTGAAGTCAGGGAAGGGGTTGAGCTCAGGAGAGTGGACAAGCTCAGGGGCACGCACAATCTAAGGGGTGCTCACAAGCTCATGGGTGTGCACAAGCTCATGGGTGTGCACAAGCTCAGGGGTGTGCACGGGCTCCGGGAAGTGCATGAGCTCAGGGGCAAAATGAGCTGCACGTAATGTACCAGGCACAAGATCAGGAGCGTGCACAAGCTCAGGGGCGTGCACGATCTCATGGGCAAAATGAGCTGCACATACTGTACCAGGCACAAGATCAGGAGCGTGCATGAGCTAAGGGGAGTGCACAGACTCAGGGGTGTGCACGAGCTCATTCCATGGGCAAGCTTGTTTATTTGAGTTCAGACGGGCAGCTTGTCACAGGGAGATTTGGACGGCGCACTGTTTACAAGCCAGAGTCCCAGATTATATGTTGTGCAGTTTAGTACTGAAAATTGGCTCTTGCATAAAGTTGTTCACTTTAGAGTCTACACTAAAGAGTAAAACTAATTCAGTCAATATCCACTGTTTTATATTCAGTTTTATATAGTCTTACACATTACACATTGATGGAATATCACCTCGGCTGCTGAGAGAATGTGCGTCGGAGTTGGCTGTGCCTCTTCACACCATCTTCAACAAGAGTCTTCAAACTGGATGTGTCCCTGCCTTGTGGAAGACCTCATGCCTTGTCCCAGTGCTCAAGGTGACAAGGCCTGCAGGGATGAAGGACTACAGACCAGTTGCCCTAACATCAGTTATAATGAAGACTTTTGAGAGGCTGCTACTCCGGTGGCTCAAACCTCAGGTGGAGGGGGCGCTGGACCCCCTTCAGTTTGCCTATCAGGACAGCATGGGAGTGGACGATGCAATCCTGTATATGGTCCATAGGGCGCTCTCCTTTCTGGATGGGGCTGGTGGCTATGTGAGGTTGATGTTTTTTGACTTCACAAGTGCCTTTGATACAATCCAGCCTCAGCTGCTGAAGGGGAATCTCGAGAGGATGGGAGTGGATCCTGTTTTTGTTCGCTGGTGTCGTAACCAGCGGGGCGTAAGGACCAAAGTTGCGAGACTCACGAAGTTTTACAATGTCTTTATTCCCAATAAGTGCTCATAGAAACCAGAGTTCATATAAGTGTTCATAGAAACCAGAGTTCATATAAGTGTTCATAGAAACCAGAGTTCATATATCCACATGGCCGGGGAAACGAGGCGGCTTCACAGCATAGCGTCTGGTATTACACAGTTCATTAATCCAGCGTAGCTGGGGAGCGTGGGTGCGGGTCCATGAGCGCAGAGAGACACAGTGCACGACAGTGAAGACACAAAACGTACCAGGGCAGAGGTGCGGGTGCTGGGGTGGTCCGGAGCAGGTTTTGGGGCGGAGATCTGGAGCAGGACAAAAAGGTTCCAATGAGACAAAGTAGACGAGCATGAATCAAAGTACTAAGCCATGAGCATAATCACGTGAAACACGCGGACGTTCCGGCGCCGAGTGACTCGTCCGAACCCCTCTTATCCACGGCAGGTGGCGTTGATTGCGCTGATGGGGAGCAGGTGCGCGTGGGAGGAGTCCGGATCCCGCCCAGCTCCGGAGACGGACAGGTGAGGGAGGGGGGAAGACGAGGGCACGGGGAGAGCAGAGCAGGAACCGTGACAGCTGGATCCACAACTATCTGACTCTCAGGTCACAGTATGTCCGACTGGGTGACTGTGTGTATCTGGGATACTGACAAGCAACACCGGCACACCACAGGGAACTGTACTATTGCCCTTTCTCTTCACACTTTACACTGCTGACTTTGCCTATACATCTGCAGCTTGTCATGTCCAGAAGTACTCGGACGACGACGCTATTGTGGCATGTGTAAATCGAAGAGACGAGAGTGAGTACAGGGAGTTCATCACCAGATTCACCTTCTGGAGCTGGGAAAATGGTCTTACGTTTAACACCTCAAAGACCAAGGAGATGATCATTGACTTTGGTAGGAAGCCCGCCCACCAACCAGTGATCATTGACGAAGAAAGGATCGAGGTGGTTGACACCTATAAGTACTTGGGTGTGCACCTTGACCACAAACTGGACTGGTCAGAGCAGGCTCGGGCTCTGTATAGGAAAGGACAGAGTAGGCTGTTTTTCCTAAGAAAGCTTAGGTCTTTCGATGTGTGTGCTGACATGTTGTTCCTCTTCTATCAGTCTGTTGTGGCAAGTGCTGTCTTCTGTGGTGTTGTCTCTTGGGGTGGCAGTATAACCACAAGGGATTGCAATCGTTTGGACAGACTGATAAAGAAGTGTGCGTCTGTGATCGGAAGGAGGGTGGACTCTGTGGGAGCTGTTGTTGAGAAGAGGATGAGGGCTTTAATGCAGGGCATCCTGGATAATTCCAGACATCCCTTGCATGACACTATGTCTGCACAGAGAAGCACACAGAGTAACAGGTTCCTCTCACTGAGCTGCAGGACAGTGCGCTTTTCGAGGTCGTTTGTCCCTTCAGCTATCAGGCTGTTTAACAGATCTGCCTGATAGGAACTGTAATTTCTATATGACGAGTACTTTATACTATTGATAGTAATATTTTATTGTTTCTACTGTTCTATCTATCTATCTATCTATCACATTAATTACAGTATATTGCAACAAAAAAGGACATACATTTTGGCCCAGAGAACAGTTGAATTGAATTACTGTTAAGCGCTGGAAAGAAAGTTGTTATTGATATACAAATTCATTTTATGCTTGGGCAAATGTCAAATAATTATATTCTATACTGTAAAATGAAAGCGAATTAACCCCCACCTCCTTACACAAAATGATCAGATATGAGTATATTTTGATTGGGAAGATTGTCTTGTTATTTCAGTTCAAATTCTCCAACAATAACACAATGTCTACACAGTGACATATGAGCCTCTCCAGCCGTTCACTCTGCTTGTATTCAGCGGAGAATTGTGTGTATGATTTATAGAAGCGGTTCGCAACCTTTGTCACTGACAGCATTTAATTGAAAAAGCCACAATAGGAGTTTGGAAAATCATTAATTGTTACAGTTAATTAAGGTAAACATTAAATGAAGAGACTTTTAATTGGTTTGTGTTGATGAGGTGGGGATCTGGGGTGACCACATTCTCCATATGTAAATAAAGAAAACTCCTCCAGGCTTTGGCCGTTCAATCAAGATCAGCTCTTTTCTTTAAGTGTCTCCCTTCCTGTTTTTAACCATACTTTCAAGAAGCACTTTTTGTTTTGGCTCGTAAAGGGGTTATTGGACAGGGCAGTAGACACTTAACATAAAGGCTTAAGAGAGAGATAAGGGAATCACTGTCAGTATATGCAAATGCAAGTGTTTTCTAGCCTTTTTGTAGGTATAGTCATTATATGCGTTTCTTCTTACTTGCATCATTGCATTTATTTATTTACTTATTTTAATTGTGTGATTTCTGTGGGCCTTGCTGCAGATATTACACTTGTGATATCTGCACCAAATATCAGCCTCTATCCGCTTACAGCTGGATCAGTAATTAGCAGCAGTGTGCGGTGACTTTTATGGGTGGACAAGCAGGCTTGGGGTGGACATCAATATTTAATTGCTAACAATTTAATAAACGTCACTTTTTACACTACACTGTAAATGGGCTTCGGTACTATTGTTATCTATGTAATTATTATTATGCCTCTAGAACCATGAGTGACATATAACAAGCCTCAACAGATGTGTAGTGTACTTACTACACAAAATGTACAGATACTAACAACAACAGTGCATTAGTCAAACAGGTGCACTGATCAGACAGGTGCACTGGTCAGACAGGTGCACTTATAATACAGCCTCATGTGTCACAAACACAGCCCGGCATTAGAACAGCACGCTCACACTCACCTCACAGTTACATATCAAAACCACATCTTTCCTGAAGAAACGTCCTGTATTTTCGTGAAGCAGAGTAGGTCCAGAACAGCTACACGTTCCTCCACACGTGTGTGTGTGTGATACTCTCGTTATTCCACTAATGCTGTCGCTTCATAAACAGATGGGCTCCTCTCCAGCTACTCTTACTCCACTGCTCTGTCCAAATCCTCCATGTTCGGAACCGAACCGAGCAAGCGAGTGTCCAGTAGGGTGTACTAAAGAACACTGTGACTACAGCCTTGCTGCAAACAGGCAGAAGTGAAGGGAAAACAGGATTATTTTGATATATTTGTAACAAATTTAACTATACTTTTGGCATGCCAATGATTTTAGATTTATTGGACCATTCCTACTTATTTGTGTTGAAAGATGCTGCAGCATACCACTTACAACAAATGTTAGCAAATTACAATGTAGAAAAAAATAAATGCTCTAATGTTTGTAGAGTCTGGCTCTTGGCTTGGTGTTTTTTATTACATTTTTATTTGGTTCAAAAGTTTCCCGTGCTTTCTCAATGCACTACAATGACTGTGAATCTAGACTATTACAATTATTTTCCTTTCTTTGTAAATCACAGCTTCTGGCAATCTCTAAAGACACAAAGGACAAGAAAGGTTCTGATGAAGCATGAGTGATATTGTATTGAACAATAATACAAAAACAGTATCTCTCTTGGTAAAGCTCACGCATAGACTGTAGAAAGAAGTGGACTAAGGGAGTGTGACGTCACCCATAGTGTTTGGCTCCAGCCTAATGAAGCTCATCGAGGCTTGCAGTTATAGGGGCCAATTTGGAGCCAAATTCAACCGCGAGTATCATAGCAACCAAAGAGCCAATCCAAAGCAAGCATGATGAAGGTAATGCACAGAGAAGCTTTAGCACAGAGTGGGCACTTAGCAACACCTTTCAATCCAGCCTGTTGCTAACACTAGTAGGAGTGACCTCTGGCAAAGGAGGTGCCTAATTTTGTCTATTATTAACGTAATCTTAGACTATGCCTAGTTCACTTTCACCTTTTTTTCTTTTATTTTCAAACCTATATAAAAAGCAAGTGTGCATACATGTTCACTTTAAGCTATATATTTCTCATTTTGACACATTTTCGCATTGTGCGCACACTGATGCATGCAAAGTCACACAGACACGGAAAGGCACTGGCAACCTGGAAACGCTGTCATAAATACAAATGGGATCCTTTATCAAATGACATTGACGTGATGCATGTTCAACAATGTATGTGCTTCCAGATGAGACATGACAGGCTGGCACATCACCATCATATTTACAGCACAACCAAATTATCCCAGGCCTTTACATCTTATCAAGTTTCATAAACAGGCACATTTGTTGGCCTGTCCCCGCCCACCGGAGCTCATCATGGTATAATTGATTGAAGACTTCCTCCGTGCCCTAAAGACTAATTCACAATGTCACAGAACGCATCAGTTGCTTTGTGTACATAAACAGAGATTCACAAATGTATCACTTTAGTTTGAACAGCTACCACCTGTGCCAGAGGGGAGTGCGAGGAGTAGCATACCTTTTCAGTATTATAGAGAAAGTACTGTACCATGAGATATGTAATGATGCAGAAAAAAGCACATATATATTTGAGATTTAACCCATCTATTATCAGCAGGTGACAGAAGTGGGTTGTGACAATGATATTAATACTTTGCAACATAATATGGCGCTTTTGGGTATCATTTTAAATTTGTAAAAACTGTTTTGTAGAGATAGTGTGGCTTGCATCTAGCTTGTGTGCCAGCGTGTCTTTTAAGAGGTATATTTGAGATGTAGACTTTATTTTTTTCTTTAAAGGTCATGCAAAATAAGGCTGCAATCAAATCGAAATTGAAATTTGAGCAGTGAAAATTTGCAAAACTGCAAGGATACAATAATTTCCTCCAAAAACAAAATATCCTGTTTTGTTCTGTAAAAAAACAAAAAAAAAAAACAACTACTAACCCTGCAGCTTAGATGAGAATATGCATATAAAATCTGAACTTTAAACAGAAACAAAAAATGCTAATCAAATTGTGATTGCAATGCCTGTCAGAAAAATCACAACTGGATATTTTTTTTCCCAAATTATTCAGTCATAATATGAAATGAAAGTAACTCTTTGTATATAAGCATGGGAGCTGACACAGTCAGTGGGAGTGAATGGGCAGTCTTATATTGGTCATTATATTAAGCCTCATGTTCCAAACAGCTGGGGCAGTAATGGTTAGTCAAGGGGTGAATTGACCTATTTACCCATGACTAAGTGCTATAATAATCTTTATGTTCCTTGTGATTGAGTCTACTGGTTGAACAACATGCTATTGTGTATACATGATTCCAGCTAAAGATTATTTTAAGAGCTGACAAGTCGGCCGTGATTTTTTTCTATTAGTTGACTATTCAAACTGTTTATTGTAGGTTGAGTTGGTTTTGTCACCATAAAACAGAGGAGGAGTCAGGACTAATTATGAATTCTTTCTGATATTTATTTGTAGCAGCTCAGTCCTTTTAATGATTCTCTCTGTTTAAAAAAGGTTTACTACTATTGTTCTGCTTTGTGTTAGTGGCTTAAGTAGTTTCAGTATTGTCCGTTTAAACGTGCTTCAGAATTTTTTTAACACATTTACAACCAGGGAAAGGTTGAAATATAATGACTGAAGGCTTCTAGAGGCTGTTTTCATAGTGTATTATCGATAAAAATCAGAAATAGTTTAATATGACATTTTTGTCTTTGTTATAAAAGGTCTCTTGGTGTGTGTTGTTGTATTATCATTTATTGCAATATTTCTCTGTAGCAAAATATCGTGCTTCAAAAAGATCTCTTGGCATGTACTGAATATTCTGATTAATTGCTGTAACTCTAAAACATTGAGTCCTGCAGTTCCCAATATTTTATCAGAAAGGGCATCTGGTCTACAAGTGTTTGTGAAATCAGAATGCTCGTCGTTCTGTGCTATGTGACACTCATGATTTACATTGTCAACCCTGTTGTGGAAAAGCTTAGTGTCTAGGAATGCGCACACTTGAAGTTGCATATTTTAGATGATTGGAAATCCAGCCCAAAGAAGCAGCATTTTTTTCTGGATGACTGGAGAGTAGATAGTGTCAGGGAGAGAGGCAGGTGCATTTGCATGCCGTTGTCTCTGATTCTAACAGTGTGTGGAGCTAGCGGATGATTGGATGCTCCACGGTCACCCTGCTGCAGAGGAGGAAAAAGCCTGACTTGGCCAATGCCGCACTGTTGCCAATGTTTGACAAAAAAAGTGGTTGTGTAGAGCATCCTGAACAGATGCCACGTGCCACTCTGGATGGTGTTTATGTGAGGTGAATGCACAAGGCTGTACTAATTGTGTAGTCCTTTTTGGATTCATGCGTGCTGGTGTCACTATTATGGCTCCAAACAGATGTTTTTAACAATGTGTGTGTACGAGCTGGTTCAACTCAACAAACACGAGCAGTGAATCCAGCCAAAAAAGGAGAATAAGTGGAGAATATTAAAAACATAGATACACTACAAGTTCAATACACTATAGTGTTGCAAGAGGTATACAACATTTTTTTAGGTCAAAAGTGACTCAGGTGGTTGACTTGGCAGTTCAGTCCCAACTCTGAACAGTACGTACAACATTGTTGTGTCCTTGGGCAAGGCTACAGTCATACTCAGGGTAGCTGGTATTATGTAGTGTATTTTTATTATCCCACAGAATCCTATTCAGTGTATATAAATGGATAACAGGATAAGACCAGATATTTAAGAAAAAAAAAACAAAAAAAAAAACAAGCATTATATTCTTAGAATTATATGAATTATTGTGGTTTTGAAAACTGTGTCAAGTACGAAGCCTTATGCTTATTATCGAAATTGGAGTTGAAGTTTTTAGTATTATGATCACATTGTATCAGAACATTATATTAACCATACTGGCCTGTCAAAGTCTGAGTTAGTCAGATCTCAAAAGCTAAGCAATGCTGGGGCTAGGTTAGTATTGGGAGAGCGATGGGAATCTCAGGTGCCACTGTGGGGCACCAATGTCAAAAACTGTCACCCACAATGCCTAGTATCAATGTGGTGTGTGTGTGAGTGCTGGTAGTGATGGAGGGGTTGATAGTGTAGATTGACAGGCTTGCTTCCGTGAGTCTGCCCCAACGGCAGCTGTGGCTACAATAATAGCTTACCAACATTCAGTATGGAGTGAATACATAATAAAGCAATGTAAAGCATCTCTGAATGTCTAAAAAAGTGCTGTATAAATCCAGTGCATTATTATTATTATTATTATTATTATTATTATTATTATTATTAATAATAATAATAATAATAATAATAATAATAATAATAATAATAATAATAATAATAATAATAATAATAATAATAATAATAAATAATATATTGTACTTACTAAATAGACCCGCTGAAACAGTGATAGACTGGCTGGTCGGTTGGTTGAGTCTTTTAAGACTAAAAGGATTCACAATAGACAATTAAAGTAGTAACATACCCATTGTATATTCTACTTAACATTAGACTTTTGGCTGCTCCCTGAAGAGAGAGCACAGAGCCAGACTCGCACAACATGAAGCGTAATGATTACAAGGAGCAGAGTAATAAACAAATCGGAGGCAATCATTAAAAACAGAAGGCTAGAAACAAAAGGGGTCTAATCAGATCCTAGTAAATAAGAACTGTGTTGGAGCGGCTGAGGATATAATGTAAATGAATGGGACTTCCTACACACCAGGGAGTTTTTGGGGCTGCAATGTGTTGCACTGCTCGGAGTAATTGTTTGATTTAATTTGCCGGTTCAAGAAGGTGGCCATCTGTGACCTTGGCTGGACCATAATCAAGCCTCCGTCTTCAAATTGTGTTTGGGGAAATCCCTGCTACATGGAATAATGAAGTTTCCAGGCAAAAAAAAAATGAATGTAACACGTTTTGGTCCTGATTGGGTGATTTATAAAGATAAGGCTGGAAGGGGCAAGGACTGGAACTAAAATTGGATTGTGGTTCTGGAGATTGAAGCACTGGAAATTGGAGCTCCTATTTGCCAAATTGAATATAGTTTTTCAAATTGTTGTTGTAAATGTAACCAAATTATGAATTATAAGAGGTGACGCTGTGATTTTCTTTTATTAAAACAAGACTATAAATTAATCTTTGATCCTTAAATATAACGTTATTAAAGCAAAGCTCCCATGAAATGCAGTTATGCTTTGTGGAGAAATTTTATTTTAAAGGAACAGTATGTAACTTTCTGGAGGAGAAATATCACCTGCATGATCTCATAGAAATAGAAAGTTAAACCCATATTTCCTCCATGGAAGATTATGGTCAAAGGAACAACATTTCCATGAAAACAAGGAGGACGAGCCCCTCCTCTAGGCCAAATAAAAGTCAAGTTTGTGAAGATGCAAGCACACTCAGAGTAAGGACCCATTGTTTTTCTTTTTTTTTTCTTTGTTTTATGTTTTTATTTATTTTGACAGCTAAGTCTTTAAATCTAGCTTTCCATCTCAGAAAACCCAAGGCGATTTGCAAGCTCCAATCTCCATTACAAACCTGTGTTAAGGTCCAGTCCTCTGCTGTTTTTGATCTGCTCTGGTTTAAAGTAAAACGTCTGTAGCCCTGTCTCTGCCTGCACCGTGGAGATCCCTGTATGATTTTGGGAGAACGAGCAGAAATGGAGACTAGGGCTGGTACAATGTGTTGAGAGATGATCACCTCGGGGAAGCACACGGCGAGCCCCTTATAGCTGCTGCAGAGAAGAGATGGGAGAGGCGGCAGAGGGAGGGGAGCGAGGGGGAGTGAGGGACTTGTGCTCCCAGGTTTGAGTATCTTTTCAGGTCAATGTTTGGACAAGAAAGAAATAATTGGTGTTATTTGTAGCTATCTATTGATTGTCCCCCAATGTTGCTGGAATTCAAGACCAGCAGAGTTACATATCAGTGTTTATGTAGATACATAATATTGTCAAGGTTATAAGATATGCAAACATCTACTTAAGTAAAAGTAAAATGAAATGTTGTCCTACAGAAATCATTGAATTCATACTTTTTTCTAGCTGTTTTTATTTGTATATTTTTGTTTCCTCGTGTTAAAAATAAATCCCTCATATTTTTCAGCAGGTCTCATACAGCAACAAAAATACTTTTAATTTTCGGTCCTATTAAAAAATGTAGTGGAGTAGAAAGTACAGATAGCTACTCTCAGACGTAGTGCAGTAAAAGTAAAAAGTATCTACCTTAAAATTGACTTTTAGATATGTATAGATACCAACATGTTTTACTTTAAAGAGTACTTTACTAACGTTTGCTTTACTTTCACCATTGTATCAACGGCACAAATGAAAATAGACATGCAACCACACTTTAATTCATAAGTGTACTCAAAACTCCAACTCCAAAAAGCCATTACACATATTCATATCTGCATTGCACACCACAAAATTACACTGCCTCCATGGCCTTAAGGGGAGATGCTACAGGCAAAA